>NW_020175402.1:7959233-7998145 GCF_003031525.2 Neophocaena asiaeorientalis asiaeorientalis
GACCTACAAAAACAAACCCAAAACAATTAAGAAAATGGTCATAGGAACAAACATACCAATAATTACCTTAAACATGAATGGATTAAATGCTCCAACCAAAAGACACAGGCTTGCTGAAAGGATACAAAAATAAGACCCATATATATGCTGTTTAAAAGAGATCCACTTCAGACCTAGGGACACATTCAGACTGAAAGTGAGGGGATGGAAAAAGATATTCCATGCAAATGGAAATCAAGAAAAGCTGGAGTAGCAATACTCATATCAGATAAAATAGACTTTAAAATAAAGAATGTTACAAGAGACAAGGAAGGACACTACATAATGATCAAGGGATCAATCTAAGAAGAAGATATGACAATTATAAATATATATGCACCCAACATAGGAGCACCTCAATACATAAGGCAACTAACAGCTGTAAAAGAGGAAATCGACAGTAACCCAATAATAGTGGGGGACTTCAACACCTCACTTACACCAATGGACAGATCATCCAAAATGAAAATAAATAAGGAAACAGAAGCTTTAAATGACAAAATAGACCAGATAGATTTAATTGATATTTGTAGGACATTCCATCCAAAAACAGCAGATTACACTTTCTTCTCAAGTGCGCACGGAACATTCTTCAGGATAGATCACACTTTGAGTCACAAATCAAGCCTCAGTAAATTTAAGAAAATTGAAATCATATCAAGCATCTTTTCTGACCACAACGCTATGAGATTAGAAATGAATTACAGGGGAAAAACGTAAAAAACACAAACACATGGAGGCTAAACAATATGATACTAAATAACCAAGAGATCACTGAAGAAATCAAAGAGGAAATCAAAAAATACCTAGAGACAAATGACAATGAAAACACAACTATCCAATACCTATTGGGATGCAGCAAAAGCAGTTCTAAAAGGGAAGTTTATAGCTATACAAGCCTACCTCAAGAAACAAGAAAAATCTCAAATAAACAATCTAACCTTACACCTAAAGGAACTAGAGAGAGAAGAACAAACCAAACCCAAAGTTAGCAGAAGGAAAGAAATCATAAAGATCTGAGCAGAAATAAATGAAATAGAAACAAAGAAAACAATAACAAAGATCAATAAAACTAAAAGCTGGTTCTTTGAGAAGATAAACAAAATTGATAAACAATTAGCCAAACTCATCACAAAAAAGAGGGAGATGACTCAAATCAATAAAATTAAAAATGAAAAAGGAGAAGTTACAACAGACACCGCAGAAATACAAAGCATCCTAAGAGACTACAACAAGCAACCCTATGCCAAAAAAATGGACAACCTGGAAGAAATGGACAAATTCTTAGAAAGGTATAACCTTCCAAGACTGAACCAGGAAGAAATAGAAAATATGAACAGACCAATCACAAGTAATGAAATTGAAACTGTGATTAAAAATCTTCCAACAAACAAAAGTCCAGTACCCGATGGCTTCACAGGTGAATTCTATCAAACATTTAGAGAAGAAAAACACCCATCCTTCTCAAACTCTTCCAAAAAATTCTGGAGGAAGGAACACTCCCAAATTCATTCTATGAGGTCACCATCACCCTGATACCAAAACCAGACAAAGATACTACAAAAAAAGAAAATTACAGACCAATATCACTGATGAATATAGACACAAAAGTCCTCAACAAAATGCTAGCAAACAGAATCCCACAACACATTAAAAGTATCATACACCATAACCAAGTGGGATTTACCCCAGGGATGCAAGGATTCTTCAATATACACAATCAATCAGTGTGATACACCACATTAACAAATTGAAGAATGAAAACCATATGATCGGGGTGGGATAGGGAAGGTGGGAGGGAAGGAGATACAAGAGGGAAGAGGTATGGGGACATACGTATATGTATAACTGATTCACTTTGTTATAAAGCAGAAACTAACACACTGTTGTAAAGCAATTATACTCCAACAAAGATGTTTTTAAAAAAAGAGGGCATGAAATAAGCAATCAGTTACCTCAAAATTAAAGACACCCAAAATTACAATGTGTTAAAAAATATATATATATGATCATATCAATAGATGCAGAAAAAGCTTTTGACAAAATTCAACACCAATTTATGATAAAAACTCTCCAGAAAGTGGGCATAGAGGGAACCTATCTCAACATAATAAAGAATATGGTACTGGCACAAAAAACAGAAACATAGATCAACGGAACAAGATAGAAAGCCCAGAGATAAACCACACACCTATGGTCAACTGATCTATGACAAAGGACACAAGGATATACAGTGGAGAAAAGACAGTCTCTTCAATAAGTGGTACTGGGAAAACTGGACAGCTACATGTAAAAGAATGAAATTAGAACACTCCCTAACACCATACACAAAAATAAACTCAAAATGGATTCGAGACCTAAATGTAAGACTGGACACTATAAAACTCTTAGAGGAAAACATAGGAAGAACACTCTTTGACATAAATCACAGCAAGATCTCTTTTGATCCACCTCCTAGAGTAATGGAAACAAAAATAAACAAATGGGACCTAATGAAACTTCGAAGCTTTTGCAGCAAAGGAAACCATAAATAAGACAAAATGACAGCCCTCAGAATGGGAGAAAATATTTGCAAATGAAGCAACTGAAAAAGGATTAATCTCCAAAATTTACAAGCATCTCAGGCAGCTCAATAACAAAAGAACAAAGAACCCAATCCAAAAATGGGCAGAAGACCTAAATAGACATTTCTCCAAAGAAGATATACAGATTGCCAACAAACACATGAAAGAATGCTCAACATCATCAATCATTAGAGAAATGCAAATCAAAACTACAATGAGATATCATCTCACACCAGTCAGAATGGCCATGATCAAAAAATCTACAAATAGTAAATGCTGGAGAGGGTGTGGAGAAAAGGGACCCCTCTTGCTCTGTTGGTGGGAATGTAAACTGATACAGCCACTCTGGAGAACAGTATGGAGCTTCCTTAAAAAACTAAAAGTAGAACTACCATACGACCCAGCAATCCCACTACTAGGTATATACCCTGAGAAAACCATAATTCAAAAAGAGTCATGTACCACAATGTTCATTGCAGCTCTATTTACAATAGCCAGGACATGGAAGCAACCTAAGTGTCCATCAACAGACAAATGGATAAAGAAGATGTGGCACATACATACAATGGAATATTACTCAGCCATAAAAAGAAACGAAATTGAGTCATTTGTTGAGACGTGGATGGATCTAGAGACTATCATACAGAGTGAAGTTAAGTCAGAAAGAGAAAAACAAATATCATATATTAATGCATATAGGTGGAACCTAGAAGAATGGTACAGATGAACTGGTTTGCAGGGCAGAAGTTGAGACACAGTTGTAGAGAACAAACATATGGACACGAAGAGGGGAAAGCTGCAGTGGGGTGGGGATGGTGGTGTGCTGAATTGGGCAGTTGGGATTGACATGTATACACTGATGTGTATAAAATTGATGACTAATAAGAACCTGCTGTATAAAAAAATAAATAAAATAAAATTCAAAATAATACTAAACTTTCTTTGGGTTATTTGTATGGAAATATGTTAATGTAAATGTTTCAGACATTACATGAAATTCCTAAAAATCTTATATGTTCTGGTATAATGTTATAAGTCATAATTCTAGTTATTACTTTAAAATGTATGTCTCAGAAATAACTAAATTTCCTTGTCAATTGCATTATTATGAAGTTTCATCAAATCTTTAACCATGGTCATTTTTAAGTCTTTTGTCATTTACAGACAGCTCTGGGTGTACTATGATGCTTTTGCAAAAATGTTCCTATAAAAGGGTTTCATCTTCAAGGAATTCATGGAAAAGACTCTGACAAGTACAGGTTTCTGGTAACTGACTATACTGCTGAACTGAATGAATAAGCATTTTCAGAACTCTAATAGAAAACTGATGAATTCATAAACGTGCTAACAAAAGATCAAGATTAAAAAAATTAATTACATGGGAGTGAGTGAACTGATGATGATTATAATTTTTGTGACTTTCTGCTTGAATAAAAGAAATGTGATGTAAATTTTTGTAAAAAGAACTTAATGTAAAACAATGCCACTCCTCACGTATTTTCTCTTGTTTGGGAAAATATAGATATTTTTGTTAATAAAAAAGAAACACAAGGAAGGAAATAAGAGAGAGAGCAAAAATTATTAACAAAAATGGAAATGAGAGCAAATTAACAAAAATAAATATTTATTGAGCACCTACTATGTGTCAAACACAATTATAATATGTATTAGCTCAATTAATCTTCACAAGCATATAAGATATGTACTGTCACTGTCCCTCTTTTTGTAGATGGGGAAACAGAGGCACAGAATGGGTAAGGCAAACATAAAATAAAGAGGATTGGCAATGCCAAAAATTGGTTCTTTGAAATGTCTAAAAAAAGAGCAGCCTTTGGCATGATTGAAATAAGAAAAATAACAGTAAACAGAGAGAAGACAAAAATAAACAGCAGCATTAACCATGGGAAAGAGACCATACCTTAGAAGCTACAGGAATTAAATAGATAGGAGAATATCAGGAATAACTTTATGACAATAAATGTGAAAACAGATGACATTGAGACCTTCCTGTAAAAAATACAACTAACGAAATCTGACTCAAAAAGACTTTTTTTTTTTTTTTGGTGGTACGCATGCCTCTCACTGTTGTGGCCTCTCACGTTGTGGAGCACAGGCTCCGGACGTGCAGGCTCAGCAGCCATGGCTCACGGGCCCAGCCATTCTGCGGCATGTGGGATCTTCCCGGACTGGGGCACGAACCCATGTTCCCTGCATCGGCAGGCAGACTCTCAACCACGGCGCCACAAGGGAAGCCCTCAAAAAGACATTTTTAAAACTGCATAATTGTATAACATTATGAAAGAATTAAAGAATCTGGATTAGAAGTAGAAACCTTTCAACAAAGACACTGGTCCAGATGGTTTATAACATGCTTTCTCAGACATTCCAGACAGAGCTCAATCTAACCTTTCAGAAACATGTCCAGTTTATGAAGCCAATAAAACCTTGACACCAAACCCAGACAAGAACAATATGAGAACAGAAAATCACAGACGAAATTCACTCAAGAACAAAATGCAAAATTCTTAAACATAATATTAGCATATGAAATCCAGCAATACATAAATAATAAACATATCATGATCAATTGGGGTTATTCCAGGAATGCAAGGTTGGTTTAATATTAGAAAATTATTAACGTAAATCATCAGATAAAAAGGTTAAAAGAGAAAAAAACATAAAATCTCAATAGATGCAAATAAAATTCAGTATCCTTTCAAGAGTAAACTCCCAGCAAACTAAGAATAAACTAGACTTTCTTAGCAGGATAAAGAGCATCTTTGAAAAATCTAGTGCAAATATCATACATTACAGTGCAGTGGAAACAGCTTTCCCTTTGAAATCAGGAAGGAGACAAGAGTACCCTCCCTCACCACTTTTAGGAAGGTTAGAAAGAAAAGAAATGAAAGGTGAAAGGAAAAAACAAAACTATTATTATTTGCAGATGATGTGTTTGTCTATGGGAAAAATCTAAAAGAATCTACAGATAAACAGAATTAATAAAGAAGTTTATATGTATATGAATTCATCATGTACACTTTAAATATCTTATCAGTTTTATTTGTCAATTATGCCTCAAGAAAAAATTAAAAATGAAGAAGTTTAAAAATTTTACTGGATATAAAATCAATATATAATGCTGAATTACACCTCCATGCCTCAGTAAAAGAAAAAAGATAACCATTAACAGCAGAAAAATACAAGTATAAAATACCTAGTAATAAATCTAATGAACGTCACTGAAGCCCTTTCTGGAGAAAATTAGTATGCTCAACTTGTTTATACAGCACTTGACACGTTATAGCCCTTGGCATGTGTCTCTCTCTCTTTCCCCTCCCCTATAGCTCAGGTATTTGTTATTTTCAACCTGGGGTGGGGGAGAAGACCAACGTATTTATCAGAACTATTTCTGTTTATTGATTATCATTGACCTGTAGCTTTAAAACTTTGAGTTCTCCGACACCATGACCTTCACCATCTTTCTCACAATAGCCAAAAGGTGGGCAAAAATATTGCCATCAGCATTTCAAGAATGAGGCTCAGAAAGGTGAAGTAATTTGCCAAAGGAGAGTAAAGTGTGTAGGCAGCATCAGAAACTAGGTCTATCTTGTTCCAAAGTCGAGTTTTTTCCACCCCATCCTTTGCCTCTTGAACAAGGGCTCATTCGTTGATTCATTCCCCATGTCTTTATTAACAGTCTGCTGGAAGCTGGTATCAATGTATGCAGTAATGAACAAAATGAACATGAGCTTGCTTTCATAGAGTCCAGAGTCCTTTGAAGAAAACAGATCATTAAATAATTACCACAGAGCTGAATAATGCCTTGCTATGGGGGCTCAGAGCAGGGGAACAGGAAGGCTTCTTGGAGGAAGAGCTATTTACTTACAAACCAAAAGAGGAGTATAGTCATCTGGTAAAGAACAGGGAAGAGGGTATAAGGTAGAAAAGTGATGGAAAGGTATATCAGGTCAAGGGAACAGCATGTGCGAAGGCTTGGAGAAGAGAGAATGGCCTGTGCCTGGAACAGAAATCTGGCTGGAACCTAAGCTGTGGCCAGTGATGGGTGACAGGTGAGGGCCAATCCATGCAGGGCCCACCACAGCAGGTAAAGAGTTTGGGTTTGATCCTAAGGAAAATGGGGAGCCACTGAAGAGTTTGAAGAAAGAGAGTGCCATGTTTGATTTGGGTTTTAAAAGACAGAGTGAATAGAGAAAGGAAGAGATATTGAAGTCAGGAAGCTGGGTCAGTAGAGACTCTCATCCCCAGCCAACCTGCCATCTGTCCATCCAGAGCCCTCACGACCTCATGAGCCCACCCCCAATATTGGTCAGGACTCTGGGCCACAGCAACAGAGCCCAGTCCAGCAGCTGAGGCCTTTAGGAGGAGGATGGTTAGCCCCCAGGGCTGGGAAAGAGGCTAAGAAGCCTTGGGGTCAGTAAAAAGAATAGGCAGAATCAAGATCTTAGTGCCCCCAGGACACTCTGTCCACCATCTCTCATCTCTGTTTTTACTTCTTTCTGAAAAATGGCCTCAGTTTCTCCCACTGCACCTGGGCATGCCCCACGAGGCCAGGGAAGGTGACCCCAAGAGTCTATTTTGAGATTCCAAAAGCAAGAGAGAGTTTCTCCCACAGACTCCAGCAAAAAATCCCAGGGGAGGGCTTGATTGGTGGGTCCTGAACCAGTTACTGTGGCTTAGGGATGCAGTACTCTGATTGGCCAGCCTGGGTCAGATGTCCAGCCCCATGATCTTAGCCGGGAAGTGTGGGGGCCAAAGAACTGTAATTGATGGGAGAACAAAAATGGAAAGGCAGTACCATAACCTGGTGATGGGGGAGGCTAGTGAGCAGGTTAAAAACAAAGCAACCACAAGTACATAACCAACAAGCAAACATGTAGATGTATAGACCTACGTGCAGGTAATGGTTGGTAGCTGAACAGTTTACTGCACTTTCCCCCCCTCAACCTCTCCTAGAGCTAACTAGGAGAAACAAACTAAAAACCACCAAAATGGACTTCCCTGGTGGCACAGTGGTTGGGAATCCACCTGCCAATGCAGGGGACTCAGGTTCGAGCCCTGCTCCGGGAAGATCCCACATGCCACAGAGCAACTGGGCCCGTGTGCCACAACTACTGAGCCTGTGCTCTAAAGCCCGTGAGCCACAACTACTGAGCCTGCAAGCCACAGCTACTGAAGCCCTTGTGCCTGGAGTCCGTGCTCCACAACGGGAGAGGCCATCACAATGAGAAGCCCGCGCACCGCAACGAAGAGTAGCCCCCGCTCACCACAACTAGAGAAAGCCTGCGCACAGCAACTAAGACCCAATGCAGCCAAAAATAAACAAATTAAATATAATAAATTTTTAAAAGAACACCAATGTAACTAGTCAGTCTGGATCAGTCAGTCCAACCTCCAGACAGTACAAGGAGGAAGAGAGAGAGTCAGACAGTGCTTGGGACTGGCCTCACAGGCAACCCACAGGGCTGTTCTGACAATTCTGTCCAAAGAACTGCCAGACAAAGATCTTACTAGCGTCGGCAGCGTCACCAGGAGCTGTCCAAAATCAAGGCCACCGTGAGTGGACTATTAGGCAAAGGCTAGATCCCCTCCAGCTTGCCTCAAGCTGCCTACAATAAAGAGCCACCTGGAACCCCCAACCCACCCGCATCTTCCCCAGCCTCCTGTGGCCTCAGACAAGACCTGGCTTAACCCTTGAGCCCAGGAATTCCACTTCTGAGTATCGATTCCAGAGAACTGCTCCCACGTGCACACAATGAGACATTCGCAAGAATGTTTATTGCAGTAATTTTCAATAGAGAGAAAAAAGTGGAAGGAACCTAAGTATCTATCAATAGGGAAATGGTTTTTAAAAAAGATGATGCATCCGTGCCGTGGAACATGACACATGACCTCATTAAAAAGAATGAGGTAGCTCTCTATGAGCCGACATAGAAAGATGTCTGGGATGGTACTAATGGAAAAAAAAAAAAAAAGCCAGATGCACAGAAATGCATATTGCATGATACCTTTTATGTTTTTTAAAAGACCCATAGCGAAAACACATGCATATGTATGTATATAAATGCACAGAAATGAGTCTATAAGGATTATATGCCACTCTGATAAGAGCAGTTACTATGGAGAAGGGATTGAAGTATGGGGGTGAGCTGTGGAGGAAGGTAGCCCAAGGAAGTTTCTCTTTATCTAAGTTGTTCAACTATCTGACAAAGAAAATAAATGCAGATAGTATTTGCATAGTCAAAGTTAATATTTAGGGAGAAAGTCAGGGGGTTATGTGCATTGTAGCACTGCCAGTAATAGCAGGAAACCCAAAAACAACCGAAACATTCACCTGAAAAGGACCAGCTAAGCCAATACGGGTGCCTCTGACAGAAGGACACTGGGCAGCTGCTGAAAAAAATGGCCCAGAGCCACATAGGAAAATATTCTCTGAAAATGAAGAAGCAAGCTGTAAAAATGATGCTTAGAGTATAACCTCATGTTTGTAAAAGAAAGACAAGTTATTATACACTCAGGGAAAAAAAGACATATGCCGAAGCACTCACAGTGAGGGGAGGTCGAGTGGGAGGATGCTCTTACAGTCACACAGATGTGAGTTCAATCCCTGCCCTGAGACCAGCTGAGTGGTCTTTGGGGGAAGGGTCACTCTGCTGCTCTGAGCCCCTTTGCCTGTCCTTAAAAAGAGAGAGGGGGCTTCCCTGGTGGCGCAGTGGTTGAGAGTCTGCCTGCCGATGCAGGGGACATGGGTTCGTGCCCCTGTCCAGGAGGACCCCACATGCCACAGAGCGGCTGGGCCCATGAGCCATGGCCGCTGAGCCTGCGCTTCTGGAGCCTGTGCTCCGCAACAGGAGAGGCCACAACAGTGAGAGACATGCGTACTGCAAAAAAAAAAAAGAGAGAGAGAGGATCAGAATCGACACTTCGGGGCTGATTTCAGGGTTGAGGAACAGCGAATTTAGAAGCCTGCAGGCACATTTCAGCAAGGTTGTTGTCATTGATGACTGCAGTGTTTCATCTGGAAGTGGGTTTTTAGCTGGGGGAACAGGACACTCAAAACACACACTTCTGTAATGCTTGGAGTTTTCAGTGAGCTTGCATCACTTCCATGTTTTTAAAAACTAGGAGAAAACAACCCAGCCCAGCAGCTGCCTGTGACGTGTCCGTTCAGCTGGACACTCCACCCCATTGCTGTCCGGACATGAAGCTCCTGGGCCCAGCGTGCAGGCCATCGCTGGCTACAGGCTGTGAATGCACAAGCTGTGAATGCACCAGCTCTCACCTCAAGAAAATTGCTTCCAGTCCCAAGACTGTGATTATGGAGAAATGCAGGTAAAATGCGCCAGGCCCTCAGAGCATGACAATCCCTCCCAGCCACGGGCTCGGGACCAGGAGGACGGGCAAGAGGTGGGTGACAAGTGTTTTGTCACCTGCCTGCGTCCTGTGATTTAATACGGTTTGGACATTTCTCCGACAGAGTGGCAGCCGGGGCTCCAGCCACGTGAAATCAGGCAGATAAAAGCCTGAGCAAAGGGCACCGAGACCTTGGCTCCCTGTCATTCTGCCACCAGCTCTGCCAGAGCCCAGCTGGCATGTTAAGTTGTTGAATCAATAAAGAAATGGATCAGGGCCAAAGGGAAAAGAGATGCTGAGAATTCCATAAAATTGCTCCTCCTTTAAGAGTTCCTTGGTTCTGCTGTTGTCCCTTCTGGCATCAGGGAGGCCCATCCAGCGACACAGAGGAGACCCCCGGCCACTGGCAGTGGATTCTGCACACCTACTGTGCGCCAGGCCAGTGCCGGCCCCAGGGACACAGCGGTGACAGGACAAGCGAGGCCCCACCCACGGATACCAGCACAATAAACAACAGCAACTACTAAATAATAAAGGTACTATTACCGCTCCTTGGTCGCCTACTACCTGCCCAGCTCTGTGCTAAGCTCTCCACAAACATCTTCTTTCATTCAACCGTCGCAAACACCCTCTGAAGTAGAATTTTACAGAAAAGGAAGCTGAGGTTCAGAGCAGTTGAGACGTCGTCCCCTCTGACGCACTTTGTAAAAGGAGCTTCTGGGATTGAACCCAGATCTCCTCTGTCCCCAGAGCCCACGCCTGACCACTGCAGAGGCGGCATCTCTCATTCTCTAGAACTGCTCTGGGGGCCCAGGGACCTGAGGGCCGGTCCCAGTTGGGTGCTGTGTGGCACCGGGTGAGCCGTGAAACCTTGTATGACTGGCCAAGTCACCCCGGCCCTGGGAACACACTGGAGTGAATGTGGGTGAGGGCAAACGGTCTGACGTTTGCTCTTTCATCCACTACATGCTTCGCCCCATGCAGAGCATGGGCATGAACTGGGAACAACCCGGACAGGCCCTGCTCTCAGCGGGATACGTTCTGCAGGATTCAGGGACCTTGGGAAATGAGGCCATTATCCCAGGCAGCCAAGGCAAGCCCAAGGGGCCTTTGCTGTCGCCCAGCCCCTCCCTGCTCTGTAAGGGAGAGAGACCTCTGTCAGCCACAGAGACCTCTGTCAGCCCTTCCCAGGGTTGGAGGGTGGGAGGATTCCCAGGGAGGCCAGGGACCAAGCTGCCTCCATCCCTGCAGTGACTTTATGCCCAGCACTGGGCCCTCCACCCTCCCTCTGTCCCTACAAAGTGGCAACCTCACAATCCTTCACTTTTAGAAAGTTCTAGGTCTCCAAAACAAACCAAATATCATGTTGACAGATAGTTTGCCAAGTCAGGGCTGTGGTTGCTGTGATTTTCTGTCATTTTTTTTCTTTTCCACCACCTGCCTCCACATCACATCAACATGACCTAAATCCATGCCGCCTCTCCCCTCCATCCACCTCCACGTGGCTGCCCTGTTAATCCCCCTGGAGCCCCCCATAGATTACTGGGCAGTTGCCCAAGCCTGTGCTATGCCCTGGACAGCAGCCTGGGGTCCAAGCCTCTTACCCCAGCATCCTTGGTGAACAAATACCACCCAACTCACCCAGAGCTTCCGACCTTCCCCACTTCACCTCACTTCTTCCTCCTGGAGAACCCAGAGGCTCTGTCACAATGGGCAAGTCCCTGCCCTAATCTGGGCCTCGGTTTCCCCACCTGCGGAGTGAGATCCAGACAGGAGAACCATTAAAGACAACATTCTTCATTCTCATGTACAGCTCCATCTCCCTGACTCATGGTGGGATCCTCATGGGGCAGGACGGTGTGTCCTTCATCTCCAGGCCCCAGTGCAGGACCTGCATGCAGTAGGGCAAAGGGTGTGCGGTTCTGAGAAGGACCTGGAGTCCCACAGTGTGGGGGGGGGGGCGCAGGGACAGGGCCTCAGGTTCCATCTTTGCTCTTCACCAGTCACAGTTCTGGGGTACTTTGCACCAAAGGGTCTCCTGTCTTCCTCTGTAAGACCCGAGAGCACCCTCACCTCCTCCAAGGCTGTGGCTGGAGATCAAATGAGAAAACAGGTGTAAAGCTCTCAGCACAGGCCCAGCACTTACCAAGTGTGTGATGGAGATTCGTTGTTATTATAAAGGATGATGATACTTAAAACAAGTGCTTGAAACATAAAACTAGGGGTTGTCACTTCCTTTTCTTCTGAGACTTCTGCTCCCTGTTAGCACGTATTCATTCATTCATTCCACTTACATGAATTGGGGACCAGCAGGGCTCCCCGGGGACTACAGGGGTGAAGGGGACAGGTGGGGCTGCCCTCCTGGGACAGATATTCCCATGTGGAAGAGCAACCATCATCAAGTAAAGAAATAAACTGAACAACTGCGGACAGTAAAAGATCTTTCCGAAAATGATCTTTCTTCTTAGTCTGAGAACAGAAACAAAATGAAACAGCACTCCCTCCAAATGGCTCACCCTCCCGTCTTCCCTTTCTCTGCCAAACAAGCTCCCATTTATTTCCCAACCCCCACTTCACCCTCACCGGTGAGTTGGCAGTTGCGATGCTTCCCGATGCCCGCCCAGCTCACAGCAACCCCTCTTCTCCTCCAGAAAACATCCTCCCTCCCCACTGGGCCTCTGGGCTCCACAGAGTCTGCAGTGTGTAACCACACCTCTAGCTGGAGCTGCTTGGACCAGGAGGGGATGCTTGACCCAAGAGCAGATGAGGTCTAGGCCTGGGAGCCTTGGGAGCTGGTGTGCTGTGTCTACTGGAGGGGGAGGTGGGGACAGAGCTGGGAAGAGCAAGGACAGGGAGGTGGATAGTTTCCCCTCCTCTGGGTGCGTGTGCCCCCCACTCTCACCCATGTCTCCCATCCATGTGGTGGTGCCTAGCTGCTCATTTAAACACACTCCAGGGTACTTTACGTCCTCCCCACCTGAGAACCCAGCCAATGCCTCAGAATCCTCCTAATAATTTCCTTACTGTCTGGGCAATAAGAGGTCTGCACCGTCACTGGAGGAGAATCTTTGCTTGGCCATCAATGTGGACCTAACTACCCAGGGTGGGAGAGGACGTCCCAGCCTGGAGCCCCTGGGGCCCGCCCCACACACACACACACTGTGAGGAGGTGGGAGAGGAGGGGAGAGCTTCGGCATCGGCCCCAGGAGCTGCTCAGCCAATGGCTTGACAGGTGAGGAAAGCGAGAGCCACAGAGGAGGGGCTCAGCACCCAATGAGGGACAGGGGTGGCCTCAGCTCTCTGCCCGCACTGGAACCTCACTGGTTACAGCTGGGTGGGGGGAGGAATGAGAGAGAGAGGAGGAGGTGGGACTTCTCTCGGAGGACATGAAGAAGACACAGAGAGGATAACCGTCTTCTAGAAGCAGAGAGAAAGCAAAACCCTTTAATTTAAGGGTTGTTTTTTTCAAGATTTCTAGCAGCTCATCAACTTGAGAGGTTTTTGGTTTTGGGTTTTGGGGCGTATTTTTTTGCAGTACGCGGGCCTCTCACTGTTGTGGCCTCTCCCATTGTGGAGCACAGGCTCCGGACGCGCAGGCTCAGCGGCCATGGCTCACGGGCCCAGCCGCTCCGCAGCATGTGGGATCTTCCCGGACCGGGGCCCGAACCCGTGTCCCCTGAATCGGCAGGCGGACTCTCAACCACTGCGCCACCAGGGAAGCCCTTGAGAGGTTTTTTAACTACTGTTTTTCAAAATCCTTTGTGTCTAAATCTGGGCTTGTCCAGTAAGTACATTCAAACCCACACTGTGTACCTTCCCCCTGAGCCCGCATCTCATCCACCTGGCTCGGAGGTTCTGCCTGACTGGCTCCCAGGCAGGTCTGAGACTGGTCCAGGGGCTTCCCGGGAAGAAGGGAGCCCTCCTTTGCCCCTTCCTCCTCAGCACTTCGTCCTCTCCGTGTGGAGATGCTGGGTGTTCATACCTCTTCTTTCCTCTATTTGCTCTCCTTCCCTAGACAGACCAGGCCAGTTTCAAGGCTTAAATAGGGCCCCACCATTGACAATTCCCAAGCACTTCCCTGCAGCCTGGAATTCCAGGTTGATAGACTCAACTGCCTTCTCGACATCTCCTTCCAGCCATCAAATGAGCATCCCAAACTTAACAGCCAAAACTGAACACCTGTCACCTGTCCCCAGCAGTGCCCAAACCTACCCCTCCCACAGCTGTCCCATCTCTCTGAACGGGAACTCCACCCTTCTCATCACTCAGGATAAAACCTGGGCTCGACCTTGACCCCTCACCATCTCTCACGCTCCACACCCAATCCCCCGGCACATCACGATGGCTCTACCTTCAACGTTCCAAAACTGACCGCTTCCTGCCACGACCACTGCCCTGGTCCAGCCACGCGCCTCTCTCTTGGCTGCCCACAGGGGCTCCCTGCTCCCTGGTCACCCCACCCCTGAAGGCTCCGCTCAACCCCAACCCAGCAGCCAGGCACGCCGGAACACAAATCAGAGCACGTCACTCCTCTGCTCAAAGCCCCCGGGCCTCCCATCCTCCCTGCACTCAGGGTAACCTTGAGGTCCTCACAAGGCCCTGCGGTGACCGTCCTGCCACTGCCCCTCTGCTCCCCTCATCCAGGGTGCTGGAGGCAGGTCAGAGGACAAACGAGGGAAAGAGGGCAAGAGTCCGACCGGCCAGCGTGAGCAGGCGGGAGACCAGAGTGTGCGTCTGTGCATGGATGTCTGTGCACTCGTGTGGCCACGTCCAAGTGAGGGAGTGAGGAGGAGAGAGCCAAAGGGAAAGAGAGGCAGAGAGCATCATCTCACTTAACCCACCCGACCTGCACATCCAATAAGGAGTGTGTGTGTGTCTGTGTGTGTGTGTATCTATGAGTGTGTATCTGTGTGTGTCTGTGTCACACATAAGGGACTCACTCTCAGCCAGCCATCCAACCCAGCTGATGGCTCCATGGGTGACCCTGGGCCTCAGGGACACGAGGAAGATTGTGTCCCTTGCAAGTTCAAAGGGAACAGACAACCAGGTAGGGAGTGGCCGGATATAAACACCATGGAAGGGGCCGGGGAGGGGGGAGGGGTGGCAGAGGGAAGGGATTTCACAGCTGCCATACCACAGCGGCAGGAAACCATCCTTGGTGCTCTGGAACACACAGAGGCAGGGGAGACACGGCTACGTGTTGAGCAGCTACTATGTGCCCGGCACTGTGCTTCGTGCTAAGCATAGCTCAATGGGCCGTGAAGAGGATTGTAGGAGGTAAGCATGTTAAGTGCGTACAGGGCTGCCGGTACCTAGCAAGCTCTTGGTGAAAGGCAGCTCTTGGTATTACCTTGTCATCTTTTCCTCCTCTTGACAACCTCCTGGCGGCAGGATTAAGACCCCTTTGTCACAGGGGAAGCTTAAAGAAGTGACTCAGTGATGGAACTGGGACTTGAACACAGGTCTCTGTAGCTCCAGAGCCCGGGCTCTTGACACAGCCTACCTGCTCTACCTCAGTCCTCCAGAGCCCGGAGCCTCCACTGGTGTTGTTGGGTCAGGACTGACCTGTAGGCAACAGAGCTTGCGGCCAACCTGGAAAAGAGTGTCCAGGGTGATGGGGTTGGATCTAGACTGGCAGACAGCTGGTGTCGATATGCAGCAGACAGGTAGGGGCAGAAACAGGCCCAAGCACAAGGGTAAGCAGAGACCCCCTTAGCCTGGCATTCAAGGCCTTTCTTGACCTGACCCACCCTCTCTCCTGGTGGACCGACTACCCAGAACCATACCCGGTTCCTGTTTTCACTATGCATTCTATTCTCAAGATGCCTTCTTCCTCCTCGTCCACCTGGCAAACTCCTGTTGATCCAGCAAAACCCAGATTAGAGACCTTCTCTACTGGAAAGCCTCCCTGCCTTCTCTCTATCCCTGGAAAGTAAATCTTCTCCTCTCTTCTGCTTCTGATGTAGCTTCCTCCTTTTCAACTACATTGTGATCTATTTATCTCTGTGTGTCTCCCCTATCTAATGCCACAGAGATACTTAAATATTGTGGGAGGCCAACAGGTATCCTCTAGGGCTTGAATGATCAGCACACAGTGGGACACTGTACTTTCTATCCCTGGGAAGCTGGCGGGTGGGGGTGGTGTGCCGGGGAGCGACCAAGCCTGGGAGATGCAGGACTCAAATCAGGTCTGATTTATCTCTGAGCCTCACTGTCAGCATATGGGAAGCTCTAGGATCTTAAGGACACAGCCTTCTTGGCACGGACACTGGCATCCCCATGCCCACTGAGGCACCGTGAGGCACCCCTAGAGGCTTCCCCAGTAGAGGAGGGAGGAGTGAATTGACTCATTAATTAGCAGTCACTGAGCACCTACTCTGTGCCAGGCTCTGCACTGGGCATTTCACACCCACTCCTCATCGGACCTTCCCAGCCCCCAGACGATAAGTCAGGGCATCTCCAGTGAGGAATCTGGGGCTTAGTGAGGTTGAGGATGTGTCCACAGTCTTCCCCACTAAGCAGCAGAGCCCACGTCCAAACCCAAAATGGTTCAAGGGATTTTCTGGGGCAGAATGCACCGGCCTCAGTGACCATCCGGGAGTGAGATGAGTACCCTCCTCCACCCGTCAATCCCAGCCTGGGGCCTTCCTGCCCTAACACTGCCCTCAATGCCCTGTGACTTGGCCCACTCCTAACAGCTGACCCCTTCTCCAGCCTCTTGGAAAGTGCCCTTGACTGGGAGCCCAGTGACCCAGGGCCAGGTCCTACCTCAACACTTTCCCGGTTGCCTTCGAGTTCCTTCACCCTCCCAGCTCCAGTGTCGTCCTTAGTCATACAGGGATGACGCTGTGCTCTTGCCCACGTGGCCGTGAGAGTGAACATAATCCACGCGGGAAGGAAGCCAACCCAGAGCCCAGTGCCAGGCGATGGCTCCGCACACAGGTGCTAAGTTGGTCCATTCAAAGCCCTTAGGTAACGGTGGATTTTACTAAATTGGGGGCATTCCACGTTGTGGCACATAGTTGGACTTTGATACATGTTTTTTACCTGAGTTAATTAACGGGCTTGAATACTGGCTCTGACAGTTTTTGCTCTGTGACTCCCACCAGGGCCCACCCTCTCCAGGCCTCACTTCCCTTGTCTGTGACTCTCTATAAAGCATTGTCATTCGCTCCTTGAGTTCCAAATGCACATGGCAGTAAAACCACCTCAAATTCAGGGAGACAAAAAGCCAGGAGGGTAGAAAGAGAGAAACACTGTCAGGGAGAAGCCAGGTGTCACAGCACTTCACACCCGCCAGGGCTGGGAGGCTGCGTTCAGAACCCCTGTGTGAACAGGACCCGCTAATTAAGCACAGAACTTAAGGGATGTGAGTCCTGGAGGAAGTTTCTAATTACCTTTGCTCTGAAGGTAGGGAGAAGGTAGGCGGTGGGGAGCCGTGCAGGGGAGAGGAGGCCTGGGTCCCATCAGAGGCCGAGGTGAGACTGGAAAGAAGTGAGGCGGGAGGGAGGGAGGGGGCTGGTGTCTGGGGAGCACGCACTGCTGTGTGCACCCGGCACCGTGCTTTCCGCACGCGGCTCGTTTCATACCACAGCCATCTTGGGGGATGTGAGTTCACTCCCTTTACAGATGAGGACACCGGGGCTCTGAGCTGTCAGGAGATGGAGGTTTGTCCAAATGATGGAGGCTGGCCCTGTGTCAGCCATGGGGATGGAGACACAGTCAATGCTCTCCAGGACCCCAGTCCCATGGGAGACAATGATGAGGATGCAGTGGGATCTGATGGGGAAGCACAGGTGGTGTGGGAGCCAGAAGGGACCCCTAACCAGCCTGGGGTGTCGGGGGCTCCCCAAGGAGGGACTGTCTGCTCTGGGACCTGGAGGTGTAAGGGGGGTTGATGCTGCCAGGAGGAAGGGGAGGGGGAGGAAGAACTGTTGAGCTGGAAAGAACAATCAGTACAAAGGCCCTAGGGCAGGAGGTATAAGCCTGTTCAGGAAACTGAGGGCCAGGCTGTTCCAGCTGGGGGAGGGCAACCCCTGGGTGGGTAGTGGGAGGGGGCAGGTGAGGAGGCTGTGGCCCTAGGGAAGGTGAGCACAGCTACATGCGAAGAGCCCAGACTCTGGACCCAAACCTGGGCCCTCGTGCTCCCCAGCTGGGAGGCCCTGTGCAGGTCACCAACCCTCTCTGGGCCGTTCCGTCGTTGACGGGGACATAATAACAGCCACCTCCTCCCAGGGCAGTTTGAGGATTAAAGGGGCTGAAGACGGTGCGGGGGCCACAATAGGGCTGTCTGAGTGTGAGCCTTTCCTGCAGCCTGGCCACCTGGGCACTTTGGGGTTTTTTTGTTTGTTTCACATCTTTATTGGAGTATAATTGCTTTCCAATGGGGTGTTAGTTTCTGCTTTATAACAAAGTGAATCAGTTATACATACCCTGGAGAGAGCGACCCCAGCAGCCCTGACCTTCTCCTGGAGACAGAGGCCTGGGCTTTCAGAGGGTGACTGAGCCCCCTCCTCATTCCCTCCTCACTCCTCCTTGGGTTGAGGTAGCAGAACAGAATTTCCCTCCAGCTTCCTCTGCTGAGTCACTTTCATTCCCTCCCTGGGGAGGAACCACTTTAAATTCATTGTCATGTTGACACAGACACCCCAAAGGCCCCCAGACCCATGCCCCCTCCCTGGACTTCCCCTCCCCCTTTTCCCTCTCTACCCCCTCCCCAAGGGGAAGGCAGCCCCTGGGGTCCCAGAACAAGACCTGCTGTGTGTCCCTGGGGAAGTCACTTGCCCTTTCTGAGCTTCAGTTTCCCCATCGGTGAAGTGAGGGGCTTGGACAGGGGAAGAGAATTCACCTTGATGAGCCCTCATGTGCGCTGGGCTCTGACCTTCCACCTTCCCCAGAACCCTGGGCACCAGGACAACTGGTTCACTGTCATGAGCCCTGATGCAGAGACTCCACTCTCGCTCCACCCCTCCCCCTGCCTGACATCAGGAGTCACCGAGCAGAACAGCCATCCTCCACATCACCTGCATGGCTGCTCTAGGACCTGCTGTGGCTCCCGCTGTCGGCTGCCTCAGGCCATCATGCCTCCGTACTCTTTACCACCCACCATCCCTCCCATCCTTCCCCCGCCAAGAAACTCCAAGCAAAGCAGGTCTTCACTGTGCACCCAACACCCTAACAACATCCCCACCCTACCAAGGCTTTTCTCCAGCTGTATCCCCATTCCCCCCCTCCTTCTGAGAAACTCCTATGCATCCTTCAAAGCCCAGACTTCATCTCTTTGGTGAAGCCCTTCCCAGGCAGACTAATCGCCCCTTCAACTCTGCCCCAGAGCAGCTGGTAGAGAAAATAACACGTGCTCACCCGTCACCTGTGTCATCTCGCTTAATCTTCACCCCCACCCTGTGAGGCAGTATCATTATTATCGCTGCTGTACAGGTGAGGAAACTGAGCTCAGAGATGTGTGCAACTTGCCTGAGACCACACAGCCAAGAAGGAGTGGCGTCCTCACCTCTCTGTTTTGGGTGATTAACAGTGTCCCAAGTTATCTCCCCAACTAGGTGGTGAGCGACTCAAGTGAGAGTCATCCTGAGTCCTCCCTCTGTCCCCAGAACCTGAGAAAGCGGGGCCTGGCTGGGTCGATGAAGGTTTGCTCAGTGAACACATCTGCCCCTGGATTCCCGCCTCCCAGCTGTGCCCTGTGGCGCCCCTCCCCCAACATCCTTCCCAGTCTGTATGCGGCTAGTCCTCTGTGGTCCCCAGAGCCGGCTCTTCAGGGAGGCCTGGGGTTCCCCAAGAAACCCCTGAGCCTCTCTCCCCAGCTGCTTGTTTGGAGGTTGGCCCCTGATGAGGTTCACGTTCCCAGGGGCCCAGGACCTGCCTCTCTCGGACCCTCAGAGCCCGGGGCATCACAGGAAATGCTCAACACTCAGCGAACGGAACATGGGTCAGTGACAAGTCCCACCACTCCTGTCTGGGTCCCAGTTCCGCCAATGCACACGTCACCGTGTCCCTCCTCCACGGAGCCAGGGAAAGAGCCGGGACCCCGGGGTCATCCAGGCCTGGGCTCTCATCCCCTGCTGCCACTGGTGAGCTAAGTGACCTGGGACCAGTCAGCTCATCCCTCAGAGCCCAGACTCCCCTGCAGAAAAGTGCGTGGGGGGGGGCAGTGCGAGGCTGATGGGGTTCAGCATGTGCCCCGCCCTGCATACAGTAGGCCCCACCCCCGTCCCCTGCAAAGGCAGCAAACTGTAAGCTGCATCCAGTTCAGAGCTTCCAAGTGAATCCTTTATCCAGCAGCCTCCGAACACCCCCAGCCGCGCCCCTCCCTCCCAGGCCCCAGCCCAGCTTCCAGCCCACCTCAGCCCTGCTGCTCTGAACATAATTTGTGTGGTGTTTGTTCCATCCATTACATAGAATAAATCTTTCAGGATGTTTAAATGCCAATCTTTAAAAAAAAAATCCTTCCCACACCCAAAGAGTAATGGCTGTGTTTGGCAAAGCTCACACATAAAACCCATGACACAGGACAGGAAGAGGAGGTCAGGACTCGATCAGGGATCAGGTGGCATTCATTAGGGAAATCGCAGCTCTCCTTCCAAGGAGCACACGCTCTTCCAGGGCTGCAAACCCAGAGAGAAGGCACTTTTCTCCCAAAGCCTCAAAAATGCGCGATGTGGGAGCTCCGAGCTGGGCGGCTGCTACAGCAATACCGTGAGCTCTGGGTGTTGAGCGCCTGCTTCCTTGGGCCCCAAGCCCCGCACAGCCTGGAGTGTTATCCCCCCTGCATGGTGGGGGCCACGCGACACTGAGAGGAAAGGACTCGCCCAGGATGGCGCAGGGCACTAAGAGTGGGGCTTGGATTGGAACCCAGGGGTTGACTCTCGGGTCCTTGCTCCTCTCCGGATGCTCTGCTCCCTGGGAACGCGGGAGGATCGCGATGGGAAAGGTGAGCAGAGAAGTCAGCCCTGTCTAGGCAGATGCCCACCAGGCTTTAGGTTCAACCCACTCCTCTGGTCATTTGAATATACTGGCATGCAGGGCTCAGAGGGCTCAAATGTGGGCAATAAAATCGATTAGTGCAACCAACCAGTGGGCATTTAGCTGAAGGATACCCTTAACCAAGGTAAAAAGTGGAATTGGTTTTGGAAATGATCCATCTCATCGCCTCCTGGGTCAACAGAGCCGACCCTGAACTGGGCTCTGCCCCCAACCATCAGCCCCCAAGTCTGGGAGGGGGATCCTCGAGGGAAAAGGACTCTTTAATTTACTGGAATAAAGAGTCTGCTAGGTTGTGTTCTTACACCAAAATGCACCTCAACAAAACGAGTAACAGGATGGATGACAGGCCTCTGTTCTCTGCAAACACATTACAGGCAGAACTGTCTTCTGGCCTAGAGCTTGCGGGTACTCAGGCAACCCTCACCAGTGGTGAAGGGACTCCTGGGACAGAGGGTCTGGTCCACGTCACACAGAAACCCTCCAGACAGGCTGCTCTGACCAGCCCTCCAGGGTCTGCCATTAATGGGTCACTCTATCCCCAAGTGACAGGATGGAGGAGGAAACAGGGTGGGGATCCGAGGCCACGAGAACCAGATGGAGTCATGCCCTAGATCCTTACAATTCTCAGCACCTATAAGTGACATGGAAGTGATCACAGCTTTTCTACCAACCCCAAGGCCAGAGTCCCTTCTTGGGCCCCAACTGTCCACCCTCCAGCTGGAGAAAGGCTGGACAGCGGGGTTCAGCATGCCAGGATGCACGAATGAATCAATGCACTGAGGAGTGGAAGAGCAAGTGAACGGAGGCCTGAATGAATGAGTGACTGAGTGAATGGATGAATGGGGTGAGTGGGTGAGAGCCAGAATGAATGCATGCATTGAACATACGAGTGCGGATTATTGGATGGCAGGAAGTAAGCCTGCCTGAGTGACCAAGGCTAGGATCATACTGGATATATTCCCATTATTCTTTCCTCAGAGGACAGAAAGCTGAGGCACAGAGAGGTTAGGAGCTTGCCCCAGGTCACACAGCTAGTGTGGGGCAGAGCCGGGGCTCCAACTAGGCAGTCTAGCCACACTTCCAGCTCTGCTTTGGGCCCGTATCATGGCCACGGCTCATCAGCAGGGCTGGACCGTCCCATCACACGCCACCCCACCCCCAGTCAACATTCAGAACAACCTAATGATATCCAGCTCCCACACTCGGAATGATGTTTGGTTTTACCATCAAATCACTCTTCTTGCTGTTGCCTGGGATTTGGCTGGGAGCAGATCTTGCCTTTTCAATGATTGTTTCCAGTGGCTTTTAGCTTGCTCAACTTTCCACCTCTGCAGAGCTGGAGGGCTAGGATAAGGACTTGCAGGTGGCGATGGCTTGCTCTCACCCGGGCAGAACACCAAAGGAAGGGGTGAGTGTCATTGCCAGTTTTCATGGCCTATGCCTTCCAGAGCCCCAATGCCCTCAAAAGTCATTATTTTTAGCCAGGAGATAGTTCCGTTTCTGTCTTAGTGTCTGTGTTACTGCTTCAGCCCATTCAGTGTTTTGAGGTGAATGGAGGAAGGCCAGGAGTAGGGCCATGGAGAGAGGGGTGAGTGACTCACATGGGGACAGATTTAGGTGCAGCATCAGCAGCAAATCTGCTCAACAGTGAGACAGTTTGCCCTGTCAGATGATGAGCTCCCTGTCCCTAGAGCTGTTCAAGTTATTACAGCAAAGAGAGAGCTTCCTATATTGCAAGAGGGAGTCGGACTAAGGTTATTCCCTGTGCTAATATCCTGGTTCCAAAATTTCTATTTCAACTCTGTTTCTCTGAATGCTTTTATGTTATTCCAAGTCTTTTGTAGAGATTCCTAAATCCTCAGATTCTGTGGGCCTAGGAGTCTGTGAATGCATCTGTGCTCCTATAATTCTAGGATTCTATACAAAGACAAGATGCTCAGATCTTGCAGTTTAAAGCTTCTGTAAAATGCATCTTTGTGAAAGACGTTCTAATCCCAAGATTCTGTGCATCTCAGATGCTCTGAATGGAGCAGGCATATTCCAGAATGTTCCAGCTACATGAGGGAAGTGTAGGTTCAAAGACCCTGGGCTTCTCACATTCCGGTGTCTTTAGGAGATTATTCAGTGGTTTCTCTCCAGGGACCTCTCAGCATTGAAAAGTGGAGTCACTGGGTGTTCCCATTCCATTCGGTTCCTTCTCTCATCCTCACCCGGCTCACCCCGTTCTCTCTCTTGAAGGATCCAGAGCCCTCAGAGTGGAATGAAACATCCCAGAAGTCCTCACCCTCATGTCCTCCCCACCTCCACCTGAGCCTGGGTAACCTGCCAGCAGAGACAGACCTCTCCCTTGGTCCTTGATACTAATCCATAAACTGCTTCTTTGTTTGTTTGTTTTTTTAAAGGCCCACACATATATAGGAGTAGTTGTTTTTTTTTTTTTAATGTGGACCATTTTAAAGCCTTTATTGAATTTGCTACAATGTTGCTTCTGCTTTACATTTTGGTTTTTTGGCCTGGAGGCATGTGGGATCTTAGCTCCCCGACCAGGAATCGATCCCGCACCCCCTGCATTAGAAGGTGAAGTCTCAACCACTGGACCACCAGGGGAGTCCCATCACAAACTGTTTCTCTGGATTCTCCCACATACACTTCCCCTGGGGACCACCCCCCAGCTTGGAGCTCCAGGGCTGGGATACCCCTCGCCCCACCCCAGCTCCAAACCTGGGCGCAAGTGTGTGCTGCACCCCTGCTGCCCTGTGGTTGGGACCTTCTCGGTGAGGGTTGTCACCTGTGAAAACCCAGGTAAAGTCACCACAGGGATCCTGCACACACCCCCACATCTTGGGTGGGTTTAATAGATAACAAAAACCATTAGAAAAATCTTTGGGCAGATGTGGTCCCAGACGAACACCTCAGAGATTTTTTCTTCTAGTGTTAATTATGACAATAGTAGGGAAGCAGACTTTGGAGGCCAAGCAGAATTTTTCTGGTGAGTTTCACTCAAACACCTTAGGGAGCAAGAAGCCAGGGACCACTTTCATTTCTGTTCTGTTTGTGTTTCCTGGTCCTCTCAGCCTGCTCCATGGAGCTCTTCTCCTATGTTCACTGTTTAACCTGGGAGCTCTCAGTGGGCTCTGAGCACCGGCTGTCCTGCCAGGTTCACTCTGGCTTCTCTGGAAGGAACTAGATCCCAGGGAGGGAGACATGGGAGACAGGCAGGGAGGGGCTGGAATTCTGGAGGCTGGATCCACAGTCGGTCCTCCAGGTCGTCCCAGGGCGGCCCCCTCCAACCCACCCCGACCTCAGCGGGCAGGTGGGTGTCCTGGGCACCTGCAGCAGAGAGGGAACCCAGAGCCCAGAGCCCAGCAGACTTGGCCGTGGAAGAGAGAACCAGGGGTGGCTAACCCACCCCGACCTCAGCGGGCAGGTGGGTGTCCTGGGCACCTGCAGCAGAGAGGGAACCCAGAGCCCAGAGCCCAGCAGACTTGGCCGTGGAAGAGAGAACCAGGGGTGGCTGGGGTTAAATCTACCGCAGCCTGGGTACAGAGGCCTGCACGTGAGGGAGGGGGAGTCCCTCGGGGCCAGGCGGCGAGAACACCCACCCACCTGCTCTCTGTGGTCCAGGAGCATCTCTGGCAGCTGCTGCCCGGGCCCCTCTGGTCAGATGTGAACAGAGGGGAGCCCGCACCCACCCCAGGCCAAGGCAGGACAGGCCTTTGGGTAAGGACCAGAGACCGGGCTGCCTCCCTGTGGAGAGACGCTGTGAGGCCAGAGCATCAGGGGACCGATCAGAACCGCGCAGCCCCATTGCCCTCTGGCCTGATGCCCGCCTCACGGGGCTGAGGTGGCGGCTACAGTAACCGCACAGACAGCCGGGGTGACACAGGCAGCTGGGGTCAGGGCTGAGGGGAGAGAACCCAGGGCCTGGGGGCCTGAGGGAGGGCCTGGCCTGGGAGAGAAGGGGGAGGGGGGGCGGAGGGGGGTTGTGTTCGGAGCCCCCACCCCTCACCTGTGACGGGCACTTCACACACTCCGTCTTCTGTAACCCTCACTCACAACAGCCCTGGGAGCTTCTGTTATTAGCCCCATTTTTCAGATGAGAAAACTGAGTGTCCATGATGATACGACATGTCCAATTCACCAGCCGTTCAGTGACAGGGTCAGAATTCCCACCCAGGCCTGTCTGGCTCCACAGCAGGCGGTTTTCCTTGTGCCCCAATCAAAGCAGACATGGAATACCCAACACTGACAGGCTCCATCAGGCACAGGCGTCAGGCCCGCAGGTGTAAGCTCCAGGAAGGGCCCTGGACTGAGAGTGGGGAAACTGAAGCTCAGACCGTGGCCTGTTCACTTCTTGGATGTGTGTGTGTTTGCCTTTGGCCTCTCTCAGCCTCAGTTTCGTCATCTGTAAAATGGGAGTGATGACCCTACCTATGGGGATAGCAGGAGGATTAGAATGAGACCTGTGTGCCTGGCACACAGTGGGCCATCAATAAACATGATATGAGGCAGGATCTGAGGCTGGGCTCTGAGCTCTCTGCTGGCTCCTTTCCTGGAGCTCTCTGGTTCCTAATCTTTGTGAATCCATCCGTCTGTCCATCCACCCATCCACCCATCCATCTATCCACTCATCCATCCACCCATCCATCCACACATCCACCCATCCACCCATCCATCCACCCATCCATCCACCCATTCATCCACACATCCATCCACCCACCCATCCATCCATCCAGTTGTTCTCTTGCTGACTTACAGCATGAACCTAGAACTCTTTGTGCAGGAGGGAGACACTATGAGGGATAAGACTGTCACTGATGCCCGAAGGCCCTTCCAGCCCCGTGAGAATGACCATAGGTAGAGGTCTGGTGGAGTCCCGAGGGAGCACTGCAGGAGGGAGGGGCGAAGTCACCACCAGCCTCAGTAGAGGAGGAAGGGCATTCTGGGCAGAGGCACGGCACGCGTAGAGGAAAGGAAGAACAGAAGAGCCTGGCTTATGTGAGGAAGAGCTCACTGCGGCTGGATCCCTGGTCCAGCACCCAGTGGGCGTGTCATGGGGGAGCAGGGAGAAGACACAGCCTGAAAGGAGGCAGGGCCAGACTCAGAGAAGCCTTGAATTCCAGGCCAAGAAGGTTGAACTTGAGCCCACAGGCAGTCAGGAGCCACTGAAGGTTCTTGAGCTGGGGCGTGGCAGGAAAATTCACATATCAGAAAGCACCTTCCAGCAGCATGACAGGAGTGAGGGGACCAGCTGGGAGGCCGGTGCATCTCCTGGGCCCAGTACTTTAGGGCCTTCCTCTCACAGAGGGTTTCCTGGCACACAGGGACCACAGGTTGGATGACTCGGGTGCAAATAGCAGGGTGGATGGGCTGAGCAGTGGTTCAGGGTCAGTTCAACCCAGAGCCCAGCGCGTGACCCAACCCACAAACGCACAGCTCACACAGCCCCACAAGGTCCAAGGGACTCCTGGAGTCCACGCCTCCCCCAGTTCCCACCCCCCAACAACGGCCTCATCACCAAGGGGACTGACTGTTCCAGCCCCTCCTCCTCCCCGTCCTTCTCAGCAGGTGCGCTCACTCCTCTGCCCAGAGAAACCCCAAGCCTCAAAACAGAAACTCCCTAGATTTCCTGACACCAAACATGCAAAGCCCCCGGCACCCACACCGCCCTCCTCCTCCTTCTCCTGGAGATGGAGATGGTCCCCTCCCTCTGCCTGGGCTCAGACGTGCTGTCGGGCCCCTCCCATCGGCCTCCTCAATCTGTCCAGGGGAAGAGGGAGGGGCAGCTTTAATCTCTTTGTCTATCTGTCTGTCTGTCTGTCTATCTATATTTATGTCTCTCTAGCTCTATCGGCTCCTTCCCTCACACCTGATTCGTATTTGGTTATATTCAAGTCTCTCTCTCCTTCTAACAAACAGCAAACAAACCTGAACCCCGCGTCCCTGCCAGCTGTGTCCCTCTCTTTCCCGGCCACCATCCGTCGCTGCCGCATCTCCGGGCCAGCCCTCCACCTGCTGCACCTGCTTCAAGCCCCGCCACTGACCCGCGAGCCGCTTGCTGCTGTTCATCC
The DNA here is from genome assembly GCF_003031525.2 of Neophocaena asiaeorientalis asiaeorientalis. Lineage (NCBI taxonomy): Eukaryota > Metazoa > Chordata > Mammalia > Artiodactyla > Phocoenidae > Neophocaena > Neophocaena asiaeorientalis. Next base: position 7,986,280 of record NW_020175402.1, read on the forward strand.
CACGTTACAGAGGGGGAAACTGAGGCTCACGAGGTGCAGTGAGCTGCCCAAGGTCCCCCGTCCCGCCACCGGCAGAGCCAGGCTGGACCCCAGGGATCTCGCTCAGGCTCGTGGGCCTCCTCAGTGCCTCCCGAGCTCCAGTAGCTTCTCTGACCCTCCCGTGCATTCGCCGCCTCCACCCTCCACCTGCCCGATATTGAGTTTGATTCAATCAGTCCCTTTAAATGGACTTGAAATGACCTCCCTCTTTCAAGTTGCCTCACCCTGAGCAATAACGTCCGTGAAATCAAGGGTTTAATGCATTAATTACGTGTGAGTATTTTTTCTGATACCCATTAAAATAAATACATGACTGGTAAAATATAAAACACTAATGTTTGTCCATGCAGCACCCGCAGTCACCTCTCAGACCCCCACTCCCTGGGAGACCCCGGGGCTGCTGCTGGAGAGGCCGGGAGGAGGGGGAGAAGGTGGCATCTGGGCAGTGGACGTGGCCTGGCCACTCTCAGCCCAGCCCGGCCCAGGGCAGCGGCCGTTTCTTTCTCCTGGGGAGGCCCACCCTCATCTGCCGCCCCAGGCTGGGTCTTGGAAAGGGAGACACCGTGGCAGCTGGACGGGGCCCACTGACCACAGGCCCCATGAGGGAGGACCCTGGGGGAAGGGACCAAAAGGCCGTGATGGCTCCAATGGGATATCTGTGCGGGTGCTCACCACATCCGCTCCCCCCAGGCTTGGGACAGAATTCCTGGCTCTGCACCAAACACAGGAGACAGGCTGGGAGGGATTGCTGTCCATGGGCCAAGGGCTCCTGCCAGGAATGAAAGCAGGAAACTGCAAGGGAAAATTTGATACCAATCCTTCCCCAGGGTGGCCACGTGCCCAAGCAGCAGCTGTGCCAACCGGCGGGGCGGGAGAAGGGAGGCGGCAGGCAGAGAGGCCTCCAGGTGGGAGTGGAGGCTGCAAGATCAGGTAAGGAGTCTGTTCCAGTCCAAACTGAAGGGGGGATATGGCCAAAACGGTTGGGGTCCAGAGGCGGAAACACTGGGGCCAGGGCCCCAACCTATGCAGGGGTTTTCTCCTGGAGGGAGGAAGACTCAGGGATCATGGGAGGCAGACAGGCCTGGGTTCAAGTCCCGGAGCCTCTACTTGCTTCTGCAAGTCCCTTCTGCTCCCTGAGCCTCATTTACCCAACCTGTACAATGGTGACAATCTTGACGCCCAAAGTGGTTGTGAGGAATAAACGAGGTTAGCACTCTTAGGACAAGGCTTAGCCCCTAGTAAGGGCAGATATATGTTAGCTATTCATCGAGTTACATTTATAATTACTAGTTACAGTCATACTGTAAGTATATTATTGTATAATAATATATTTACTTATATGTTATATCTATATTACTTGCATGGTCATATTATTTATTTTAACTTAAATGTCATAATGTGTTACATGTAAGTATTAAGTATATGTAAGTATCATATAAGTATAGAGATTTACTATATACACTGTAATATACCATAAATCGCTGGTTATAAATTATTTTTTATTACCACTACAAGGCTAGGGGGACCAAGGGAGCAGATATGTTCTGAGTGGCTCGGATACCTTCATTCCTTCCCACATTCATTCAATACACATACTTATCAAGGCCCCGGGAAGCAGAGTTGAGCTCGTTCTGGGGCTTGACTGAGCAGAGTCATACCTGCTCCGGTGGGTACCTTGGAAGCCGTTAGGGCGCTGGGGTTCTAAGTTCAGGTCCCAGGGATGACGTCCCTCCTGCGGACCTGGTGCAGCCCCAGGTGTCATCCATGAAATGAGGCTCAGGGCGGTGGAGGACGTGCCACAGTCACGCAGGGCCTAAGTGTGGAGCCTCACACCCAGGTCCGGGCACAGGCAGTGTGGCCACCCTCTAGGCCGTCCCCTGCAGACCCCACGGGCCCCGTCACTGAGTAGGGCAGCCGCTCACACTTTACAAGGAGGGGGGCAGACAGAAAGGAGCCACTTCAGGCCCCGGGACCTGAGGGGTACATGGGAGGGGACGTGTCCTGACCTGTTAGCAGGTTTTCTATGAGGGAGGAAAGGACCATTCTTGGTGTGAGGAGATGCAGCTCCTCCGTGAAGCACTGGGGGAGACCTGTGACTGAGACGGGGCTCCTGGACCCAAACCCTGAGGAAGATTCAGCTTCTGTCTTGAGCCCCTCAGGCCCCTCGCCCTGTGTTCGGCACTCACACACTGTCTCCTTTCGGTCTCCACGCCCCAGCCAGGTGGGAATTGTTCTCCCCATTTCCTAGGTGAGCAAACTGAGACCCAGAGGGACAGTCACGTGCCCGAAGCAACACAGCACGTTGGGGACAGTGCTGGGACTCACACCAACTCCTTGGATTGTGAGATGTCTCGGGGCCCCCAGTCACGTCTACTCCAGGGTCTCTAATACGCACCCCCTTGCCCCCAGGCTGCAGTTATTTTTGTCCTGAAGACACTTATACCCTGATTTTGGGACAGAAGACTTGACCGTTGCCCAAAGGAACAAGAGAGGGTAGGGGAACAGGAAGATGCCTGCTGGGGGCGCTCCTACTTAGCCCCTACCCTTCCCCAACATTCACGTCTGAGCTGCCACCCCTAGTCCAGCAAAGGCCCTGGACAGGCCCTGGGAGACCAGAGGTGCCTCCAGCCCAGGCCCTTCTCAGGGCACCTCAGAGCAAGTGATAGGAGTGGGAAGGTTACAACCACCTCTGAGCAGACTTACACCCACAGTCTGCCCTGGAGAGTGGCCGCTAACCTCCTTGGGAGTCTCTGTGTACAGGAGGGAGGGGCAGTTTAAAGGGATTAGGTTAGGTGCTACTGAGTGTGACCAGTGATGGAACTAGCCCAGCTCACAGTAAGGGTTGCTGAACCCCAGGCCCCAGCCAGTCTGGCTACCCCATTCCTGGGCTGATGGTGCCATCTTGCGGCCAGATACTGCCATAGCAGCCCCAGGTCTGCGATTTCAGCCCCACTACAATCACTTCACTCCAAGGTCCAAGACAATTCTTGAGATCTTCTTGCCCAGTGTCAGGGGTCCATTTCACGAGTGGGGAAACAAGGTCACCCACGTAGCAGCAAAGGATGAGTGGGAATAGTAGGAAATTTGTTGTCCAACAAGTCTGAGCAACAAGCAGACCATACAGCACCTAGAATGTTCAACTACTTTGAATTTTATCTTGGAGATAATAGGGAGCCAGAGAAGGTTCTTGAGTGGGAGTGTAACCTGATTAGATGTGCACTGTAGGACCATCACTCTGGTATCAGGATGCAGAATGGACTGAAGACAAGGCAGGAAAGCCAGTTAACCTGCAGTGTGGAGAAAGGACTAGAACCCCCTTTCATCCTAGTGAGCCTGAACCTCAGAGAGGGAAGCTCCTGGAAAAGCCCTAACTTTGGAGCTGGAGATTCCAGAGTTCAAATCCCAGCCCTGCCACTTACCGGCTGGGTGATGCTTTATATCTGGCAACCTTGATTTCCCCATTCGTGAAAAAAAAAAAAACGTATTGATATTAAAAAGATCACTAAGAAGTTTGAATTAGGAATCGTGTGTATATTATCATACCAAGCACCTAATGGATGATCAAAAAAAGGTAACTCAGTGGGTGAACTAAATCTGACTCTGACCCCAAACATGCAAAGCCTGCCATGCCCCCGTGGGCAGAGCTGTGCCCTCCCCAGGTCAACATACCCTGATGGTGGCCAAGCCCCCTCCCCTCCCCCTCTCCCCCCACCCAACCACGCAGCAGCTCTGAGAGGAGGGAGCCACGCTCCAGTAGCAGGAGGCCTCTGAGCATCTCCTGCCTCCTCCTGTATTAACTGCAATTGCATCTGGAACAGATGGGGTGCTGGGACTTCCCCACCCCCTGCCATATTTCACAGCGCGTTGGTTCAGGACAAAATCATGTAATTAAAAGAGGAGAAATGCAAAACAAACCCCTGAGCGGACTTTGCCATCTTCCCTCCCTTGTAAATCCATTAATAAACTGTAATTACAAAGACAAACCCCTTTATTGAAACCTGGTAACCAATTCACTTAGGGGCCAAGAGACTCCCATTGTCCTCCAAGACCTGAGGAAAGAAAGAAAGAAAAAAAAAATCCTAATTAGTTTAGTCCTGTTTATCTATACACAAATTAAAAAAAACAAAAATCTCGGTTACACGGTAACTTGCCGTCTGCCAAAAGACTGCAGCTGCCCTGGGGGAGATGCAGTTTTCCTTCTTTCAGGGACTTGTTTATAACCTTCTGTTAATCAAACTTAAAGCAGAGAGAGACGGGGAAATCACATGGAAAGGGGGAATGGCACGGGGACCTGGAGTAGCTGTGGGCAGAATTGAGATGAGCCAGCAGTAGGAGTTTGGGTTTGAAAGATCCCAGGATGCCAACACCTGCCTTCCTTGGAGACTGACGGCGTGGTCCCTTAAGAGCTCATCTAACAACCCCTCCCCCTAAAGAACCACTGACCAGTCTTCTCAGACCTAGAGAATCCCGTGCAGCTGGCTCCACCCATCACCCAGGGATAGGCAGAGCCCCCAAGCCTGGCCAGTCTCAGCCTTTCATCCCCCTGGCCACAGTGATTGTTCAAGGATGAGCCAGGACCCAATCAGAGCCAAGGGGACTGAATTACGGGGATGTCCACACCCTTAGAGTTGACAGGGTGTCAGCGTGGAGCTGTGGGGCCTTCTGGAGGAGAGGACCAGCCTGGGCCTGAGGCCGTCATGGTGGAAACCAGAGTCAAGAGTGGAGAGAGACGGAGGCCTGAGCCCAGCGCCATCCCCCCAGCACCTTCAGTCACCAGATCCCATCAACTCCCTTCTCAGGCTTAAGCTGCTTGGTATGGGTTTCTGTCACTTGCAACCAGGAGCCCTAACTCACCCGATTCTGACCTACAGTGCCTGTGGTCCGGTCTTCGGGTGGTTAATCACGCTGTTTCTCCCACCAGCTGCATCTTACTCTCCCTCCTGGCATGGAATCCCTCAGGCAAGAGTGCTAGAAACAGGAAGCAGCCCTCCCCGCCCACCGCCCCCTGCAGAAATGCCTGTGTCCTGGGCCCACTCACCGCTCAGTTTGTTGCTTTCATGGAAAACCCTAAGGTTCAGCCCCAGAGACCCCGGATCACCAACCCACCTCAGCTCCACCTGGACTGGGGCCTGACCAGACAGGAGGCCCAACTGCAGCCTCAGGCCCACCTGTTCTAGCCTGTGAGCTGTGGCCTCCCCGAGCCTTCACTCTGTGGCCCTTCCCTGGCACTGGACTCTGTGCATTCTCTGTGGTCACCACCTTCTCCAACCCTAGGCCCTTACTCCCTACCTGGCCCCCACCAGTCCCCACCTTTGGCGTCCAACCCTGCCCCCTCTGCTTTCCGAGGTCCAGCCTCAGGCTCTTCCAAGACCAGGTCCACCCTCTGCCAGAATGAGAGCCTGCAGACTGCCTGGGGGTGGGGGAGGGGAGAGAGAGGCCACTAGGGTCTGCTGAGCACCTACTGCGTGCCCCCGGCTTGACGTCCATAATCACGGCCGCAGAGCTAAGTACGGGCTGTTATTGAGAAAGCCCTCAGCATCAGATAAACTGAGGAATCAGCTCTTCCACTGACTCGGACGAGTTCCATCACATGGAACACACATCACACTAATGCTGCGTCCTAGGGTCATTGGACGGCTTCATCGGGGCCCTCAGTGCCCCCCTCAGTAGTTTCTCAACTCTCCCTGCAAGTAAGGGTTTGAACCAGCCCGGGTCTCACTGCTTCACCCTGACAGGCGGGTCAGCTGCCCGCACCTGACCCAGCAGGGCCAGCCTCAAGGTCACATCCCTTCCTCGGGGGTGTGACCTGGATGTCTGGTCCCTGCCCATCCCAGCTGAGGCCTCTTCACAGCCTGCCTTACACTCCATCCAAGGGTTTATGGAAGAAACATGCGTCTTATCGCTAATTGGGAAATCTGGTCCTTTCACCTCCTTACTTAAAACCCTTCCACAGCTTCACATCACACGGCAGATGAAGCCCCTGCCCAATCTGGTCTTGGACCTCCTTGCTGCTCCTGGCTGCTCCCTGCCACATAGAGCTGCATGCAGACCCTCGGAGGACCGCATGCATTCCTGCCTCAGGGCCCTTGCACGTGCTGCTCCCTCCACGTGACATGCTCTTCTCCACCACCCCCTCCCTTCACCTTCCTCTTAAACCAGCTTCAGATCCACGCTTAGGTCCACCTTCCAGGATGCCTCCCTACCTCTGCATGGCTTGATTACTGTCTGTTACAAGCCCCTGCGGCACACCCTTGATCAAACAAACTTTCACATATTGGGGTTTGGGGAAGTCATTCTGGCTTATCAAATATTGTACACCTGCTTTAATTATTAAAGAAAAGGGCGTGTTGACCAGAAGTAAAGGATGTCCATGTGAAAAGATCAAATGCCTCTCTTCCTGGGACCCCAGTGCCGGTCCTCCTTCGATGTTAAGACTCCTTTCCCGGATGCCAAGGCCACGCTGACTCGCTGTGGACGTGCAGGTCTGTTTTTTTGAAACCTTGAAGGAATGTATCCCCAACTTGTTTAATGTTCTTTGTTCTAATAAGACATAAAACTGTGCTGAAAATCACGCTTCTCCAGAGCAGTTCCACAGAGTAATCTGAGAGGCTGTCTTCTGGGCTATAGTCTTCAGTTTGGCTCAAATAAAACTCTTTTCTATTCTTATTATGGATTGTTTACTGATTTTTTTTTTGTCGACACCCAAATTCCTCCATCCTGTTATCACAGCCGAGCTCTCACTGCAGCTTTCTGTCCACTGTCTGTCTGCCCCACCAGACTGTAAGCATTTTGTCCCTAGTGCCTGGTGTATGTTCTGGCCTTTGGTGATGCTTAATAGACGTGGAAGGAAGGAAAGAAGATAGGGAAGGAGGGAGGAATCAGACCAGAACTGTCCCTGGAGCCTCACAGCCTGACTCACGGCTCCCTTCCCCGCCCCCAGCCACGTGCCCCTTTGCAGCTCCCTCCCCACACACCTCACTTTCCAGATTTCCCCTGCAGATCCAGCCCTCCAGCTCCCTGCAAATCCCTCTCCGCTGTCTCCTCCAGGGAGCCCTGTGGGGCTGGCCGCACTCATGCCATGCCCTCTGTCTGTCTAGGTGATCACCACTTCGAGGAGGGTGCTGTTGTCCCTTTACTGCTGAGGAAGCTGAGGTCAGAGGGCGAAGGAGTTTGTTCAAGGCAAGGGGGCCGTAGGGGACACATACCAGGGCTGTGTGGCTCCAGAGACAAGGCTGCTCACCCCTCTGCTCTCAACTCCCCATGGGAAATTTCCTGGAAACTCGAGGCCGATGCTTGGTCTCTGCTAGGCCAGACAGGCGCCCCCGGGCACTTGGCTACCTTTGTTTCTTTGAGTTCATCAAAGAAGTGTCAACAGCTTTTGATCTTTGAGGGCACACCACACACTTTTTTGGAGATTTCTCCTCAGTTACTCCTTGTTTCTGGATCATCTCTCCATCTAACAGATGAAGAACTAAGGCCAGCAGGGAGGTGGGATGACTTTCCCAGGCTCACAGAGAAAGAAATACGTGAGGCTGGAATGTGAGCCCATGAACACAGGGAGCTCAGTCTATTTTGTTCTCTCCTCCATCTCTAGTGCCCAGAAGAGGGCCTGGCATTGGTGCGGTACAAACGTTTGCCATGTGACCACATGGTGGAGCTGGCTACTGTCCCCAGAGGTCTGCAGGCTTGTATACTCCTCCTGCCGTGCCTCCTGAGCCCTGGCACTCGGGCTGGCGCTGCTCGAAGCAGAGGGAAGGCTGTCCTCATCTTGGTCTCCTGGAGGGGCCAGGGGATGGGCACCTGTTACCATGACACAGGGCAGCTGAGCTCCCTGCTGAGGAGCAGAAGGCTTACAGGGGGCTGTGGTACACCCTCTGGGGTGGCCTCCCAGCAGGTAACAGGTGTCCCAGGTGGTACAGCCACTGGATGCCAGGTGGCTGCAGTATCTCGAGGGACACCAGTACCAGATGGGAGCAAAGGAGGTGTTGAGGAACTGACAGGTGTGGGTGTCTCCCTGAGGCCAGGAAACCATCCCCCAGATGGCACCAGTGATGCCAGCTCCACTCTGGACACAAAGTGTGGGTGAGCGCTGTGCTGAGTGCTTCCCATTCGCTCCTCAGTCACCCCCTGCAACCCCCCTTGGGGCGGGGCCAGTAGTTTTTTTCCAGGCATGCAGCCTGCGGGACTCAGGTGAAAGGCCCTGCCAAGTCACCAGGCAGCTGAGGAGTTAGAAGCCAGGATGTTCCAGCCACTTCCCAGAATTGAAAGCTGAGAACCAGGACACCAAGCCCACACATGGGTGGGGAAAAATACAGGTAAGGGGACAGCCAAGTCAGTGCTTTTTTTTTTTTTTTTTTTTTTTTTTTTGGGAGAGCACAGGCTCCGGACGCGCAGGCCCAGCGGCCATGGCTCACGGGCCCAGCCGCTCTACGGCATGTGGGATCCTCCCGGACCGGGGCACGAACCCGTGTCCCCTGAATGGGCAGGCAGACTCTCAACCACTGCACCACCAGGGAAGCCCCAAGTCAGTGCTTTTGAATTGCCTGAAACAGAAACTGACTTGACCGTGTTTAACGTTGCTGAGGTTTCCTGGGTGTCTCATGCATGGCCAGGCAGGGAATGTAGCCAGGCCCAGGGGGACCAGAGAGTGACCCCAGGTGGTACATTAAAGATGGCCACAAATTCCTTGTTACTCTCTCCTCATGGAGGAGAGGTGAAGTTTATCTCCCATCCCTTGAATCTGAGCTGGGCTATAACTGCTTTGACCAACAAAATATGGTGAAAGACATGCAGCACCAGTTTGGGGCCTCAGAAGCTTCTGGAAGCCCTGAGCTGCCATGTAAGAAGTCCAGTTCCCCTGCTGGAGACCCCCACATGGAGAAAGTAAGGCCCTGAGACTACACGGAGAGAGAGACAGAGATGGAGACAAAGTCAGGGACCCAGTCTGGCTAGTGTCTTCACCAAGGCAGCAGTCATGTGAGCAGGACACACTCTAGCCTGGTTGGGACCCAGACCACTGCAGCCCCAGCCAACACCAGTCAGAGCAGAAGAACCACCTGACTGAGCCTGGTCAACCATAGAATCGCACAATAACAGGTGGTTGTTTCAAGCCACTAAGTTTGGGGCTGGTTTGTTACACAGCAATGTCACTGAAACAGCCTTGGACTAGAAAGCCATCAGCACATCTGGAAGATGAGAGAGACCTCCCAGCTCCAGCACCAGCAGCCAGGTACCTAGGGTCCTCAGGTCCAAATTCCCAGAAGAGAGACACTGATTGGCCCAACTTGGGTCATGTGACCTCCTTTAACCAATCAGCTGAGTCCAAGAGGCAGGGTTACCCTGCACCCACATGGCCCTGATACCCCTCCCCCATGGAGGGGTAGGGTCGGGTAGGGGGCCAGTAGTGGGGATAATCTCAGAAGACAGGAAGTGTGGGCTGAGCAATTGTCACAGGGGCTGTGACAAGGTGCCTCTCTGGACAGCAGAAAAACCCCTCATCCAGGGCCTGGCACAGAGAAAGGGCTGGATGAAAGCTGTGCGTGGTTCTGTGACTTTTACGTTGCTCTTATGAGGTTGTGCTGTTTTACCAACTCCCAGGTTGGCTCCTGGGTGTTGCTGGTGGTGTTATTCTACCTCCTTGAACTGCCTCTAAGGAAGATCTTTCAGGACGGTCTGAGCTTCTTATAAAAGCCTTTTACGTGCTGTCAAGTGGGAATCTAGTTCTTACGCTAAAAATGCTCCATTAAACCAGAATGGGTTCCAAAAGTCAGCCAAGATCCCCCTCTGGGAGGCGCGGGATTGAGACTCCAGAGGGGCCTGGGACAGGGTCAGGGGAACACGGGGGTCAAAGACTTTCTTTGCGCTGTCCCTGAGGCAGGGGCTGCAGCTGTCTGTGTTGGGGGTGGGACCGAGGCTGCTGACGCACCAGGAAGCAACAGAGGAGACTCCAAGGGGGTGAGGGGCCAGGCAGGGGGCGGTGGGCCAGCTGAGGCTCCTCACCAACCCCACCGTGAACGCACACACGCACTCACCCCAGGGATCCTGGTACAATCCAAACCGCCTCTCTTTTCCTCCAGTTGGGTTGAGGGTGACAGGGCGCCCTGCTCAACTGAAGTCCCTTAAGAAACGGGAGAGTAGGGCTTCCCTGGTGCCACAGGGAAGCGTCAGTGGACTCTCAAGTGGTTGAGAGTCTGCCTGCCAATGCAGGGGACACAGGTTCGTACCTGGTCCAGGAAGATCCCACATGCCACGGAGCGGCTGGGCCCGTGAGCCACGGCCTCTGAGCCCGCGCATCCGGAGCCTGTACTCCGCAACGGGAGAGGCCACAACAGTGAGAGGCCCGCACTGTCCCATAGGCCACCATCTCCCCACCGCCTGACACAGGGCACGTGCTCTGTGTTTGCTGTCTGCATGAATAAATTAATGAATGAATGAATGGTGGATGGCCCTATCTGGTGCCTTTTTCTTTTGATGTCACACAGTCCTGGATTCAAGCCCTGTCTTTCCAACTGACTCACTGCTGAGCAAGTCATCTTATCACTCAGGAACTCAGCTTTCCCATCTGTAAAATGGGGACAACTCAAGTCTGTTCTGGGTAAGGTTGCTGGGAGGATGAAATGAGACCTCATCAAGGAATTTGTAACTGAAAAGGCAGAACAAACGTGAGCCAGGTTGGGAGCAGTGGCCCTCATCCCCGTTACCACCACTATTGCCATCCTGCGACCATCCCCATCACCCACCACCCTCACGGTCCTTCTCCCTGTTCCCCAAATAACCACACTGCCACTGGCCCCATTCAGTGCTTAAGTTAAGTCACATTTAATGGTTTTTTGAAGGGGAATAGAGAAATCAGAAAAGAGATTACAGCACTCGCAGTCAAGAAAGGGTGAACTAAAAAATATGGGAATATATTAAGCTTTTGATTAAAAAAAATGCAAGCGCAGTTCCTCCCACACTCACCCCTGTGTTCTCACTCATGCTCTCAGACACACACCCAGCCTCAGGCGCGCACACACGCACACTCACACGCACACTCCCAAACATGCACACGCTCCCTGCACACACACTCAAACACGCACTCCCCCCAGGCTCGCAGGGTGGGAGAGGGAGAGACCTGGTGCCGCCCCAGGGCCCCACCCTTCCCAAGCCTGCCTCGCTGAAATGGCAAAGCTAGACTAAACTCAGGCTCTAGGGGACACACACTGGGCTCTGTGAGCTGCACTGGGGGCAGGGAGATGGAGAGGTCGTGGGGGACAGGTAGCCTTAGACGATTCTGTTCTCCAGGATGGCCAGCCGCTTACTCACAGCTTCCAGTGGACTGGGAGTTAAGGAGATGTGCAGGTTGGCCAGAGCAGGGCAGTGACGGGGTGGCACCTGCACTCAGGGCCCCCCTTCCAGGACTTTCTCTCACTTCCCCCTCATAGCGTGTGTTCCCCCCAATGTCAAAACTTATCCATCCACAGCCCTCAGAATGGTGCTTTCCAAAAACAAGCAAGCAGTTACAGTGAGCCCGGAAAGCCCAGCCCTGTCCAGTTGCAGTTTTAGGCCTGCTGGGTCCCCACCTAGTCCTGCCTGAGCCAGGGGAGCTGTGAGGGGTCCAGCCCCATCTGAGTGGAGACTGGTGGGTAGTCACGTCACCGAGAGCTTGAGCAATGGAAGTCCTTGGGCACCATGTTTTCCTGAGTGTGTCCAGGACTCTGTGTGTGTCCAATCTAGAGCTTGGTTCCTGCCTTTGCTTTGGCAGGGTCAGTATCAAAGCAGGGGCCAGACTACCTGGCCAGGATCCAGCCTGTCTTCAGCAGGAGGCAGGCAAGGAGGAGCTTGCTCC
>NW_020175402.1:7998155-8001439 GCF_003031525.2 Neophocaena asiaeorientalis asiaeorientalis
CCCCTCCCCTCCCCTCCCCTCCCCCTCCCTCTCTCTGCAGCAGCCTCTGGAAAAGGATATGCTTCCTGGTCAGGGCCTGCAGCAGCCCCTCTACTTTGGTCCGGAATTTCACGATGGACTCGCAGGCACACAGGTCTTCCTCTGGGGTGGACAGAAAGTAGGGAAAGAGAAAGAGGATGGTGAGCGGTTGCCTGCCAGAAAGGCGGGTGGTCACTGCCCAGGACCAGGACTAGGGTGTCTTGGGGGAGTGTGGGGCCTAGGAGATGCGAGAAGGCAGAGAGACATGTGAAATTCTTAAGACAGAGCTCCTAGGAATGATGGAGGGGGGACGACCCCTGAATGTCTTCCTGCTCCCTCAAAGCCCTGATAAAGAACTCCAATATTAGCTTCCCCATGCTGGTCACCTACTATGCAAAGGACACTGTCATCAGGGGCCTCTAGGTCATCATGGTGACTCCTCACCCCGATTCTTTGGGGTTGAAGTCATTAACCCCACTTTACAAATGAAGAACTTGAGAAGGAAAACAACTTGCCCTATGGCCAACAGCTAGTTAGTGTCAACAAACATGCAAACCCAGGCGTGTCTGGCTCTGGAATCCATACTCTTTACTACTGGGAACCAGCTGGCAAGGTCACCGGGGAGGATCAGGGGAGGAAGCACGGTTCAAATCCTGGCTCCTCCAGTTATTAAGTGGTTCCACCCCTCTGACCTTGGTTTTCCTGTCTGTAAAATGGAGATAACAATATTCCTACCGAATAGGATTAAATGATTCATATGTGGAGTGCACTGAGAAGAGTGCCACATGTGTAAGAGCATTCAATATACAGCTGCTGGTTGTTAAAGTCTGACTGGCCAGCCTTCCTCCTGATTCTGCCAACTCATGATGCCACCCCAGCTCCCGTCTTCCCCACCCACATCCAGTCCAGGATGGTTACACACACACACACACACACACACACACACACACACACACACACACACCCCTCCCAGAGCCCCACCTGCTCCTCCCATCAACACAACTTCTGGCCTCACTCACCCACGCAGATCTTCTTCTGCAACTTCTTGCCAATCTGGTTGATGGTCTTGAAGTCAGCCGTGTAGAAATAGTGCTCTGCCACAGGCTCCGAGGCAATTTCCCTCAGCTCATCCTCCACAGCGTTGCCCACACCCACAGCAAACATCTTAAAGCCTGCCAAGAGGAAGAAGATGAGTAGCATGGGGACAGGCAGCCATAGCTGAGCCTCCCGGGGAATCCCCAGGCAATCAATAGCAGACACCTCCTGGTGGCAGATGCTGGAATTGCAGGTACAATGGTTGAGGAAATCAACATCTGCTGAGCTTCTACCATATATCAGACTTGTACTGACTGTACTGGGAACTTTGCAATCTCATGTAACCCTCATAACCATCCATCTGGTGGTTATTATTATTCTCATTTAATAGGTGATAAAACTCAGGCTTGTCCCAAAGTGGGGTTGCCTGCCAACAGTTGGTATGTTCTTGGGAACATTCAACTATAAAAGTTCCAAGCCTCACCTACCAAAGGACCATCAAGCCAGCCACTTACTTTTCTGGGACCTCAGTTTTCTCATTAGTATAAAAAAGAGCTGGACAAACCAATCCCTCCTCATTCACACTGAATCTGGGTTTAGGGCACTCATCAGAACAGACATAAGATAAACTATAGTTGAGCTGTTCCATGTGTACCCCTGGCCACTGGTGGTGTTCAGGGTTCAGACAGCACCTACCAAGGTCCTTGGCTTTCTTGGCAGCATCATTAATGTAGTCCTGGCTCCGACCATCAGTGAAGACAATGCCCACCTTCTGGGCACCAGGCCTGGCCCCGCTGGACACACTGAAGGAATTGTCGATAAGGTACTTGAGGGCAGCCCCGGTCATGGTGCCCTTCTCCATGTAGGACATGTTCCGCACAGCTGCCTTGATGTCCTTCTTGGTGTGGAAGCGGCCCAGAGGGAACTCCTGGCGCACAGAGCTTGAGTACTGTACCAGCCCCACTTGGGCCAGCTTGTCCGACACATCCAGCGTGTCCACAATCTGGTTGATGAACTTCTTCACCAGCTCAAAGTTCTCTGGCCGCACACTCTTGGATCCATCAATTAGGAAAACCAGGTCAGTAGCTGAACTGCCACCTCCACCGCTGCAGCCTGTGGCGGGGTGGGGGGGGGGCAGGATAGGAAGGCAGGGGAGTGATGCTCAAGTTCATAGTCATTCATCACAGCCACTGGCTGGGTACGCACCACACCCAAGATCTGTACGGAGGATCATCCCATTTGGTCCTCAAAACTTCCTCTGTGAAGCCTAAGTTCCTGGCCCCCATGTTACAGCATTGAAACCCGAAGCTCTAAAAGCTGTTAAATCACACAGCTCAGAAGTAGTGGCACCAAGATGTGAACTCAAGACTATGTAACTCCTTCCACCATATTAAACCTACCACCCACTGTGACAGAAGGAGGGACAGTAGTGAGAAGAGAACTTCTGCTGACACCAAACTCTAGAAGGCATCTATTACAGATTGGTCCAGAGGCCAAGTACAGAGAGGCTCAGGTGGGCTTCCTGGGGAGGGGCCAAGGCCCCGTCCCCTGCCCGCCACCTTCCCCAGGCTTGCCTGTGTCAGGCCCACTGACCATTGCAGGTCTTGCCATCACTGTTCAGGGTGAAGCCCTCGCGGCAGGCGCAGGTGTAGGAGCCCGGGGAGCTGAGGCACACCTGCTCGCAGTCATGGTCGCCTGTGGCGCACAGGTCTGACACCACTGTGGGGACAAGAGGAGACTCAGAATCTCATGGTCACGGGGCCTCGGACATCTTGGCAAGGATGGCCCCTCAACACGCTCGGGGAAGCTGAGGCCCCCGACTGGATGGGGTCCCAGACCCTCAGCCCAGGGCCAGAATCACTGCAGCCGTGCTGACATCCCCGGAGAAGGTGATATTGCGGATAATAAGCTAAAACTTCCCGCTAAAAATGTAGAGGCCAAAGAGGCGGGGCCTTTAATCCCCTTTGTTCACTTTTGTATTCCAAGTGTCTAGAACAACACATGCAGCAGTGAACACAGCACAAAGAAGATGCTCAACGAATACTTATTAGATACCACGTATTGAGCATTGTACTGTGCATGGAATTCTCACAGTCAGATTCATGCTCTTCCTAGGCCCGCCCCATGCCAAAGACCCACCTCTCCTCTGCAAAAGACTCTGAACTTTCTCCTGCCCGATGCCCAGGCCCCTCAGACCCTTCCACATCACAGAAGACTCTGGCACCCCAATA
>NW_020175402.1:8001501-8080770 GCF_003031525.2 Neophocaena asiaeorientalis asiaeorientalis
AGGTTTTTTCAGGCCCTCCCCTTACTGGCTTCTGGCCCCTCCTTGGTCCCTGCCAGTACTCTACCCAGAAAAGGACTTCTTTTTGGTATCGCATTTCCCCAACTCCCTTAACCCCAGGCAGGGGACAGCCCCCAGATCAGGCGGCTCTGAGTCCTGGCCCCGACCCCGAGGTTGGCTCTGTCTCAGTCCCTGCCCCCGTATAGGGCACCCGCAGCCCAGGCCCCGCCCCCACGCTGCAGCTCTAAGCCACGCCCCTTTTCTGGCCCCGCCCAGACACCGGTACCCACACACACACACACCTCACTCCCCCAGCACCCCTCCCAGCCTGGTCCATCCCCCGCCCCACGCACAGCAGAAGGCCTCCTGGAACTTCTTGGACAGCTTCTCGATGACGCTGTAGCTCTCCACGTAGTCCACGTGCTCGTCCTGAGGCTCGCTGGCGATCTGCTGCAGCGTGGCCTTGTCCACACGGCCTACGCCGATGGCGAACAGCTCGATGCCACTGGCCCGGGCCCGCGCAGACACGTCCCGCACGCTGTCCTGGGGCCTCCCGTCCGTCACCACGATGACCACCTGCGATACACACGCGGGGCGTGTGTGAGGACCCGGCCTCCCTCCCCGCGCTGGGTGGGCCGCTTGGCCCTCCAGTAAACCCTTAGGATGGTTGACATAAGAGGAGGCTGACCCAGAAGGGCGGAGTGGCTAGCCCAGGTCACACAGCTAGTCGGCAGCAGGTGGATCTGGCCCCCCACCAACACCAGGCTTTGGGCCTAGGGAAAAGAACCTGGAGAGCGGAGGAGGCAACAGGTTTTCTCTGACTGAGAGACGTGGCTGAGCTGTTCTCTCATCTGACTGTGGGCTCTAGGTGTCTCCTCCCTCAGGCATGACCGCCTGAGGGCAGAGCCTCGTCTCCCCTGTCAAACGAGGGCCTCTGACAGCCAGGCCCAACCTGCGCTCAACACCGTACAGTTCTACCCTTTGGCCACCAGAGGGAGGCAGAGGCTACGGAATGGCAGTTTTTCCTCCGATCTGGACATTTTCTCCCGTAAGCCCTGGGAAGGAGGCTGTTCCCACATTGATGCCCAAGGAATGAAGGAAGGTGATGCCTTTTCTCCCTCCATTCCCCAAGATACTACCTGCCCTTTCCTAAGAGGAAAACACTTCCCCTCCCACAAGGCACCTGTGTGCCGCACCCCAGAAAGGGCAACAGGAGGGGACCCTGGTGCTGAGCCTGGCCCTCATCACCCCCTGCCAGAGCCTGCCCTGAAGTTGGATCCTCACAGCTCTGCTGGAGTCTGAGACTCGGCATCCAGCCCCCTTAGCTGCTTTTCTCCTTCTGACCTGGGTCTGCTTCTGATTCCTGAGTCCCCACCCCTGGCCCAGATGCCCAACCCCTTGGATTGGGTCTTGGTGATCTGACAGGCCTGGGTTAGAAATGCAGCTCCATGAGGCACAGCTCACCTTCCTGAGCCCCTGTTCTTTCATCTGGATAAGGGGGGTGTAGTGAGGCCCACATGAGACGATTCATGGTAAGAAGCCTGGAAGGGGCAGCATTATTTTTAATATCATTACTCTGGGGCCCCTGGGGAGCAGGCTTGCACAATCTCTTCCCCTCCAGAGGCCTAGGCTCCTGGCACTGAAAACCTAGCTCTTCACTGTCACCTGCTGCCATGTTCCCGTGAGTCCCCACCTTGCTGATGTCCGGTGAGCTGGGGCGACCGCCCTCAGCATCGCTTAAGGCCTTGGTGATGGCGAACTGGATGGCCAGGCCCGTCATGGTGCCTGTGGACAGCGGCTGGATGCGGCGCACGGCCTGCAGCAGCATGGCCTTGGAACCATGGGCCCGCAGCGGGAACTCCTGCTTCACGGAGCTGGCGTAGTTGACCACGCCCACGCGGGTGGCATTGGGCCCCACGTCCAGTGACTCGATGACCTGGGACAGGAACACCTTCACCTTCTCAAACTCCACTGGCCGCACGCTGCGTGAGCTGTCAATGACGAACACCAGGTCTATGGGCCGGGTCCGGCAGAGGTGCCCTGGGAGGCGGCAAAGGTCAGGAGGATGGACCAGAGACACTCAAGACAAAGGAGCGGCACACCAGCAGCTACTTAGGTCTGGACGTGAGGCCTCAGGCAGAGTAGACCAGACATGAACCAGGCTGGCTGGGTCCTATCATCAGTGTGGGGACACTGGAGCAAGCAACTTGCCAGAGGTTGCTCAGCCCGTGGGAAAGACAGAGGCTCAAATGGCGCCCTCACCTCTCTGAGCCTCAGTTTCCTTTCTGTACAATGAGCAGGTGGTCCCTTCCTTACAGGATCCTTTGAGGACAAGCAAAAAGGCACGTAGGGTGCCAGCACAGGGCTGGCATGCAGGGTGTTCAGGGGGCAGCAAAGGAGAAGACAGCCTTCATGTCTCAGGTTTCAGCCCAGAGTGGCTACCGCCAACAAGGGGCAGCTCTTTCCCCTGGCTGCGCAGGAGGGCCCTAAGGGTGGGCCCTCGGGCGGGCGCAGCCTTGAAGGCCAATGCAGCACCTGTCAACATGGCCTCTTTCATCTGAGCATTAAAGCAAATCAGCAAAGCGGACCCAGTTTGCGTCGATCTGCCAGCTGGTGTCCAAGAGCGGGAAAAAAGGCAGGAGCTCCCACTGGCCACCTTGGCAGCCTGACCAAGTGGGCCCCCAAGACACACCCCCAAGGAGCGATGTCTTCCCAGACAGCCTGGGAGGCAGCGCCATGTTCTGGGTGGTACACAGAGCCCGAGTGAGGTAGACAGGGGTCCAAAGCCCAGCTCAGCCATTCTGTGGCCCTGGGCAGATCATTGCATCTTTGAAGCTTCACTTTTCTCATCTGTCTGGAGGGAAGAATAGGCCTAATGCCTGATGTTATCACCGGCCTGGACCTGCAGCCTGGTGGGACTTAGTACAAAGGCCAGCCCCCTCCGTCCCACACTGAGTCTGAGCTGCTCCCAAACAGGGATGCAGGAAGAAGAATCAGGAAAGGCAAGGTATGCGGGACTGTCCCAGCCCCCAGCCACAGTGCCCTAGGCCCGGGCATCAGAGGTCCTCCAGGGACCTCAGAAATCACCTTGCAGCTGGCTCCCCAGTCTCCACTAGCTGAGGCTACAAATGGGTAAACTGAGGCCCAGAGAGGGTGAAGGAACTGGCAGTGGATCAGGAGCCCAGGGGCTGAGGCTTTCTCGCTCTGTGGTCTTAGACGGGTCCTCTCCTCTCTGGCCTCTTTTTCCCCATCTGTACAGGAGGAGTTGGGCATTCTAGGATTCTGTGTCCAAGGCTGAAACTCAGAGGGGTACAGCCCATGGGGAGGCCAATCGGGAATCTGCTGGAAGGGCTGGTGGAAGGGGGAACCCCTTCTTGGCCACCCCCACGTCTGCACTTATTGGAGAGCCGTGAGCTCAGCCCTGGGCCTGGTGCAGCCCCAGATGTCAGCAGGCTCTCTGGGTAGCATCTGCCCTTGGTGACGCAGAAGACCGAGGGCCCTGCAGTTTGCGTGGTCCCTGAGGACAGCCTGGGAGCTGCAAAGCCCAGAGGGAGGCTCAGAGAACCCCACTCATGTCCCTGGAAAGAACAGACAGGGTCACTCTGCCCTAGCCCTTGTGACTGTCACCATCTCTGTCTGCTCCTGGGTCAGCCTGCAGGCCACCCCTGCCTCCCTGCCCCTCTCCCCATCCTGGATCCCACTTAGCCTCTGTCTGTCTCGGTGCCCGGTGTCCCCCACCTCACATGGGCCCACTCACCTCTGGACAGGGGCGCAAGGCCAGGTACGCGTGGGACCTGCAGCAGCAGCAGGCCGCAGAGTACGAGGCAGGGGCCACAGAGTACCCTCATGGTTCTGGCAGTGCAGGCAGTATCGGCACAGTGGTGGGGACCAGTGGGGGCCAGGTCTTATCAAGCTCGCTGCCTGCCCAGACGGCCCCCCACTGACGTGTGGTGGCCCCCTTCAGGGGGCGGGGCTGGGCTGAATGGAGGTGTGTGTGCCAGGGAGGGAGGGAGCCGCCCGGCCTGGGCTCCGGAGGCCCCTCTGACCACAAGGGCTCCTTTGCCTGCAGGAGCTGCAGCTGGAATCCAGGAAATCTCAGGTGGGTGGAGGGTGGCTCCTCCAGGGCCCAGAGCCTGCGCTGGCCCGAAGTTGCCACTCCAAGCCCAGGGAGACCTGAGTCCAGTGGCCTCGCTCCCCAGCCCTGCCCGCACCCTCATCCCACAGCTGTGCTTTTCTCGCCCCCATACCGTTCCAACCCCAGTCTCCCCGTCGGCCTCCGCTGCCTCTCCACACACGCCCTGCTCTCCAGCCGCGCCTGGATTCTGAGCTCTCCTCAAGCCTTTGTATACGCAGGACCATCTACCCATAATGCCCTTTCCTCCCGAACACTCTCTGCGTAACCCTCTTCAAGGTCATATCGGGGCGAACATGTACCCGAGCCCCTAGTATGTGGGGGGTGGTAGGGAAGGTGGTTGAAAGCTCAGACTTAGGAGCCAAGTGACCTGGGTTGGCTTTGTACTGCCTGTGTGACTGTAGGCAGGTTACTTCACCTCTCTGTGCCTCAGATTCCTCATCTGGAAATGCCGGGAGGGGTTGATTGGAAGAGCAGACTCATGAGAACCATCTCACTGAATTCTCTTGACAGCCCTGTGAGGCAACCGATATTATTACTCCCACTTCCCAGGTGAGGAACTGAAAAACAGTTTTGAAGTAACTTGTCTAAAGTGCCACTCAGTGTCAGTGCCAGGAAAGGGCCCCAAACCAGTATTCTCAGCCACCCTGCTTGCACGGGTAAAGCTTAATGGAGGGGCCTTCTCCATGCCCACCTCTCCCCTGGCTCCCCTGGGGTTAGGACCCCCTCCCTGTGCTTCCGTGCCTTGACCATTTCATCCATGAGTGGGTAAGTGTCTGATTGATTCACCTCTGCATCTGCGACCAGCCCAGGGTCTGTACAGAGGAGGCAAAAATAAGGCTTGTAAGTAAAGGAGTATAATCAGGAAAGTTCCCCACCATTGCATCTGGGTCCAGTAGTTGATGGGATAGAGCAGAGAGAGCATGGGCTTGGCCATCTGAGAGAACCACGTTCAAATTCACTTCTGCTGCTCACCAGCTGGGTGACCTGGAGCTGGTGACTTAGCCTCTCTGAGCCTCAGCTTGTTGCCATACAAGATGATAAGGGAATGGTAGCTCTTGGCTTGCCTGCCTCACTGGAACCATGTGAGGAGTCGATGAGAGGACGGAAGTGGAGATTGGGGACTGAAAGATTATCATCTTTTGGGGGTTATAATCGCTAATACTTAAGGCCTGTGACTTCACTCTGTATAAATTATACCTCAATAAAAGGAAGTGTACAGATGCTTTTTTAAAAAGTGATTGCCGGGCACAGCTGATCCAACAAATATTGTCACAGTCTTCAGTGGTGATGATGATAACAACCCCTTCCACGTGTGACATGGCACAGTCACTCGCTCTATCACCCTGTCTCCTTTGTTCCCCCAAAAACCGGTGAGGTCAGCAGATCCAAATATATTGGCCCATTTGTCAGATGAGGAAACTGAGGCCCAGAGGGGTTTGTGACTTGCCTGAAGCCACCCAGCCTGTTTAGGGGCAGAGCCAAGCTTAGAAATCAGGTCTCATTCCCCTTTGCCCCTATTTAGAGAGCAAGGAAGTTAAAAGCATTTCCCTCTGAGTTTTCCCATTTTCGTTTCATTTTTTCACAATTCACAGTCCTCCCCAGTTCCAAAAACCAGTTGAAATGGATTTCTTTTCTTCTCTGCAACTTGAAAGTCTAATTCTCTTCTCCAGAGATGCCACAGGGTGTGGTCATTGTGGCCCTTATCACTTCCCCAAATTGTGTTATGAATGTGGTATCTGCCCCCCCCCTCAAACCCTTGCCCTAGAGGATGTCAGCTCCCTCCCAGCAGGGGGCTTGTCTCTCTCATCACCAGTAAACCCCCCAGACCCAGCTTGGTGACTATCACAGGGTATCTGGTGAGCAAATGAAGAAATGAATTAAAAGAAGGAAGTAATGATGAACTGGGTCCATTTCCATGTTAACCATCAAAGGTCAGGCTGGGCTTGGTGATGGTGACCAATGGCGAGAGAGGCACAGTGCCCGCCCCCCACTCCCCTGCTGAAGGTAGACGAGCAGAACGTGAGCTGGAGTCTCCTAGCCCACCACCCCTCTCCCCAGTGGACAGAGCTGTGTCCAGAGCTCAGGGTACAAAGCCCTCTTGGCCGGGGCAGCAGCTGGGCCCATGAAACAGCTCTTTCAGCTCTGTCTCTGAATGGCAGGTCTATGGGCTCCTCAGAGGAACAGAAGCGCCTTTTCTGTGTCACCTTGCTCATTAACAGAGCCACAGAAACATGCTACAGGTAAGTTTTCAGGAACAGAGATGGGTTCCCCCCAAAGGGGCAGCTTTAACATTCCATAGTGGGAGTGGGGGCTTGGTGGGGAGGAGACCTGGAAGTTGAGTATATACATTGAGGAAAAAAAATAAATATTTGTGTTTTTAAAATGTGAAACATTTTACCCCAGGAATCAAAATCGGGAACAGTGTGCCCGGTATTAGCCAAGGAGAAAAACCACGTTGAGGGGCCTCCATCGAGGCTGCTCCCGAGACAGACAGGCAGCCGTGAAGGGCTCCCCCTGTTCCCTCTCCTTGTTTTCACACACCTCGGGTTTCCAGAAACTTAAAGACTTTAGTGTTTTATCCAAGAGAGAGCTTTTGTGATCCATTGAGAGGCCCCTGGGCACAGTGTGGGTCAGGAGAAAGCACACAGGACTCCCCCTCCTGTGCCCCAAGCTCAGTTCTTTTCCTGAAGAGCAAACCTGGGTATCTCTCGATGCAGCGCAGTCCAGGGCTGCCTGTCCCCTAGACCTTCCAAACCATCTTCACCGTTTGCTGGATCCACATATACCTTTACTATTTTTTGAATTAATCTTTCTAATGTTAAAGCAATGCACTTTTGGACAAAAATTTCTCCTCTTTCTTATTTCAAACAACAGCCGTGAAATCACTGGTTTGATGTACCGATTACATACTTATTCCAAAATGCCTTCAAATAAATTCAAAACTAATTAAACTTAACTTTTTCTTCCACGTATCACCGAAATTATCTTGCTTTCTGTCAGTGGTGCTCATGCCAGACATTGAGGAATCCTATGAAGTGAAAAAGTTTTGGAATCAGACAGAGCTGGGTTTGAGCCCCCGTTCTGTCACCTGCCAGCTGTGTTGACATCAGATGAATCCCCTCACTTTTCTGCTCTTCAGTTCTATGTCTATAAAGTGGGGATCTCAATGTCGATGTCAGAGGATGGTGGAGAACGAAAGGTATTGAGTGCCGCATCCGTGCTTACTGCTTTCCCAATGCCTTCTTGTATTAATCAGCATAGAATAGGCCAAGTTACTGCAACAAGCAAGCCCTCGGATCACAATGGCTCAACACAAGGGTCTGTTTCTCTCCTGTGACACAGCCCAGCGCTAGACAGGACCTCCCCAAAGCTGCCTCTCTCTTGGTAGCCCATCATTTCCACATCCTTTGTCTCCAGACACACGGACAAGAGAGAGAAAAGGAGCACACATCACCTGACTCCACCTGGGGATGGAATGACTCCAAGGGGTGGGATGTGGGTGTTTAGTGAGAAGGACGTGCTCTATCACGCTTCCCAAGGAAAAACAGCTTCTGTTGCCCTTATATCACCTCTAGATGAAAATTCAAATTTAGCTGGGCATTTAAGGTCCTTCAAAATCTGTTTCTTGACACCTTTTCCAGGCCGTTGCCAGTCTCTCTCCCTCCCCCCACCATCCCCCTCTCTTCTCTGCCACAGAATGAGTCACTCCCTCCTCCATCTTCTCTCACTGCACATTTTTATTGGCTTTTATCCCTTCTCTGCCTCACTTCCCCGCTCACTCCACTTCCTGGGACCACCTCCCAAATAAACAACCTGTACCCAAGTTCATGTCTCAGGATCTGCTTTGGGGGGAACTTAAGCTAAGCGAAGGTAAAGCTTTGGGGTCCAAGATGAGGATGCCTTTGGGGCCGTCCTGGGGGTTGGGAATAACAGGACCCCAACAGGTGGGGAAGGGGAGGGTCAGGAATGGAGGTGCCCCTACAGGACCCCAAGGGCAGCTAGGATCTGCAGGGCACTAAGCAGAATCCTCATTCAGATACATCTGCAAGTCACTCTCTGTTTTATACTTCCTTCAGTTACCCGCAAACTGTCGATAGTTTGGTTAAGGTGGTTCAAAAGAAAATGCAGATTCCCAGGATCCTTCCCAGACCCAGTGAATCTGTATTTCTAAGGTGCTTCTGATGTAACTAAACCACCGATCTCACCCAACCTCCCATATGAAACATAAAGTCTCTCTCTGGAAACCTGTTGTCCAGCCTATGGTTTTCAGCCTCTTGGACAGGGAGCTTGGTGCTTCTCAAAGTATTTTCCATCCAGCTCTGAGAGCGAGCCAGTCTCCCGGTATACCATGTTCAACGACCTGAAGATCATGGCCACACCCCCACTAAGCTGATTCTTCCCGAATGAAAACGTCCTCACATCCTACAACCATCCTTTACAACACATGGATTTCAGCCCATTACCAGTGGCATTTCAATTTGTCTCTCCCCCTCCTAAAACTGTGAGCTCTGAATTTAATATAATGCTCTGGCTCGCAGAACAGAATATATTTTCTCTCCCAATTTCTAAGGACCTAACTTCCCTTTGTGTTGCCTGAAATCCCTGCTGTTGTCCCCTCAGCCTCAAAACAGAGCCGCTGGAGACCTGAGAAGACCACTTGAGGTTGTGAAAACAATGGCTGGCTTACCTGTTTCATCTTTCAAAACTCTGGATCTACACTGACCAAGACTTCAGACGTGCAGGATTGTCGGTGCTGCCGTCACTTAGATGTTGAAGGACGAAAAATACAATTTCCTCCAAATAGGGAAGGGGTGCTACATTCTTCTTCCATTGCTATGTAACAAATGACCACAAACTTAGCAACTTAAACAGCACAAATATAGCCCCTCATGGTTCCTGAAGGTCAGAAGTCTGGGTTCTCTGCTCAGTGCCTCGCAAGGCTGAAATCAAGCTGTAATCAAGGCTGGGCCTTGTTCTTTTCTGGAGCTGAGGATCCTCTTTCAAGCTAACACGGTGGTTGGAAGAATTCATTTCCTTGCGGTTGTCAGACTGAACTCCCTCCCCACCTCCGCTTGCAGGCTGTGACCCAGGGGCCACTCAGCAACCAGGGGTCACCCGACAGTCCTTGTCATGTGCTCTCCCCCAAGGCCTCTCACGTGTCACATCTCTCCCATGCCAAACCTCCTCTTTCTGAAGAGCCCAGTCCCTTTTAAGGGATCAACTGATCAGGTCAGTTTCACCCAGAATAATCTCCCTTTCTCAAAGTCAACTTACCAGCTAACATAACCCAATCCCAGGAGTGACTGTCCCATCAGAGTCCCAGGCTCTGTCCAAACTCGAGGGGAGAGAACTAGACAAGGTCATAGGTCACTGGAGGCTTCTTAGAATTCTACCCACCCGGTGGTATATATAGGCATAGAACAAGAGGAGGAAGGGAAGAGGACGGGGGATTGACAAGGAAATACAACATTTTTATAATACAAGTGAATCTACAAAGACAGAAACAGACTCACAATCATAGAAAACAAACTTATGACTACCAAAGAGGAAAGGGAAGGGGCGGGGGGAGGGATTAGGAGTATGCAATGAAAAGATACACACGACTATATATAAAATAGATAAACAACAACAATTTACCGTATAACACAGGGAATAATATTAACACAATATTGTAAATCAGATCTACTTCAAAAAAAATCTGATTCAAAAATGGACAGAGGCAGTAAATACACATTTTTTCAAAGAAGACACCCAAATGGCCAACAGATACCTGAAAAGATGCTCAACATCACTATCAGAGAAATGCAAATCAAACCACAAGACATCTCCTCACACTTGTTAAAATGGCCATCATTGGGCTTCCCTGGTGGCGCAGTGGTTGGGAGTCCGCCTGCCGATGCAGGGGACGTGGGTTTGTGTCCCCGTCCAGGAGGATCCCACGTGCCGCGGAGCGGCTGGGCCCTTGGGCCATGGCCGCTGGGCCTGCGCGTCCAGAGCCTGTGCTCCACGACGGGAGAGGCCGCAGCGGTGAGAGGCCCGCGTACCGCAAAAAAAAAAAATGGCCATCATTAAAAAGACAAAGTATGAGAACGTGGAGAAAAGGGAATCCTTGTTCCCTGTTTGCCTGTTGGGGGAAATGTAAATCATTTCAGCCACTACGTGAAACAGGATGACGGTTTCTCAAAAAATTAAAAATCGATTTGGAACTTTATGCTACAACAAGGCCACTTCTAGACATATATCTAAAATGATAAAAACTGGATCTTGGGGCTTCCCTGGTGGCGCAGTGGTTGAGAGTCCACCTGCCGATGCAGGGGACACAGGTTCGTGCCCTGGTCCAGGAAGACCCCACGTGCTGCGGAGCGGCTGGGCCCGTGAGCCGTGGCCACTGAGCCTGCGCGTCTGGAGCCTGTGCTCCGCAACGGGAGAGGCCACGGCAGTGAGAGGCCCACGTACCACCAAAAATAAAAAACTGGATCTCAAAAAGGAAGAAAGAAAGAAATACAGCATTTTTCAGTTCAGGAAAAGTTGCTTCAGGGTCAGTAGGGGGAGGACTAGGTGATAATTACACCAAAACTACGCCTGGTGGTTACTGAGTCTGTAGGTCCTTCCGCCTGCAGTGCCTTCAGCGACGGAGGGTGCTGGGGTCTGACCACCTGAGAGCATGGTCTGGCCCTGTTCTCACTCGCAGGGTGACCATGGGCAACCGAGGGATGTTACAGTGTCAAGGTTGTCCCACCTACAGCCTCCATAAGGACACCCAAAGCCAGGAACATCTAGATCTTTCCTTCTCACACTCTCCCTACGACAACTGCCGTCACCTCTCAGGGCAGAGGAGCTGGTAAGGTGCACGGTGATGTCCCTGGCAGGTTCCTGTTCCTTCCACTGTCCCACCTGAAGCCCCTTAGAACACCTTGGCTTTTCCCCAAACCCTCTGACAGGAACTCAGCTCCACCTACATGTAAAATTTCAGCAACTTGGCCCTGGCAAGGTCAAGGCTGAAAGAATTATGGTGTTGTAAGCTGTGAGTTATCAGAGGGGAGACTCCCAGGCTGGAGTCACCCTCTGGCCTGTGGTCGCGTCTCCAGGCCTTTGCCAAGGTTGCCTCCCTGCCTGGACTGTCCCCCCAGCACGTGGAACAGAGGAAGCTGCAAGGTCAGTGTCCTGCTTAACCACCTGGGCCGGGGAGACGGCAGCAAAACTGTTTACCAGATGGACTCTGTTTGTTTAAGGCTGCGGCTCCCTCGTGCTGGCCGCTCCCTGCCAAGCCCACTGCCTATTGAAACGCCCTTGTGGCTAATGAGGCCCGCTTCCTCCGGGAGTCCCAGGGGAGAGGCTGGAATATGAGCACCAGCTCCCAGACAGCCCATCCAGGTGGGCAGTGGGAGCATCCAGGTGGGCAGTGGGAGGGGCCTGTGGCCGCAGAGACCCACAGGAGCAGCTTCTCACAACCAGCGTAGGTGTTCTCACACCCCCCGGGCCCAGCTTCCTTTAACCTGAGACTTAAAACTTGAGTATTTAAGACTTAAAACTATTTCATTGCAAATTGGAGATTTTATTGCCTGATTGGACATGAATCCCTGGTCTCCCCAAAGTCAGCAGAGACCTCACAAAATGGAGAATTTGCCCATAAATCCAGGGCAAGTCTTCTTCATCCGCCATGTGGGTATCATCCCCACCGCCCGCGGGGCTGTTGCAGTGTAGCTGCGCTGTCCTTCAGATTTATGGCCCCTTCAGGCCACAGCCTCTGTGTATGTGAACCACTCTCTCTCATGGGCCGTCAGACCTCACACATGCTGTCTTGGTTTCAGTCCCTACAAGCAGTCAGGCGGGCTGGAAGCCAGAGGCTGGACAGGGCAAGGAGACGTGTGCTTTCAAGTGAGGGCGTGCCCTGGGAGGCCATGGGCCAGTATCACGTCCTGCTGATGGGTTAACGCCTCCGTGAACCCAACTGCTTGGTGACACGCCATCCACATGACATCCCACCCACGTGTCCACAGATGGCACTCACATCTCAACCTCCCTCCTTCCTCACTCTCCTGACTCCAGACCTATAGACACAGCTGCCTCCTGAGTAACTCCCATCATGTGGTCCCCAGGGTAGCTCAAATGCAAGCCTAGTGCATCTTCTTTTGTCCCCCATCCTATTTCCTCAGCTCAGAGCTAGGCACCACCATCCCAAAGACTCTCCAAACCTGGGCACCAGTCTCATGAACCTCCTCTTCCTCACTTCTGCCCTGCAGGTCCTGCTTCCCTAATGCCTCGTGAATCTACCCAGCCCCATGTCCACTGCCTGAGTTTGTGCCCCCAACATACCTCACCTGGACCACTTCCCCTGTCAGCTTCTGTCTGGGTCCTGCACCCACAACGGATGCCTCCTCTACCGCAAGCAGCGTAGGGCTCTAGAGCCAGGCCTAGAACGTCCTCGGTGCCGGGACGTTCAATGATAATTATGCCTCGGTCCCCATCTTCAAGGGGCTCTTCAAGTTTCGGAATCATGTCATCACTCTGTTCACCTGCAAGGTGCCTGAGGTGGGCCAGGAAGGACCAGAGGGAGAAGCTCGGCTCCATCAGGCCTGTCGGAGTCAAAGCCCAGCTCTGCCCCTTAACCAATTGTGACTTGGGCAAGTGGCTTGCCCACCCTGAGCCCCAGGAAGCTTCCTTGCATGGCACCTGCACGTGGGGCAGGTGGGAGAGTCACACAGACGACACACTGAAGTGCCCACTCAGTGACCGTTCCTGCTACCATCACAGCCTTGAGAAACTGGGGTGCGCCCTCCCGCTCAGCCACAAGGGCTTGATTTTGTCGACTCTCCTTCCCTCCAAGAGACAGCCCGTCCGGACGGCGCTCACCTGCCTGGCCTGCACGAATTCCCTCTTTCCTGGGGCCAGCCCCTTTCCAGGCATCTGGTTCAAACAGGCCCTCTCAGTGGGTCCGACCTGACCCGTCAAAGGACCCCTGCATGAGCCTCAAATGGGGCATTGATAGGGCCGTGGTGAGGGCTACCCAGCAATGGTGGGCTGTCTTGGCTTGGCGCGGGCCACGTGACTTCCCCAAACACAGCTATTTCCTGTTCCTCGGGCCAGCCCCCTCCCAGCCGCCTGGCCACAGGACACAATTCCACTATACACCTCTGCCCGTTCTTTGGCTTCGAGCCAGGGTTGGGGTGGGAATGAGGATGGGGGTATCACCTCAGCTGGTCCTCAGGACACACGGCCATGGCCCCTCGGCATCTTCTTGATGAGGATGCAAGTCTGGAGGAAAGGCTAGTCCCCTCCTCCTGTGACCTCTGCCCCCAATCCCCATTTGATGGGGGCTTCTGGGGGGCCTCTTCATATGGATCTTCACGAGAAGCAAGAACTCACACAGACTGTGGCCCCAGCCCTTTTAGCCTCCACTTAAAGTAGAATGAAAAGGCACTTAGTCTAATCCCTGACTGCTGTGTGGCCTCAGGAAAGTCACTTGATGTCTCTGGGCCTCAATTACCTCATGTGTGAAAGGGAGGTCGCTGTCCATCTCTATTAGAGCCCCACTTTATCAGTTGTTTGGGGATCTGATAAATAGCAGATAAAACCCATGAAGAAATCTGCTGTCCCCAAGAAAAGCTGACAACTCCAGAAGGTTGACAATTCCTCTCAAATCCCCTTCTCTGCTCCACAGGAGGACTTCACCAGCCTTCTTATGGGTCCCTGACTTTGGTCTCTTCCTTTCTAAAGCCCAAGCCCGATCCTGTAACTCCCCTGCCCCCAAACCCTCAAAGACTCCCCCTGTCCCAGGATGAGCCCATGCTCCGGGGCACAGCATTCAAGGCTCTGTTAGGTCTCATTTGGTCCTGGGGATGGAGCCTAACTCAGACTGCCTCGTGCTCTCTGCCAGCTTCACTCTCAGGCAGCTCAGCCCAGGAGGAAGAAGGCAAGAGGTGGAGAAAGAGAGAAAGAGGTGACTGAAGAATTTGATTCCTGGGTCCAGCCACGCCTGACCAGATTCCCTGGATTTTTCATTTACGTGAGCCAAGAAACATCACGACCACCCTTCAGTTGTTGTTGTCATTGTTTTCAATAAACTTGGTTCACTAAGGTTCCTGTTACTTGCAAGCATCTCCTTCCTGTAAATGCCCTTCTTGGCTGAAGTTAGCCAGGGTGGGCTTGCAGCCAAAGAACCCTGATGTACACAAAGGCTCTTTGTGATCCAGGCCCCCAGACCCTGGCAGCCTCCTCTCCCTCCCCTCCCCACTTGCAGCCACACTAGGCTACCTCTCCAGCTCCTCTCCCCACTTCCACATCCTGCCACTTCAGCCCAAAACATCCTCCCCCAGTTTGCTCACTGCTGCCCCTTCATCCTTCACACTCAGCTCGGTGAAACCTCCTCCAAGAAGCCTCCTCTGGCTGTCCTAGGTCCCTCAGACTTTCCCCGTGATGGTGTTATAATCATTACAGGCCATGATAATCATTTACATATCTGTCTTCCCCTTCCCCAGATGGGGGGTAACTGGAGGCTAGTCTGACCTATTGTGGTCACCCCAGTGCCCAGTGTAGGACCTGGCTCCAGGTGGGTGCTGTCCAAGTGAGTGGAGTCCATGCCTTATCAGGGAGACATCAGGGTGCTTAGAGGGCCCATGATTTGTGATCAGAAACAGTGCCAGGTCATGACACTCCCTAGCTGGACATGGCCTCTGAGAGTTTCTGGACTGAATCAACTGTCGTGTGTGTGTGTGTGTGTGTGTGTGTGTGTGTGTGTGTGTGTGTGTGTTGAGGTCATGGAGGTTGTGTTCCCAGGCCTGGCCATACACCATATTTTAGGAACCCCATCAGCCAGAGAGAAGCGTGTTGCTGCTTTATTGAAACTTCTTCTCCGTCACACAAAGCAATGACACAGGGGTGTGGTGGGGAGCCCCTTGCACAGCCCTAGCCCCCTGCACCCCCCTCGCAGACCCCAGAGAACCCGCCTCTGTGGCCTTATCTCCGCCTTTGGGTCAGCGACCTCGGGAATCCCAACCCCCAGGGAAGCAGGCAAAAGAGGAGGTGCAGGGACCAAAACCTCCCCTATGGCCCCACCAACACGAACCCCCCGGGCGGGGACTGTGCCCACAAAGGGTTTGCCTGTTTTGACTGAACTAACCTGTGGATTTAGTCCAACAAGTGGGTTTGCCTGATTTCAGCGCCGAATTTCTGCTTTGACCACAAGTGTCGGGCAGAATTGGGTGGCCTACAACTATCTGGCAACGGATGGGCTGTGGGTCAGGACTCACAAGTACTGAATTGACCACAGGGGGCAGCCGGTTATTGGACTAGATTGAATTGAATGGTTTGGGGGGCTAAGTTGATTTTTTTATTACTGGATTTTATCACTATTCTAAATTAACTGAGGGTTGGCTGACTTAATAATTGCTTAAGGAACTATTGGAAGAAAACGGATGTATGTATTTGGTGGGCAGGACTAACTGATGATTACTTGACTAAACTGCTCTGTGAATTGACAACTATTTACAAGCTGACACAATAGACTCTTCATTGTTTTCACTGAAATGACAGATGTGCTTTTGATTTGTCAGCCACTTGGTAAAACTGGTCAAGTTGAGAGGTATTTAACCAAACTCACTGACTTTAGAAAGACCAATCGTTTAAACCAACGTCAGAGCTGATCAAGAGAAGCTGAGTGCTGTTGGACTGAATTTTTGAGACCGGATCATTCAGCCTAAAGGGGTTGACCCAGTTGTGAGCATCTCC
Source organism: Neophocaena asiaeorientalis asiaeorientalis (assembly GCF_003031525.2). NCBI lineage: Eukaryota > Metazoa > Chordata > Mammalia > Artiodactyla > Phocoenidae > Neophocaena > Neophocaena asiaeorientalis. The sequence continues at coordinate 8,017,361 of NW_020175402.1, forward strand.
CAGGCCCCGCAGGAAAAGCAGGCCAGCGAGCGGGACACAAGCGGATTGTCCTGAAGTCAGCCAGGTGGTTCACCCAGGCCACAGGGGCCACCTAAGCAAAGAAGCGGATTGCGAGGTAGCTCCGCCCCTCCCAGCACCAGGGCTGGGGCCTGATGAATGTCACGCCTCTGAGTATGGGGGTGGTGCTGGGCCCCCCTCCGGAATCTTGTATGGCAGAGACACGGCTTCCTCATAGGATGGCAGGACCACCTGGGAGAAACAGAGAGATAAGGGCTGAGAACTGACCAGATGGGACCACTACCCCAACCTGGGGTTAAGGGGCTCCAACCCCCACCCCTGGCAAAATGATGTCGATGATGATGATGGCTAGCATGCCTTGGGCACTTACTATGTGCTAGGCATGGCATGCATAAGACAGGTACGGTTTCTGTTCCTGTAATGCACAGGCTTGCCTCTGCCTGTTCCGCATCAAGCCCCCTTGTTCTGATAACAACACACTGTTTTCCTGGGGAAAACATTCTCAGTCCATGTGCTTTCAGAAGAATTGATCCGCCCCCTGATCTGGGGGAGTGGACATGAGACCTCATGTCTGATGGGGTGGTCACTCAAAGTAGAATCTCATCCCCCTGGCAATCGTCACTGGTTTGGCGATAGGCTTGTAACCCAAGTTGGACCAATCAGACATGCTTCTGGGATGTCTTTCTTACTGCTGGGGTTGCTGAGAGGGTGGGATGACAGCCTAGGGATTTCGGCAACCATTTTGCTACCATGAGGAAAGGGCTGCCTTTCATCCTGAAAATAAGATCATGTCTGGACATCTGGCTTCAGCCGTGCCTGAGCCAGACCTACATTGGACTTTCAAGTTCTATAAGCTAATAAATTCATTTTATTTTTTACATAAGTGAGGGAGTGTTGGGTTTCTGACACTTGGAACCCAAAAAATTCTTGACTAATACAATCCCCATTTTACAGTTGAGGAAAGTGAGCCTCCAGTCATTTAAACCAGCTGCACTTTTCCCATCACTTTTCCAATCAGCTGCTTCTAAGCGTACTTAATCCCTCTGCCTGGAAGGCCCCTTCCCCTTTCCCAGCTAACTTGTACCTGCTGACAGTCTAAGACTTGATCAAGTGTCACCTCCTCCAGGAAGCCTTCCCTGACACCCCAGGTGAAACCAGGTGCCTCCTCCGTGCTCCCATTGCCCCTGTGCTTCACACCAAGTTGTAATTGGATCTCTGTGTCTAGATTCACTCTGGACTATACTCTCCCCCAGGACAGGGTGGCATCTTAGTTTTCTCTGCATCCAAAGGGTTGGATATGAGTCCAGGAAAGAGTAAGAAGCATAAAATGTTTAATGCATGAATGAATGAATAGAATCCTAGACAATCAGAGTGGAAAGAGATCTTCGCATTTCTTCTGGTCCAACCCTCACCTTACGAGTGGAGAAACTGAGGCCGAGCAAGGCAGAGAGACCTGCCCTAAATGATACAGTGAGTGGCAGAGCTAGGACTTGACCCCCCCAGCAGGCTCACCTTCTGCAGCATCTTGGAGCTGCTCCTCTCCTCGGCCGAGTTCATGTACTTCATGAATCTGTAGCATCTCCACACACACTTGAACATGTAGACCTAGAAAAAAGGCCCAGGTCAGGCTGTGCTTTGTGACCCTCCTTCTCACCACCCCAGCAGACCCAGGACAGTTGCTGGCCGCTTCCTGGAGACCCCCAGCTTACCCTGAAAGGTCAGACCCCTCTTCTGGTTGGAGGGGCCCTCACCTGCCCGTCTCAGGTGTTCCAGGTGTTTCCCTTTTCACTGCCCCACAGACTCATCACAGAAAGGAGCTTTTTAGAGGCCTCTGCACCACCCTCCAGCCTCCCTGGCAATAATCCTGCAGATCCTGCTTCTCCGCCCCTGAGGACTGAAGCTTACCATCTCCTGAGGGGGCCCCGCCCATCCTGAGACAGAGCTGACAGTGGGAAATGTTGTCTTCAAAACTGCTTACGATATGTTGTTGTTGTTGTTTTTGCGGTACGCAGGCCTCTCACTGTTGTGGCCTCTCCCGCTGCGGAGCACAGCGGAGCACAGCGGACGCGCGGGTCCAGCGGCCAAGGCTCATGGGCCCAGCCGCTCCGCGGCATGTGGGATCTTCCCGGACCGGGGCACGAACCCGCGTCCCCTGCATCGGCAGGCGGACTCTCAACCACTGCACCACCAGGGAAGCCCAATATGTTGTTTTTTTAAAGCAGATTATCCAACGGTGTATGCAGTAGTATTCCATGTTTATAAATGCAGAAAAATTATATGTATGGATGTATATATCTGTCAGATAATGTGAGCAATGGCTTTCTCTTAGCCACTGTTGTAAGAATTGGGGAGAAGGGTTCCAGGGTGGGGCGTGAAGTCCCCAGGGGTGTGTTCAAGGAACAATAGCCAATAAGTCTCTCTCTGCCCCCAAAGGAAGGAGAGCAGGTCTTGGCATCTAGAAGGTCCCTTGTTTTATGGAGCCCCATGATAGGGACTTAAAAGGAGCAGAAATAAATAAAATGAATTATGAAGTACGAAGGGCCAGGGCAAAGCAAGTAGGTGAACGGTAGCCAGTGAGGCAGGGTTGGGAGTCGGGGTACAGAGAGAACTCCCACTGGCTGAAGATAAAGAAGAGGAGAGGGGTGGGGAGGGATGGAGGTGTGCGGTGGGGTTTGGGCAGTTTCTCTCTAGCGGAGTATCTGACGTAAACCTCCACGTTGGTCCCCACATGCCTTCAGGAATGTTCTCATGTGCATCACTAAGGCGCTTGTGCTAGGTCAGTCCTTTGAGGAAAGGTTAAAAGGAGCGAAGTTGTTACCAGTTTGGCACTGGGTGAGAGCAGAGACTGCTCAGGGCCTGGGATGTAAGGAGGCAGTGATGTCTGGCTACACCACCCACATAAAAAGAGGGGGCGGAAATGCGCCCAGATATCAGAGGTGCTGCTCTCCGAGTGGCGGTGGTTGGTGGGCTGATCGTCTTCTTTCTGCTCATCTGTAGTTTCTAAATTTCTACAGTGATCATATGTTACTTTCACAATCAGAAAAGAACACTTTTAAAAGCCCTTCCTTTTCTTGAGTCGACATCAGCCTCCCTGTGGCTTCCGGCCACAGGGCCCCATTGTGGCCTCTAGAATCCCCATGAGAGTCCTTTGGGTACTTGGAGGCTGCGATCAGGTCCCCCTTGAGTCATTTCTTTCCCAAGCTGAACTGCCCTGGTTTCCTTGACTCCCGAAGACGGCAGCGTTTTCTTGCCTCTTCACCCTCCTGTTGTGCTGCTATTTTTTTTTAATATAAATTTTTTAATTTATTTTTGGCTGCGTTGGGTCTTCATTGCTGCACACGGGCTTTTCTCTAGTTACGTCGAGCAGGGGCTACTCTTCGTTGCGGTGCACGGGCTTCTCATTGTGGTGGCTTCTCTTGTTGCGGAACACAGGCTCTAGGCACGTGGGCTTCAGTAGCTGTGGCACGTGGGCTCAGTAGTTGTGGCTCGTGGGCTCTAGAGCACAGGCTCAGTAATTGTGGCACACAGGCTTAGTTGTGGCACACGGGCTCCGCGGCATGTGGGATCTTCCCGGACCAGGTATCGAACCCGTGTCCCCTGCATTGGCAGGCGGATTCTTAACCACTGTGCCACCAGGGAAGTCCTGTGGTGCTGCTATTAATGCACTCCTGTTGTCACCATTTCTCCAAGAACTGGGACCTGAAACAGGACTCTATCCTCTGGGCCTGACTACCCATGAGAAGAATAAAATCAATCCCCTCCATCCTTCTCATCACCAAACCTCTAGTAATATGACCTCAGGGCTCATCTACATTTTGGTGCCTGAATCACGTAAAGCTGTTAACATGGGCAAAGCAAGACTTAGGGTGTCCCTTTCACAAGTGAGACCCAAGACCCAGAGAGAAGTGACTTGAAAACCAACAACACAGCTAGTGAGGGGAGAGCTGGGATTCAGACCCAGCACTTCCTGAATCTAATTCCAGACAAAATAGCTCCTCCTTCCCCTGGATCAGTTCTCTCTGAGTCACACATTAAGTCCCCGACCCTTGAACACAGGTGGGTCTTCACAGATCCACTTGCTCTAAAGGGGGCGTCCCCGAGGATCCCACATGTGGGCACAGGGGCTGGTGTGGGGAGGGCTAGAGTTAGGAGCCAAAAGCAGGGGGGGCGGTGGTGGAAGACACACTTCCCTGCCTCCTAGCAGTCTGGCATGGGTGGGCCCGGGGCAGCTCAGCCTCTCCACCCCTCCCTGAGCCGTGGGGCAGGGGCCGCTCACCTTCAGGATGAGGACAGTGATGAAGGCGATGGAGAAGATGAACATCATCTTGATGAACTGGTTGTGAGCCATACCTTCCTGGCTGGGGAGGTAATTCTGCAACAGATGTGGGGGCCACGTCAGTGTCTCTGGCCATAAGGAACTCTAACAGTACCCACACATAGAGGAATAAAAGCCAGCTCTCCATGCACACAGGAACGTGCAGTGGCACAGCCATTATCCTGGCCCAGCCCTTCAAGGGCCCTAGGAGGCCACCTACCATCAGCCTCATCTGACAGGTGGGCAAATCCAGGGAGACAGATGCAGCTGATGCCCATCCAGGTGACCCTTATCTGGCTGCTGCCCCATCCCCCAGCTGGTGGGCCACACCCGTGTCCTTCTCTGGAGGATAGTCTTGGTTGACGGAACCACCTAATCCTGAAATACCTGGGAGGTATGCCTCGTCCCCTAGGGGCACCTCACAAGCAGGACTGGTTGATGGAAGGTTCCTGCTCTGGTGGGACAACTGCTGTGGCGTTTGCAAACATGTGCACACATCCTCTGACATTCTTCCCTCGAGTGTGGGCTAGATCTAGAGACTCACTTCTCACAAATAGTAGGATGCGGCAGAGGCGAGTGTGATCTCCGAGACCACAGGGCCGTTTCCTCCTTGCTCTCTCTCAGATATTCACCGGGGGTGGGGGGGGTGGGGGGAACCAGCAGCCATGACATGAGGATGCTCAAGCAACCTCATCAAAGGCACACACGGTGGGGAACCGAGCCAAAGATCCCACAGCCACGCCAGTAAGCCAGCCTGGGAGTGGATCCTTCAGACCTAGTCAAGCCCTTGGCGTCCACAGCCCCATCCTCATCTCAGGTGCAACCTCAAGATGGACCCTGAGTCTGAACAGCCCAGCTAAGCCACTCCCACATTCCTGATCCTCAGAAACTACGTGAGGTAACAACTGTTTATTGTTTCAAATCGCTGTGTTTGGGGATCATTTCTTAGACAGCAATGAAAACACCAATACCATTTCTGCGCTGCAGTCCATACTCCAGGGCACCCTCTGGGATCCAGCAGCACTACTTCTAAAGCCACATGTCTGCGTGGCTTCTTCCTTTTGTCTAACTTGCTTCCCTCATTCCTTTCAAGTTTCTTCCTGAGAGCTCTCCTTCAGGAAATCACTCGCACAAGAAGCCCTCTCCAAGCTCCACTTTTAGAGAACCCAACCTAATCACTGAGGCACAGAGAGGGAAAGCAACTTGCTCAAGGCCACAGAGCCAGTGATAGGAGCAGACCCCCAGCCCAGACTCACCATGTGGTTCATGGACTTGAAGTTGAGATAGGTGGGCACTTCCATGTAGGAGCTACAGAGAGTCAGAATGCTCAGGCAGAAATCCAAGAGCTGCAGGGTCATCAGTGGGACCTTGGAGGGGCCCTTTGGAGGAAGAAGACAGACCAGCAAGTCAGCCCCAACCCAGAGGCCTGGGTACCACGGGGCACACAGTGGGCCCTCAGCTTGAGAGACTGTCAGCCAGAGACATCGATGACTCCCTGGTCCACGGTACCCAGAAAGAAATGGAGGTCCATTTCTCAGACGTTCACACCATAGGCTGGTGCAAACACAGGACTAGATCCAGGGTCTCCTGACTCCCAGCCCAGGGCCTTATAATGTAGCTTCTCAGCCTCCTCAAGGACCACAGTCAGGGGAAGTGTGAAAAGCAACTCTGGGGAACTGCGTCTGTGATTGGCACCAGGCGTCGCGGGCATTCCCACCAAGGATGCTCACCATCCTTACCTTCCTTTCTTCAACGTGGTCACAAAGGAGGGACAAAACAGGGGCTGGGGAGGGAAACGGGGCATGTCCCGGTTCCTATGGTGTAAATTCACACGTGGTTGGCATTTTTTCCGTTCTTACCACATGCTGAGCACCCTGTGCACGCTTTCCTCATGTAATGCTCATAAGACATATTGATGAGACATGATCTCAAGACACATTTTACAGGGAGAAACGTGGGGTGAGGGACTTCCCTGGTGGTGCAGTGGTTAAGAACCCATCTGCCAATGCAGGGGACACGGGTTCAAGCCCTGGGCCGGGAAGATCCCACATGCCGCGGAGCAGCTAAGCCCGTGCGCCACAACTACTGAGCCTGTGCTCTAGAGCCCACGAGCCACAACTACTGAACCTGCATGCCTGGAGCCCATGCTCCACAACAAGAGGAGCCACCGCAATGAGAAGCCCGCGCAACGCAATGAAGAGTAGCCCACCCCCACCGCAACTAGAGAGAGCCCACGTGCAGCAACAAAGACCCAACGCAGCCAAAAATAAATTAAAAAAAAATAAGAAGAAGCATGGGGTGACTTGGAAGAGCTCAGGGACTTGCTCAAGCTCACCGACCAGAAAGGGCCCTGGGGGCTCCCACGCTCGCTGGCCTGGGCTCCTGCACCTCCCCCGCTGGCCGGCTATGGGACATGGGACATACTCACCGCCCGGCTTCTGCTCCGGGAGACAAACTTGAGGTAGGCGGGCAGCTCGATGTAAGAGCCCAGCAGGGTGAGCAGGCACAGGAGGAAGTCCATGATTTGCAGGGACAGGAAGGGCAGCAGGTACTTCTCCCGGTTCTGAAAGGCAGGCCCGGCGTGGTCAGGGGTCCCTTGCACAAGGCTCTTCCATGCAGCCTGATGGCTCCACGGGCCCCCTGGCCCACAGTTCCCTTCCATCCCGGGGAACTCGGTGCTCTCCTGAATCACCTGTGGATCTTGACTGAGGTCACCCCATGGGGATCCACATGCCTTCCTCTGAGTGAGGCTCTGGGCATGGGGAGAAGGTAAGGCCCAGGCCCTCAGGGTGAGCAGTCTCAGCGTCCCAGGAGGAACCGGGAATAGTTCCCATCTACAGAGATAAGCGCTTGGGGGCTCCAGGACCAGGGTCTGCCTCAACTCGCTCTTAAGAACCCAGTGACGAAAGACTTTGTGTCCATTTGACAAATGAGAAGGGATCAGAGAAGACTTCCTGGAAGTGGGGGCACCAGGGCTAGAGCTGGAAAGAAGCAGGAGGGAAGGGGAGGGTATTGGTGGCAGAAGGGCTGTCCTGAGCCAAGGCCCAGAGGTGAAAAAACTTGTGCTGCTTTAACAGTGGGTCTTGCCTCTGTGTAGGCCACCCCCGGGGATGTTCAGTCATAGTAAGGGACCCTGGGAGGCTGAGGCTGAAGTCCCTCTCCTTCAACTGAAAGCAAGTGACCACTATGACCAGTATAAATGTGCAGGAACCCACAGCTGGGGACAAAAATCACAGAAAAGGTGGTTTCGTGGTTTCTCACGTGGTTGTCTAAAATCACTCAGGAGGCAGCCGAAACAGCCCAGACTGAAGCTCAGAGGCTTCAGGGATGACCTGATCCATTTTCCTAGCTGGACAATTTGTGTTTCTGCATGGACCACCAGGAACCAAGGTGAAATCACTCCCTGCGGTGTGGGGCTCCCGAGAGAGTAGCGTTAGCTAGGGAGTGAACAATGGCATTTCAGGCAAATGGAGACATTCCAAACTAGCACCAAATCTCCACCCCATCCTGCTGGCCCTGGGAGTGCCAGTCCACCACTGTCTGTCCAGGAAGTATTCTCTTTCCGAGGTCTGCTCTCGTGGCTATGTGGCGGGGCCCTGGCTTCCTGCCCTGCTGGGGGCCAAGGGACAGACAGGTTCCTTTCTGCAGGAGGCTGAGTCACAGCCCGCCTCTCCCTCTCAATCGCTAGCTGGATGGCACTGAGCTGGACGCATCTACACCCTCCCCTCTGCTCCTCTCACTGATTTCAAAACCCACTGCTTTCTCCCCTCTACCTAGGCCTCAAAATGACCCTTCTTTTCTTCTCTACCAAATTCCCTGCCACCATTTGCAATTCAAAAGGATGTGGGTTGCCAGCTAGTTCAGCCAAAGTGTCAATGATCAGCAGTGGCCGCAGCCGGCTGTGCACACCCTCGTGCGTGGAGGGTGTATTTTCACAGGGAACTGAGGCCTCCAACCTGACGGATCTGGTGTGAAAAGGGGGGTTTCCAAAAAGTAAGTGTGAAGATTTCTAGGGTGCAGTTTGGACCTCCTCCAAATACCCACCTCCCACCTACCAGCATCCAGTGCTGTCCACACAGTGGGTGTGAATAGGAGGGAGCCAGGAGGGCAGCTGGGCCTTCTTGCCAGCCCGCAGATCCTGGTTCCCCTTCCCCTCCCTGACCAGGCACTCACCTTGACCACGCCGATCAGCAGGCTCAAGCTGATGATAAACAGCATGGTGATGAGCAGGAAGCTGGAGATCAATTCAGCTGAAAGGCAAAGAGAGCAGTGAGGGGCCCGGAAGTGCCCCCAGGAACCCACACCTGGGGTTCCAAGGACCATACTTTGGGAACCACTGGTGTGGGCACTATGCCAGTGAACCAGAAAGCCCAGGCCCTGCCCTCCTGCAGTTCTCAGTCTTGAGGGGCACACAGAACATTTCGGGTAACACAGGACAGTATAACACAGGGTGCAGGGTGGGAAGGAGGCCTGGGGTCTGCTTTTACAAGGATGAGGTGGGGGAAGGCCTCTGCGGAGGTGGCCTGTGGGCCGAGTGGCCAGGAGTCCAGATAGGGACCCCAAGACAGGGCCCAGCTTGGTGGGGTCAGCGCAGCTGGAGCGTGGGGAGTGAGGGGGAGCGTGGACGGAGCTACGAGGTGTGGGAATGTGGCCAGGGAGGTCAGCAGGGGCTGGAGCCCCCATGAGGAGTTGCGATTTTATTCTGGGTGACGGGCTGCTATCGAGCAGGAGAGTCCCGCCGTCACCGTTCTAAGCTGATTTGGTTTGCAAAGCGCCATCCTATCTGCTCTCACACCCGGAGACTTCAGCGTGAACAAGTGGAATTTCTCCATTTGCAGACATCAGAAAGGACAAGTGGCAGAGCCTCAACTCCACCCCAGCCGGTGCCCATCCCCCTGCCACCCCACCCCACTCTGGCTTCCCCTGGACCTACCGATCCTGAGGTAGCCTGTCTTCGAGAACTTGCAGGAGGCCTTGCCGTGGGCCACCTCCACTGAGTGCTCAATGAACAGCAATACGCTCATGATCTGGGGACAGAACAGAGCATCAGTGAGCCGGGGCCCGCAGAGCTCCACAACCAACCCCCCCCCACCCCGAAGGCATGCAGTCAGGGCCTGTGAGGAGGGGTCCTGGAGGAGATGGAATGCGGGTCAGTGAGGCACCCCAGGTAAAGTGTGGCCCGTACAGATAGACAGCTCAAGCTCGTAGTTCCTCCTTCTTCCTCTTCCTAGCTGTGTGAGCTTGGGCAAGTTACTTGACCTCTCTGTGCCTCAGTTTCCCCATCTGTACAATGAGAATAATACTGATAGCTACCTAAGGAGGCAGATGGGAGGAGTAAATGAGAACATCCCAAGAGGGCACTTAGAACCACACCCAGTTATCCGTAAAGTGATAACTGTGACCTCTGAAGGTCAGGTTTGAGGAAGTGGGGGAGACTGAGGGCTCTCACCAGTGACTGGGCCCCTGCTCTGCACCCTCTTTTATAATGACAAACTCTGAGCATCATGGGATCTTAGTCACAGCATCTGAGCATCACAGAACTTCAAGTTCTCGGGATCATCAACACAGGCCTGGGAGCAACTGACCTGTGAATCCCAGCCCCCATGGCCCCTCAATCCCCATAGGCAAAATGGAGATAATAACACCTGTCTCATAAGGTTGTAGTGGGGCAAGATGGGCTAATTCACTTAGAGTACCTGACAAATAGTAAGCGCCCAATCTGTGCTATTATTATTGTTATTACTTCCTCTAGACTAGCTTCTAGGTAGGGAAGGACTGTGTCTCTCTTGTTCACTGCTCTAGCTGTTGTAGATGAATGAACAGAAGGATGGACGGAGGGATGGATGCATGAACGAGTAAACCCTATTCCCTCAGGGGCACCTTGCTAAGAATGACAGAGAAGGGGCAAATCTAATGGGCATGAGTGTTGCCATGACCCTGGCAATAACTGAAGTCCAGCCACAAAACTGCAGATTGAAAGAACCTTGGAGGTCACCTTACCCCTGCCCTCCATCTTCTAATGCAAGGATTCTGTGCCATGCAGCCTCTACTTAAATGCTTCCAACCACGGGGAACTCACAATCTTCTGTGTGTCCATGTTCTTACAGCAAGGCTTTCCCCCCACCATACACACACACTTCTCCAGATGCCATCTGCCCACTCTGTCAACAAGATGTCTCCTCCCTTGTAGTGGATGTCCTACCTCTATTAATATGGCCTAAGTTTACACTGGCTTTCTAGGCGGCCCTCCACTAGTAACTGACGCTCGGCTGACAAGCAAATAGACACCCACCATCTGTTTCCCCCTAGCTGATTGTGTGGGTTTTTTTAGCTCAGACATAGGTTTCGATTTGTCTTCCTACCATATTACATCTTGTTCAGGGGACAGAAAGGGACAGCAGAGAAGACTGATGAGGAACTGGGCTCCAGAGCCAGTCAGAGGTGGATTTGTATCCAGGTCATTATGTGACCTTGGGCAAGTCACTTTACCTCTCTGAATTCCCTCATCTGGAAACTGGCAATCACTGGATTTAATAAGGAACAAATTGCATTGTATTTGCAAAGCACTGAGCTTGGAGGCTGACAGCCGGTGCTCAGCAAGTATAATCTGCTTTTGGCTGGTGTGAGCTTACGTGGGGCAGTCTAGCAGTACCGTGAGGAGAGTGCCAGGGGGCTGACAGTGAGCTTGCTCTAGCTGCCCCCTCTACGTGGTGTGGGGTGAACCAGAAAGGCTTTGTTTCATCAGGAGAGTGGAAAACAGCTCAGAGCGGAAAGCAGACATGGCGGGGGCTGTGGCTGGTACCCACAGGAAACAGCTCGGAGAGAGAAATGTGGCTTCCTCATCCCCTAAAGCCTGGAGCTCCAGCCCCTCTTCTCCCAGTTTCCCCTGTAATGAGGGAGAGAGAAAAGGAGGCAGATGACAGTTCAGTCCAGGACAGAACAGGGCACCCTGAAAGACTGGGAGCTCTGGGGCTCCTGAGGTGTGCCAGCAGAGCACAAATGAGTCACCACAGCTGGGCTTAGAAGGGCGCTAGCTTTCATCAGCCGTGGCACAAGAAGGCTTTTGAAGTCCCAAGAGTACAGGATTGTCTGAGATCTAGATAGAAGCTCAGAATCAGACAACCCCAACGTCCAATCACTGGAAAGAGCCTCTGCCCACTTATTTTATAAGTTCCTTCTAGTTGTTTTCTAAGCTCAGAGAGGTTAGGTGGCTCGCCCAAGGACACACAGCAAGTTGGGGCAAAGTGGAGACCGGAGTCCCAGTGTCCCAGTGCTGTCCTGATGCCTTCCCACACACCCCACTCCCCGAGTCACCTCAGAGCCCTGCTAGCCCCGACCCCAGAGGGCTCAGATATTTTGATCATGTGCCTGTGTCAGCAAAACCTTTTGCACACACTGCTCTCTATTTCTTGATTTCCAAATTATATGCATGTGCTCCTGTCTTGATTTATAATGAACATCATAAAACACACATACCAGAAGAATCCAGAAATGAATAAAGAACATGATTTACAAATTTAGAAATTCTAATATTGTCGTTCTGAGGCCCCAGTGGTCACCTTGGGCACCACCCCACTTTGCAGACCAGTGCTAACCCACAAACCACTCCCCAGATCCTCAGTTCTGGTCCCAACATCTCCCACAGCCCGGCCACCACGTCTGCAATCCTGCCATTAGCGTCCCAGCCGCCCCTCTCCAACCACGCCTCCTGAATATCCTGGGACCCCAGGAAGGGGAAGGAAGAGGAGGGACATTCGTACAGCCCGACTCCGTGCCAGCTTTGCCACCCACACCATCCCAGCGATCCTCCCAAACCCAGCCAAGAGACTGTTCTTAATGCTCCCACCCCCATATCACAGATGAGGAAAGCGAGGCTCAGAAAGGTCCAGTAATTTGTCCAAAGCCTCCCAGCTGATCATCTGTAGGGCCGCGATTCAAACCCAAGCCAGTGGGCCCTGGATCTGATTCTCTTCCCCCCTCCACTGTCCTCCCAGCATCTCCCAGCCTCCTAGCTCTGCCTGAGGCCTGCCCTCCTTGCCCACTCCCATGTGGGTGCCCAGCAGAGTCAGCAGGGCACCCACCTCCTCTTCCCTCTGCCGTCTCCTCCACCTCCCACAGCTTGTGCAAGAAGCAGCAGCAGACACCAGAAGCATTTCTACTTTTGCAAAAACCACCTGTGTTTAAAACCAACCTCATCCTTTACTCCATTTCACCTTCTCAACCATCCTGTAGAGAGAGGGAGATAATTCTGTCCCCATTTGCCAGACAGAACCCTGAGTCTCACCGAAGGCAGGAACTAGCCCCAGGTCACAGAGCAGGGCAACCTCAGAGTCCGACTCAGACCCTCCGCTGGCCCCTAACCTTCAATGGAAGACACCAGTCCCTGATCCAGGAGAAAGATAGGCGTCTCAGCTCCCTAGGAGATGGGGTGGAGAGGAATTGACATTTCTTGTGCACCTACTGTGTGCTTGGACCTGTACACACAGGCTTGCACCACCATCTCCCAAAACCCTGCAAGAGAGGCAACATTTTCCCCATGGTATAGATGAGGAATAGAGGCTCAGCAAGGAAAATTCACACGCCCTGTGTCACATGGCCAGGCTGGGATGTGAACCCTGTTGCCTGGGTTCCCAGGGTCCAGGCTCCACTCAAGGCTGAGTGGTTGCTCTGGGGCCCAGCCCTGGTCTCACCACCCATCTGCCCACTGTCCCCTGGCAGCTGACCCCCATCCTTGAACACCCGCAGCTCAGAGGACAGCAGCTGGAACTTGAGGCCGCTCCCACTGCCTCACGGCTGTGTAACCCTGGCCAGGTCCTGGCTCCTCCGTGGTCTCAGTTTACCTCCTCCAATCAACGTGGAGAGTCACCCTTATTCGCACTGGAATGATTGAACACCTGCCAACTGCAGCACGTCACACCTAGGCTGCCCAGGGTCTCCCACCCCAGAGCTGCACCCCACTCATCAGAAGGCCCTCACTGCTCCACCCAAGTCCCCAACCAAGAGCTGTCTATAATTCCAGAAAGTGCCTGGCTTACCTATAGCATAAGCTATAGGTAAGCCACCTGGCCCTCCCCTTCCCCCCACGCCCCTGGTTTCCACCTGGACACAGAGCTGCCCTCTCCCTGATCTCTGAGGACCTGCCTGGGCCATGACTCATGCCCTCCTGCTACAAGAACGGGGCTTCTCTCCTCCCACAGTGCCCAGGCAGATGGCATTCACTCGCCCACTTTTCCTCCATAATAGCATCTTCTCACTCACTGTACCTTAATTCCACATGGTGAGATCACGTGGTTAAGAGCCAGGCGCTGGAATCAAGTGGCCAGGACCCCAACCCCAGCTCTGTGGCCTTGAGCAAGCCACTAACCTCTATGATCCTCAGTCTCCTCATCTGGGAAATGGGGATAATAACTGGACCTGCCTCGTAGGGCTGCTATCAGGTCAAATGACGTGCCAGCACCAAGCCTGGCATACAGCAAGTGCTCCATCAGTGCACACTGCTGGCCAGGTATACACTTGCTCCCTCATTTTTTCATTCAGTAAACACTCTCTGAGCACATACAGCCTCCAGGCCCTGTCTGGGAAAACCACAGACCCTGGCCTGCAAGTGTCACAGTCCCCAGGGGAACCCAACAGGTGACCAGTGTGTTTAGAATCACGACATGGGACATGCAGGGTACTCAGAGTCCCTGATGAGGGAGTGATCACAGCTGTTTGGAAGGCTCAGGGAGGGTTTCACAAACAGGAAAAGCTTGACCGTGGCAGAGAGGAGAGAAAAGCATTCCAGACGGAGTGATCATCGTGTGTAAAGGCCCAGAGCCGGCAGTACAGGCCCAGCAAAATTCGGGGGCAGGGAAGGCCTCTTCCCTGAAAGAGGGGATGTCACTGGTGGGAAAGTGAAGCCCAGAGAGAGGCAGTAGTCAGCCCAAGGCCGCACAGCAAGCGTGTTGCAGAGTCAGAATCAGCCTCAGTCCTCCTGACGCCACGCCAGGGCTCGGGCTGCATGACCGAATCAGTCCTGGCCACGCTCAGCACGCCCAATGCCACCTCCACTCTCCATTCCCCTTTCTCACCTCTTCCCTTGGCTTCTCCCTGGTTTCAGTTCTCATTTTCATCCCCTCCCCGACTCTTCTTTCTCAATAACAAACACAACTTCCCTAAGCTGAGCGAAGGAGGAAGTGGCTGGGAGGCCAGGAGAATTTCTATTTGTTTTCCTGGTGGCTCTGAGAAGCAACCAACAGCCTGAGCTGAAATGAAGGGGGTAGCAGTTGTAGGAGGAGAGGAAGAATCAGGGAGGGTGGAGGGATGAGAGCGCTACTGAACATGGCCGTGGCCATAACGGTGGTGACGCCACAGCTGAACGGAATAGAGATGAGGCTCAGGCGGGACTGACGATGCTGACGTGCTGGGAGGCAGAACTGGCTGTCCTGTGGCTGCATTTGGCATGCCGGTGACAGTTACGATCCTCTGGGCAGTGATAATAGAGGTGGCGGTGGATGCTGCAGGGGTGCTGGTGATAGAGGTAACCACAGGGCTGCTGGGAAGTGGTAATTAACTGCAGTGACCGTCAGGCCATGCTGTTGCTGCTGCCGTTGAAGGCAGAGGTGAGAGCGTGTTAGGATGGTGGTGACACCAGATCCCCTGGCTCTGGGGATCAAACACCAGTTCCCGGTCCGAGAACATGGGCCCACCCTCTCGGACCTCCTGGGGGGCTTAGGACACACACTCTCATAAGCAGGCAGGCAGAAACCCATCCTCTGAGCTTCCGGGGGATAAAATTTACAGGGACACCCAACGCTCAGTGAGCATTTACTATGTGCCAGCCGGTGTGTGGACACTTTCCTGTCTGTTAACTCCACTTCTCCTCACAAGTCTGTGAGGTCAGGACTGTTTACCCACTTACATCCAAGGAGAACAGGAACTGTGGGTGCCTCGGCCGAAGCGGCACAAGGAGTCCGGCCTGGGCTTGTCCTCAACCCTTCCCAACAGAGATAACGCCATTTGCACAATGGGAAACTGGTCCCAAGTGCACAGCCCTTCCTGCCCCTCTCCCCTTCCAGGGCTGCTCCACCCTGACCCTACATCCTCCAGCTCTGGCGGCTCCTGACACTCAGACTATTATTATTATCACTGTCGTCCTCTTCGTCCTCAGCAGCAGCAGCATTGCCCCCACCCTGAAGCTCAGTCCCCTCTACCTCACCCACCCACCCTGTTTTCCCTGGGGGTCCCCTGGGGCTGTCTGGCGAGAGGATGGGAGCAAAGAACCAGATGTGTCAGCGTCCACCAAAAAAAATGCGTGGGGATCATTCCCCCGCCCCTGCAGCACTAGCTCCCCAGCCGCCTCCCCAGCTGGCCCAGATAAACATCACGATGTGCGCCCCCCGCACCCTGCCAAAGCCAAGGCTCGGCTGCTGCCCCAGCCGGGCAACCTTCGCCTCCCTGGGAGCCTGGTTCCTCTGGAGGCTGCGGCTCTGCTGTCCACCCTCCCATCCCCGCCCCCCCCCCCCAATTTACTCCTCTGTGCCTCAGTTTCCTCATCTGTAGAACAGAGAGAAGGCTCCACCCACTAGCAAAGCTGTAGTGAGGAAGGAGCACATGAGGTGACATATGTCTGCTACCAAAGATGACGATTCAGAAAGATCGAGTGACCAGTAGAAGCATTTGGTGTGGACTCCAAGCCACAAGGTCCCCGTGGCCATTGTAATAGCCCACCCTGGAAACAACCCCAATGTCCTCCCCCAGTACAACAGGCCAAATACATTGTGATATAATCATGCAGTGAAATACTATACAGCAAGGGGGAAATGAGCTGGATACACACGGCCACGCGGAGGAAGGTCACAAATGCAATGCTGAGAGAAAGAGAGAGCCCATGCTGTGTAATCGCATCCCTGGCTACTTCTAGAACTACGTGTGTTGGAAGAAGTCAGTGGGGGCCGCGTAGTGATGAGGTGGGGACACCAGGGGCCCTTGGGGGCTGGTCCCATCCTATTTCTCAATCTGGGTAGAGGTTACCTGGCTGTTCACTTTGAAAAAGGTCACCAAGATATGCACTTATATAAATTATGCATCAATAAAAGGTTTGCAAAAGTAAAATAAAATCGAGATTGGTTGCCACCGGGTCAGACCCTGGGGATTACAGAGATGGATCAGGCTGGGCCAAGCCCTGGATGAGCCTCCGGGCCTCCAGGGCAGACCACATGACCCCCAGGACCCCAGCAGGTGGGGGTGGGAGCTGCCCTGGGGTGGAGGGAAACGCTGGGAGCTCAGGGTCCAGGAGTTGGGGCTCCAGGAAGGCTTCTGAAAGGCAGTGAGTCTTAAAAGAAGATTTCTCCCAAAGGGCAGTGGGAAGGGTGTTCCAGGCAGAGGAAAAAGCAGGGGCGAAAGCAAAAGAGAGTGAGACGCATTTAGGAAACTGCAAGCTTCTCTTGGGGAACTGTGACTTGGGCTTACCATGTGCCGGGTACAGAGGAGGCCCCCAGGAAATGGCAGCTTCTGGGTGGCTGGGCCAGTGGAGGGATGCAGGAGATGCTAGGGGGACATGTGGTTTTACAGGGATATGACCTTGGGGTCAGCAGGGGTGGGAGAAGGAGCACCCAGGGCAGAGGGGACAGCTTGTACAAAGGCCGGGAGCTGGCAGAGAACACAGTTCAGATGGCGTGTGCCAAGGTTCATCACCCTGCAGGGTGGGAAGTGCCAGGACGGGAGCAGCTTGCTCTGGCTCCACGTCCAGGAAAGCCAGCGTGTCATCCTCTGAGCCCTGTCCCTTGCCTGTGCCCTGCGTGTGACAGCCCAGCAAGACCTGTCCTCTGCTCTCTGCCCTTTGACCTTTCAGACCTGCCCCCATGAAAGAAGACAGGATGGCAAGCCTTCCCCTGAAGGAGCAGGCACTAAGGGCAAAATTTCTGGCCCAGTGAATCCCAGTGGCTTCTGCCATTCTTGGTAGGGGGGGCAGTGGTCATCCTTTATGGGCACCCATTTGGGAGCTCAGAGTCAGCCTCCAGGCTTGGTCCACACCCCCATCCTCCTCCACTTCTTGAGTATCTAGAGAAGCACCCTGCACCCACCAAACAATCCCCATAAAACATCAATTCCTTATTTACCTTCAGGACAAAGGTCCCCACGTGACAGTAAATGTTACTATTACTGGAGCGTTTAGGAGAGGCCAGGTCCTCTGAACACTGACACACACTCATTCATTCGTCTTCGCCTCAGCCTTATGAGGCAACTTCAATTATTATTCCCATTTTCCCCCCGTTTTGCAGGTGCCATTGAGACTGCATCTTTGCATGTGGGCTCCGTGTTTCTAAGAACGAGGCTCGCCGGATATTACGGTTGAACCCCACCCCATTGCTGCCAAGAAGCCTGCCCCTCCCCCACCGCGGTCTGGAGCAGCAGCAGGGGAGCCTGGGCCCCGAGCAGGACACCCGGGCTCTTGTTCTTTATCTACCCCGGGCTGCAAAGTCGCTTGGCCTGTCCAAGCCTCAGTTTCCTCTTCTGTCAAATGGGGGCTCCAGGGGTAGCTACAATGTGTGGGGCACTCGCTGGGTGCTAGGTGTGTCTCCCACCTGGTTTCCTTTGAGTCTCTGACCTTGCAGGTCATAGTTATTGGCCCCCAATTGACAGGGGAGGAAACTGAGGCTCGGGGAGGGGGAGGGACACGCTGGGCCTGCAGCAGGGCTGAGGGGTGGAAGGCGGGAGCCAGTGCCTCACTCTGTACAGCTCCCTGCTCAGCTTCCTGCCTCATTAGAGGTTCTGTGCACCCTTCCCTTCCCCTGGTGGGGTGCGGGTCCCCTGGGAGACCAATGCAGGCCTCATAGTGAGCTCAGAGTGAAGTCCTGGTTCCAGGCCACTGCCCTGGGCTCAAAATAAAAGCCTCACTTCCTGGGAGGCTCTGGACTAGGGTGGTGACCAGAACCTCAGCCCACCCAGGCTCTGCCTTCCAGAGTGGGGCCCCAGCCCCTGCACCAGCCCCTGCACCAGCCCCTGGACCCTCCCCCAGGTTGGTGCCTCTCCCAGCTATGGCCCTCTGACAGCAGTAGGTCCCTCTGACCAAGGTGATGCCCGATGTCTGGAACCACCATTCCCTACCCCCCATTCCCAGAAGCCCCTTATTTCCGTTCCCTTCCCTTCCCTTGGGCCTGAGAACCAGGAAGTAGGGAGGGGATAAGGCCCAGCCTGGGGTCTGGCCTGTCCTGGCCCACCTCACACAG
The DNA here is from genome assembly GCF_003031525.2 of Neophocaena asiaeorientalis asiaeorientalis. Taxonomy (NCBI): domain Eukaryota; kingdom Metazoa; phylum Chordata; class Mammalia; order Artiodactyla; family Phocoenidae; genus Neophocaena; species Neophocaena asiaeorientalis. Next base: position 8,035,904 of record NW_020175402.1, read on the forward strand.
ATGACCGGTCACCATCACTTGGCCCACCAGGCCTGGTGCAGGAAGAGACCAACTTTGCTCCCAGAAGGCCCTGCGTGTCACCCCGCTTTGGCCCAGGGGGCCCAGTGGTCCTCTCGATGGCTCCAACATTTTATAAGCTAGAAGGCAGAGTGCACACCCCAGAGATGGGGAGCACAACTGAGTTCCCACCAGGGCCCCTTGGCCAGGGCACTGGGGAGGGGCCACGACTCCCACTCTACCCCACATGGGAGCATTAGGCGTGAAGGCAGAGGTTCTAACAGACGACCTAACAGTTGGGACCTATTTTTAGGCCCCAAACAGATGAGCTCTCGAAAGGGGAGTGGCCTCTGGTCACGTCCCACAGCCCACACTGGGCAGTCGCCTGCCAGCCCTCCTCTCCAGTAGGGTCACATCAGCTCAATACCTCAAAGCAGTCACCCTGAGACAGGGACCACTGGCCCCATTTAACAGAAGAGAAAATTGAGGCTCAGACAGCAAAGGCACCTGCCTGCTCAAAGTCACATCATGAGTGAGTGATAGAGACAGGTCTGTGATCTTTTCCATCCCAGAGAGAGAAGAGCCACTGGAATTCTGAGGAGGACAAGCAGGAGGGCCTCCTGGAGAAGGAGGCTTCCCATGAGCTGGACCATAAAGAAGAAATGAAGACTGGGTGACAGAAGGGTCTCTCAGAGAGACAGACCACCCCTGGGCCGTGGGCCAGGTAAAGAATTCATTTGTTCACTTGCTGGCTCATCCCACACACCTGGGTGCTGGTAGCTGAGGCCTTGGAGCAAGACCTTCCCCTACCTCCCTGTGTGACCTGGAGCAAGTCAGGGACCCTCCTGGGCCTCTGTTCACTCATCTGTTAAATGAGAGAGCTGGGTCAAACAGAGATCCATCCTTCTACCATGAAGCCTGAAAGAAGTCAGGCATTTGGTCCAGTCTTAACCCTGCTGACCTCTGTAGCCTCCCCCACCACACCTCACGACCATCCTGCCCTTGACCCCAGCTCTGTGAGCTTCTCCGTGCTCCCAGAGCATCACCTGGCCTTTCCTACCTCCCCGCCTTTGCTCCCTGCTCCCTCCACAAGCATATGCCCTTTTCCCCCCAACATTCCCAAGCAAAGTCCCACTCATTCTTATCACTCCGGCCTCCTCCCAAAAGCCCTCGCTGAATCCCCAGCGTCCACCCCAGGGCTGGGCTAAGGCCTCTCATCTGTGCCCCCGTAAGAGCCAGCACTGTCATCCATCAACGCCATTATCACAGTTTTTCCTTGGCGGGTTGGAATCCCTAGAGGGCAGAGGCCAGGAGTGAGTCAGGCGCATGTGCTGGCCTGGGGCTGGGCACCAAAAAGAAAGACATGTTTGAGAACAGATCTGCATTCACTAGAGGCTCCTTTAAATAATGGAGGTTAAGTGCTTTATTATTAGCAGTGCCTCAGACGCGGAGCCTGTTGTCAGCACAGCTGTGAGTCAAGTGGCTGGACCCCAGAGCACCGGTAGAGAAAGTCACTTCACAGTAGAGAAGCCTGACAAACGCGACCTCAGCCAGGTGATCAAGGTCAACATCAAGCGATAAGACAGGCGGAAGCACACACCCTTGATACGACGTGCGGAGAAGGGCTCTTTACCTCTGTGGTCATCCTCCCAAAACACATTGCCCAAGTCTAACCATGAGAAAAGCACCAGGCAAGTCCCATTTGATGAATATTTGACAGAATACGTGACTAGTACTCTTCAAAACTGTCAAGGTCTTCAAAAACAAGGAGAATCTGAAAACTTTCACAGCCAAGAGAAATCTAAAGAGGTGTCATGACTATATACAACGTGGGATCCTGGAAGAGAAAAAGGACATTAGGGAAAAGCTGAAGAAATCTGAATAAAGTATGGACAGTAGTTAATAATAGTATATCAATATTGACTCATCAATTGTGACAAATGTGCCATATTAATATAAGATGCTAACAATCGTGGAGCCCAGATGCGGGGTATACAGGAACTCTGTACTATACAATTTTTCTGTAAATCCAAAACTGTTCTAAAATAAAACGTTTATTTTAAAACGTAATACATGTTCATTGTACCAAATACAGAGAATACAGAAAAGTAGCAAAAAATTAGAGCTTTCACAATCTATAACCCAGAGACAAGCCATGGCCAGCATCAGTCTCATTTCCTCCTGGCCCTGTTTTGGTGTATCCTGTTGCTACAGGGTTGAAATCGCCACAGCTTTAAGCTTTTTATCAGACAACAAAAGTTTAATGGACTTCCAGGTGCCTTGGAGAGGAGAGGTTAGGGAGGGAGATATTTCTAGGCAAAAAGGTCTTCTGGGTCCCTATCTCCCGCCATTAACTTGGGACAGACATGCTTTGGGTTGCCAGGCAAACCAGAACCAAAGAGGCCAATTTACAAACGTTCTCTAACTCCTCTGTGTGTGCAAGTTGGAGTCAGAAAACGTTCGTGAACCAGGGAATCCTCTACACAAACCCAGTGAAATGCTGAGGAAGGTCCTCCAGCCATTGGACACGGAGGTCCTCCAGTAATAACGCCCCGATGACTCAGTAAAGTGGGGCATTGTCTCAGGATGCCAAGAGCCCGATTTAACCCTCCCCAGAGGGGTCCAGTCCACGAATAGCTCTCCGTGTGCAGGGCCGTCGCCCATGACTGGCTCCAGACGACGACCAATCTGGGTGATCAACACATCTGGATGGCAGCTTCTCTTTTTCCATCCAGATGTTCGAGGTCCTGACAGCACACCTGCCACCCAACTGCCAGGCCACAGAGAAAGCCCCCAGGCCCTGCCCTTTCTGGGAAGGAGCAGAGGCCTCTTACAGAGGAAGCAGGCAGATGATCCTCCACTGGAATCAGTCAAGGACCCCAGCCCAGAGAAGACCTCCCGGGGCCAGCGGTACAGCTTCCAGACTTTTCTTCTGTTCTCCTGCCTTCGGGTCTAGAACATCCCATGGCTCCCCATGACCCACATTAAAGACAGTGGTTCTCAGCTGGGAGTGATTTCACCCCCAGGAGACATTTGCAGTATCTGTAGATATTTGGGGTTATCACAGCTGGCGGTGTGCTACTGGCATCTTGTAGATAAAGTCCTGGGATGCTGCTAAACATCTTACAATGTACTGTTCAGTCCCCACAACAAAGAATTCTCCAGTCCCAAATATCAATAGTGCCCTATAGTGAAGGCCCAGCCTCCAGCCTGTCCCTCCAAATCCCTCCCACCTCTTGCTGCCCAACCTAAAGCCCCCAGGTTAGTCTCTGTAGGGTCCCCTGCACAAGCCACTGTCCTCAGCCTCCACACCTCTGCACACCTATCCCTCCCCCATCCATACTCCCCACAACCAAACTCTACACCTCTGCCAGTGACACCTCCTCCAAGAAGCCTTCCTTGATCACTTGCCCACACGTTCTCCAGCTCTTTGGGCAGGAACTGATGTCACTTAACTGTGTACAGGTGAGGACCTCGGACGGCATGATCAAAAAGAAACCGCAGGAGTTACAAAACCCAGGGTTTGCAAGTCAGACTCAGGTCCCAGCAGCCTGAAAATGGATTTGACTTGGTCTGCACAGGGATTTCTTTTTTACCTTAAATCAGTCATCAACATGGAAACAGCAGAAATTGTGACATAAAAGCCTCTGTTTCCTGTTTCTCCAAATGTCAAAAGAGCGGCTGCTGGGGCCCACATTCCTCCATGGCAACAATCAGCGGAAACAGAGAGCGGCCGCCAGAATAGACCCAGAACAGGCTCCCCAGGTCACTGCAAGGTCCGTCTGCCCCACTACGCTCACTTACAGGAGCTGCCTGGCCCCTGGAGGCATTGGAGTTTGAGACCTCTGAGCTGGTCCACACCCTCTTGTCCATCATCTTATAAAGGAAAAACTGGGAGCAGCTTGTCCAAGGTCACATAGCCAGGCAGAGCAGGGGTAGGGACCCAGGGGCCTGCTTCCCACGGCGACACCCCTGCTTACTACACTGTGTTTCCAAGAATGTTGCACAATCTCAGAGCTTGAAGAGGCCCTAAGGACTTGGTCTGGGGACAGTCAAGAGCCATTCACTCCTCTCAGGAGCACTCTTGCGTTGGAGAAGCTAGGCAGAGCAACCTCTGAGCCCCGCCCAAAGTCAGTGTTCTGGGGTCTGACTGCTTGACTTACAGGTGTGCTGGCAGCAGGCTCCGTGTCTGAGGCACTGCTGATAATAAAGCACTCAAACACCTGTCAAGCACTGCTCTGTGCCTTGTAGATATTTACTCCCTTGATCCTGAGAACAACCCTAACAGAGAAGTATTATTATTCTCGTGCCTTTTTTAGACGAGGAAACGGACATTCAGAGAGGTTAAGTAAGTGGCCTGAGGCTGCACAGCTAGGAAGTGATGAGGCCAAGATTTGCACACAGGAGTCTGGGTCCAGAGGCTGCACACCGAACACTGAAGAGCACCAGCCCTCCGAAGCATTGGGCTCTTGCCAACAGCCCTGCCTGCTCTGTGTGCAGCAGGAAGCAGATGCAGCCAGGTCTGAGAAGTTTACAGCGGCCCACCACAGTGTGCCAGATTTAGGCTAATTTTGAGGAAGACCTTCCAGGCTCATAAAAAAACTGTTAACCACAGGCCCTGAGTCACCCTGGGAGGAGGGTCCCCGGGTCTGGGGGAGAGGAGTGTGGCTTGGAGCTGTGGGCTGACGGGATAGTTCTGGACAGGGCAGAACAGAGACCCCAACCTTCAGCCACCAAGACAGAGGGGGAGCCTCTGGTCCCAGGGGCTGTGACTCACCCAGAGTCACTCTGAGTTAATAAGAGACAAGACTCCGTAGCCGGCTGTGCACACCAGCCTCCAAAGGGGAACCTCTGGGCCCGTTCCTCCTCAGCTGGGCCCACAGGCGCTCAGGCCAGGCCAGGCACCCTGCTCTTATGTAAGCTAAGAGGATACAGCACCCTCCCTCCCCTCTGGAAGCACAAAGGGGAGATTCGCAGTTCTCATCCCCTCCAGTGGCCCAGGCCCCATGCCTCTGACCTGACCCCATTTCCTGACAATGATCCCAGCTCACATTTCTCTCAAGATTCCTGGCTTCCAAAGCACTTTCACATCTGCTGCTCCGTTTGTACCTGGATGAACTTGTGGCTGCTAAAGGTCCCATTTCACAGAGGCAGAAACTGAGCCTCAGAGAGAATGTGAGGTACGTTTGCTTAGAACAAGGACCCCGCCTCCCACTCCTGCCACTGCTGCAGGGTCCCCTCTCCCGCTTTGGACAGAGAAGGAGCCCAAGGCCCGGAGCAGGACAGGGACTTGTCCAGGGTTCCAAGAGGAGGTGGTGAGCAACAGTCCTCCCGTTCAAGGGGTCTCCATAGATCGGGGCCGCCCTCACACACACACACGCACACACAGTGTCCCAGGCCGCCTGCACACTCACCACATGGTAGACGGCCAGGGCAGTGGTGGCGATGCGAACGTTGAAGCAGCAGCAGGTTTGGCGGATGACGGCCGCACGGGGGGCCATGGTGTTGCCTCCCCTCCTCCGAGGCACTGACAGGGAAGGAGCCAGGAGCCTGGAGCAGAGAAGGAGCCAGGAGCCTGAAACAGGGCAGAAAAGGGAAAGCTGCGGGCGCCCTCCTCACTTCCTTCCTGCCCCTCAGACAGGCAGGGGTAAGGGCGTCACAACTGGGGCGGGGCAGCTGGGAAGGGCCCCAGCTTTCCTCAGAGCACGGCAGCAGGCCCCTGCCACTCCCAGGAGGGGCTTCCCTTACACCGTCGGTACCTGCCCTTTGCCAGGCCTGGAGTTTAAGCAGTTTCACCCATGCCTTGCTTAGAGGATGCTCACCACCACACTTGGAAGCAAAGACTGTTAGCAATCCCATTTCCAGATACAGACACAGAGGTCCGGAGAAGTCAAGGCATTCAGCCAAATCACACAGTAGTCAGTGCTGGTGGCAGGATTCAAACCCAGGTCTGTCCAGCTACAAAAACAGCTATTGTCTAGTATTTCCTACATGTTCTAAGCATCGTCCTGGATTCTCACCTTTAATCCTCTAACCACCCCTTTAATCCTCTCCTCAACCCTTTGAGAGAGATACTATTATTATCCCTACTTTACAAATGAAGAAACTGGGGCACAGAGAGGGGAAGTGATTTGTCCGAGGTTACACAGTTAGCCCGTGGAGGAGTGGGGATTTGAACTAAGGCTTGACTGGTTCTAGAAGCTGTCCCCTCGGAGCTGGTGTTCTCTTCACTCTACTCCGAGCCTAGAGAGAAGCATGTCTTCCTGAACTCTGTCCAAACCAGGACAAGAATAATTACTAAACAAGTCCATCAACGTGCGTCAGGCCCTGGGCTAGGCTCTTCCCACAGCTGGGTCATTAATGCATCACAGCAATCTGGGAGACCTGCCATCAAGCCCCGCTTTGTGAGCCTCAAGGCCCCCTGATGCTCCCAGGCAATCAGGGATTTCCCCCCCACCTCATTCCTGGGAAAAGTTGGAATTAATCTACTGTGACTATTAAGCAAGCTACACTGGGATCTATACTCCCTTCTCAGATGATAAATTATCCATCCATAGTGTAATAAAGGAAGGGAATATGAGGCATTTGCAGAATTCCTGTAAGAAGTCTGCTCTGCCCAGACACTGAGCTCACTATGTGAATCTTCCAGTGGAGAACACAGCAGGACCTGCCGTGAAGTCCCACCCTCTTGTGAGATCTCAGATTTAGGATTGGTCACTACAGCTGCCCATCATTTTTACACCAGGAGAGGTTATAAAAGGTCTCTTAGCTCCTTCCCCTTGGCAGAAGTTGCTCTATTGGACCTACAAAACTTGGCTGGAGGACTTGATCAAGCCTTTCTCTTTGCCAATGAGACCAAGGGGGGCTCTACAAGCTTGGGGCTCCTGGGTGACCCAGCCAATCCCGTCACTACTTCATTTTCAGGCCTGTCTTTCCTGTGTTATAGGCGTTGCTGAGACCAGCCATCGTAGAAAGGTGGTATGGTGTAGTGATTATCAGCTTGGCTCTAAGGCTCGTGCCTGGGTTCAAACCCCGGCACCTCCTAGCTGGGTAGCCAATGAAGCAAGAAAAGCCCCGTTTTGCCCAGGAGCAGCAAGGCCAGACTGGCTAGAGATGAGGACAGCAGAGGCCAGTAGAGCCCTGAGGCCAGGCTAAGGAGTCTGGATTTAATGGTGCTGGGAAGACATTTGAAAATTTAATACTGTAATAAACGATAGCCATTAATAGTATTATGATTTGGTGAAACCAGAGCAGGTGTGTGAAACCAGAACCAGTTCCCAGAGAGAGGGCCAAATCTACTAATGGAGAAGAGATCATTTTACATGGTAAAAGGATGAATACTTTTCATTTTTATGATGATAAATTCATTTTAATGTGCATTATAAAAATATATATAACTAGCCCATGAATTCTGTGATTTTCCATTTGGGGAGTAATATAAAGTCTCATTTTAAAACAGGTGCATTTGGGCTTCCCTGGTGGCGCAGTGGTTGAGAGTCCGCCTGCCGATGCAGGGGATGCGGGTTCGTGCCCCGGTCCGGGAGGATCCCGCATGCCGCGGAGCGGCTGGGCCCGTGGGCCATGGGCGCTGGGCCTGCGCGTCCGGAGCCTGTGCTCCGCGACGGGAGAGGCCGCAGTGGTGAGAGGCCCACGTACCTCAAAAAAAGAAAAAAAAAGAAAAAGAACAAGAAAAAAAAGGTAAAACAGGTGCATTTAACTAAAAAAGCAGTAAGTCGATTTAAAGAAAACTATCAAGGCAGCCACAGCCCAGGAGGCAGGCAGATGTGGCAGACAGCCATGGAGGCGGTGTGGGCGTCACCGGTTTGGGAATGCTGGCACATGGGAAATCCCACCGTGGTGTGTGGCCTCAGACTCGGCACTTGATCTCTCTGAGCTGTTCTTTCCACATCCGCAAAATGGAGGCAGAAGCTCCACCTCAGTGAAGATGAAATGAGGTCATGTGCACAGCATCTTGTTTGTTTCCTCCCTTTCCGGCCCACCCTACTCCCCCATCTCAACCACATCCAGGCTTCTGGGAGGAGGCAGAGCTGGGATTTGAACTCTGATCTGTCTGATGCTGAGTCCTGGGGCACGCCTCTAGGAGGGGAGGGGCCAGTGACTGCAAGGGACAGCCGCTTTGTGGGCAGGTGACATCCCCCAAGCACTGTCTCCCTCCCAGAAGCACCAGGGTTCTGAGGGATCTTCTGTTCCTCACTGGGTGGCCAGCCTCCAGTGCACGCTGGTCCCTGCGGGCTGGAAGCCTGACCCTCTTTATTTTCACCCCCTCTAACTTCCTAGGGAAAGGATAGCTGTTATCCCAGATGCTAGGTCCCTTGGCCGAGATCGCCGTGGTAGGCAGAATAAAGGTCGTCCCGGGAACTCCCTGGCGGTCCAGTAGTTAGGACTCTGAGCTTCCACTGCAGGGGGCACAGGTTCGATCCCTGGTCAGGGAACTAAGATCCCGCATGCCACATGGCGCTGCAAAAAAAAAAAAGCCCTCCGAGCGTCACATCCTAATCCCCAGAATCGGCAAATATATGTTACCTTACAGGGCAAAGGGAACTGGCAGATATGATTAAGTTAGGGATCTTGAGATTTTCTTGGATTATCCACATGGGCCCAATGTAATCAAAAGAGACCCCATTAGTGAAAGAGGGAGGTAGAAATGTCAGAGTCAGACAGAGACTGCAAGATGCTACACTGCTGGCTCTGAAGATGGAGGAAGCGGCCACAAGCCAAGGAATGCAGGCAGTTTCTAGGAGCTGGAAGAGGCAAGGGAACAGATTGCCCCTATCCAGAAGGAATGCAACCCTTGATCTTAGCCCAGTGACATCCGTTTCGGACTTCTGACCTCCAGAACTGTAAGATAATAAATGTGTGTTGTTTTAAGCCACTGCATTTATGCTAATTTGTTATAGCAGCAACAGGTAGCTCATACAGCTACTCAGCAGAGTCCACAGTAGAACCTGGGAGACCCTGACCTTGGAGTCTCAGCACACTCCATGGAAGCCCCAGTCCCCATCTTCACAAGTGCAGCCCTTGACCTCCTGCTGTGTGATCTTGGACAAGTCATGGACTTCTCTGAGCCTCAGTTTCCTCCTGCACAGTGTGGGGATAATGATAACACCCATCTCGTCGTCTGTGAGGACTAAATAAGAAAATGCACATGCAGGTGGCAATGCTGTATATGCCCCTGACTCCTATTCTGCCCTTTTCCGTTACAAATGACAAGTTTTGAGCTCCTCCAGACTAGTCTTTAAACTATCTTTGTTCACTGGTGGAAGCTTTGAAAACTTCAGACCTTCCAAACTATTCAAAATAAGGAGGATGAAATGTTCCACATCTCCGCAGAGATGAAACTGCTTAGGAAACTGTCCTCTTAAATTCTACTTCTTTCAAAAGAGTCTTCTAAGACTCCCTGACTTCAGGGATGATTCCCATATCCTAGAAAGTCTTAATCCAGAAAAAGTCTATAATTCTGGCTGGTTGTCTTGCTTAATAATTTGCTGCCATGGTATATTAATATTTAACAGACACCTCTGTTTCCTCAAAGGCAGAATTACTTGTGAGTTTTCTTTGTGAAGCCAGAAGAACATCTTTGGAACTTCCCTCTTCACCCACGTGCCTGGACGTAAAAATAAAACCCATGACTCTATCAGGTTTCATATTTAAACAGAGTTGGGGAGGGACTTCCCTGGTGGTGCAATGGTTAAGAATCCACCTGCCAATGCAGGAGACACGGGTTCGAGCCCTGGTCCGGGAGGATCTCACATGCCGCGGAGCAACTAAGCCCACGAGCCACAACTACTGAGCCTCACTCTAGAGCCCGCGAGCTACAACTGCTGAGGCCGTGTGCCACAATTACTGAAGCCCACACGCCTAGAGCCCGTGCTACACAAGTCAAGCCACCGCAATGAGAAGCCCGTGCACCACAACGAAGACCCAACGCAGCCAAAAATAAATATAAATAAATAATTTAAAAAAAAAAAAAAAGAGTTGGGGAGTCTTGTGTCCTTTCAATGAACCAGGCAAAGCACTTTGGAGGATCTGGCTCACAGCAAAGACCCAGCACAGGGAGCTATTTTGATTATGATTGCTGTTATGATTATTTCTGTTATTAGCTAAGCGCTTTCCCAGCTCGTAGCTCAGCTGAGCTTTCCCCAGACCCAGCCTGGAGAGGAAGGCTGCATAAAGGTGTTGATGTGGACCTGGCAGGCCCAAGGGGACAGTGGCCTGCCACAGGACACACAGCTGGGCCACAGCAGAACCAGAAATCGGGTCCTGCTCAGGGACAGCTGCTTGGGAAGCATGTGAGTGGTGTAGCCAAGGGTAACTCCAGGGCTCTCTTCCCCAGGGCGGGTCTTGGGTACCCTCTGTGGCTCGCCCAGGCTGAGGCTCAAGCTTCCTGCCAGACCACTGGCCTATAATTTCCTCCTGGTAGCCCTCACCACCTCACGTCTGCCTTTGAGGTTTGGAGCTGGGACCTGCAGGGCCAAGGCCAGAGGCCTGGAAAATATGAGAAACGACATAGGCCTCCTTCTCCTTCTCCTGCCCCCCAACTCAGCAGGCTCACCAGGGGCTGGGGCCTGCATGTGCAACCTGAGGGCCCCTCCCTACTTGTGTGGAAGGGAGCTAGGCCTTGACCTCAGAGAGTCAGCCTGGGCAGGACAGCCAAGGCTCCAGAGTAGGAGGCTCTAGGGTGATGGCACCGCAGTTGGAAAGGGTGCTAGCTATAAATAGCATGAAGAGCCGTGCCAGCGCCCTCTGGTGGAATATCAGCTCTGGGCATTCACCAAAGAGTCACCAGCATCTTGGATCATGGGTGCCACCGGTGCTGTCTATGGGGAAAAGAACGCTGATCCCGGAGCTGGGAACCCAACTCCCCTCCTGGCTCTAGTCTCCACCCAGCCTCTTTCTTGCTCTGAGGCTTTAGAGTGGGAACTGTCGTACTGTGTCCAGGGCTGCTATGAGGACTGGAGGGTAATCCCTGTGAAGCATCTGTTTCCGGCAGCACTTCCCTTCTCCCAGCTGTCAACCCCACCCTCGGAAAGAGCCTCAAAGATCCAGGTCCCTGCAAAGCTGCACACCTGCCATTAACCCCACATTAAGAATGACCTCATTAGGGCATTTCCCCCAGATAGGGGATTTTTACTTAATCAAATAAAAACAACAACAACCAAACAACAAAAGTGATAGGCCCTGCAAAGAGCCAAGTCCCTGGAAGAGATTTCTTTAAAAAGAAAGACTGAGAACTAATATTTATGGTTCTGACCAAAGCACTACTAAGGGACTTCTAGGAAAACTATGGTTATTCTGATTAAAAAGGGACAGACTCTATAAGTACATGCTGTCTACCCGTTGTCCTAACTCTCCTATTCCTACCAGGAATGTAGGCACAATGGCTGGAGGAGCAGCAGGCATTTTGGAAGCATGAGGACAAAAGACTAAGGATACTTGAGGAGAAAGATGGAAAGAGCCTGGGGCTCTGATGGCATCATGAAGCCTCTGTAACAGGCCTGAACCCCCTTTCTCTGGTCATCCTGTACCGTGAGAAAAAGAAACCCTACCCAGGAATTCTGACTTGATTCATCCATTCAACAGCAGGCTTGTGTTAGGTGCCTGGGACACAACAGTGGACAAGACAGACAAGGTCCCTGCTCTCATGGGGTGAACAGTGTAGTAGGGGAGATAGTAAGTAAACAAGAACCCACATAAACAAGTTCACTTCAATAAGTGATAATTCTCAATCACTTTGTTCCGCTCCCTCTGCTACCCTGGCTTCTGGTCTCTGCTAGAGAACAGACTTGCTGTGGCACTTTGGGATAATCACTTGCCCACTCTAACCTCTGTGTCCCTGTCTGTAACATCAGGGCGTGGTCCAAAGCCATCCTCCTGAGGCCTGGCCCTCCTCGGCCAGGCCCCAGTGCCAGGCAGGTTACTTACCCTGAGAAGCTGCACGCAGAGCCTGGACACCCTCCAGGCTGTCTGGGCTGTTGCTGCCCTTGAACTTCTCGGCATTGGGTAAACAGCTGTGAGGCCCCCGGTCAGTCAGCCCAGGCCTCCTGACTGCAGCACTTTCAGAGTCTCCAGTAAATCTCAAGCAACTGCTGAAAGGTCGGCTCCCGGCCGGCTGCGGCTGAAGAGCCCCATTGTGGTCAAGGCCTCTCCCTGCCAGCAGTGGGCAAGACCCTGGTCATGTTGGAAAGCCAGGCCAGAGGGGGCCGGGCTGTACTCTGCGGCCACCACTGCTGCCGTCCCAGGCCACCATCCCTGCTCTGGGGAACCCCTGCCCAGGTGTGCCTCTGAGCCTCAGCCCCACCCACCCGTACCCCTGCATCCACCTTGTACTCAGTACGCCCCAAACCAAGCCCTCTGCGTGTGGACCCTCCAGCCTCCCCATCGCCCAGCACCCCTCTCACCTTACCCTCACCTTCACTTCCTCCCAGTCACCAAGCCCTGTGGATTCAGCCTCCCTCTCACCTCCCAAATCCTCTGCCTTTCTCCATCCCCACCTCCAGGGCCCCAGTACCACCACCTCCCACTGGACTTAGCAGTGGAGAGAGGCTGGGGCAGAAGGAGAAGCGGCCCCCAGGCTGAGCAGCCTCCGGGGGCTGCTGCCCAGGCCCAGACCACACACTCTCCCAGGAGGGAAAGTGTTTCTTTGGCCCGAGGGCTTTTGGAGGGCTGGATCTGCTGTCAGACCTGGACCTCAGGGCCCTCTGCCCTCCTACAAGTGTCTGAAGAGGAGGTGGTCTGGGCCACCAATTCAGAATCAATGAATAGATGGATAGATTTTATATATGTATATATATATATATATATATATATATAGAGAGAGAGAGAGAGAGAGAGAGAGAGATGGCATCACAGGGATGGGTAACAATACCACCTCCTAGCAAAAGGCATAATTGACATGAATATATATATATAATTTAACCATTAAAAGCACTGGACAAACTACAAGAAGCCCACCTAGGACACATGCCTGACTCGAAGGTCGCATCTCCTCGCACAGAATCTGCCCAGGTGCCTGAAGTCCAGCTCTGTGCTTGTGAGGATGCCCTGTTCAGACCCTGCAGCCCCATCCACGCTGGCCTTATGGTCCAGGGAACCTGGGTCTGTTCCGGCGCCTCCTCTGGGGGGACAGTGCAGAGATGCTAATCTGACAGGTGACAGCCTCATCCCTGTATTCATTTGACAAGCTTCTACTGCCTGCCTACTGTGTGCCAGGTACAGTGCTAGGCCTCGGGGATGGAGCAGTGGGCAAGACAGAGGCCCCGCCTGCAAGGGCCTGCCGTTTGAAAGAGCTCCAGCTAGATCCCAGCCACCACTCGTAGAAGTCGAAGTGAGGGCCTCCTGCCAGTCGGGGCTGCCTCAAGCCTGGGGCCACAGGTGGCAGCCCCAGTGACTCCAGCCAAAACTCAACTGGGGAAGGCAGAGGGCAGTAATAGTCACAACATTATTAATAGCATCACAGGGACAGGTGACAATACCACCTCTTAGTAAAAGGCATAATCAAGATGACTTTGGTGGTCTAAAAATAGCTGGACCCTCAGTTCGAGAGGCATCAGGTTTAGGGGAAATCCGCAGACCTTGGAGGGGGACAAACTTGGGTTCATACCCCACCTTCGCCCCTGGTAAGCTGTGTGACCTAGGGCTAGTCTCACTGCCTCTCTCAGTTTCCTCATCTGTAAAATAGGTATAACAATAGGCCTGCTTTTCTGGCAGAATCACTATGAAAATTAAGATAACGATAAGGACGTTGGACTAGACAGGTGGCACCTGAGGCATCTATCCCTGCCCCAGCCTATCACCTTTCCCCTTGCCAATCACACTTCTTAAAGGCTGATTCGGAACAAGCCCTGTCTGGCTCAAGAATTTTCAGTGGCTCCCTATGGCCTTCAGGGTCTATTCTTTGGCAGCCACTAATCAGGGGCTCTGTTTGCAGCTCCCCAGGGAAGCCAAGACTTTCTATGGGGCAGAGCTCTTCCGGATCCCATAGAACAGGACAGCCATGAGGCTGGAGCCCCTGCAGATGCATGCTCCACCCCCGCACAAGGATACCTTGGCAAGAGGCCTTGGGTGTACAAGGCCTGAAGGTGTCACGGGTATCACCCACCTCAGCCCCACCCCATTCCCCCAAAACCCCCTTACACTGGAGGGAAATGTGGGGGTGTTTGTGGTTGGAGAAGCGTGCTATTTCCCATCAGGGCTAATCTGATGTTGACATTTTCCACCCCACCCCCCAGGTGCTTTGCTAAGCAACACAGCCCTGTGCTCCGGCCTGAGGAGGGCAGGGGGCTGAGCCCTGCCTCCTGGGGGGTTCCCAGGACGACAGAGGGTAGTGATAAGGTCCAGGGAAACTGAAGGGGCAGTATCACAGGGCATCTCTGGAGGGCTGGCCTTTCACACGCATAGTCTCATTTTCACTCTGGGAAGGTGCTGTTCTTGTCCCCATTTTACAGACTAAGAAACTGAGGATTCCAGGGGAGAATGGGTTTGTTGGGAGTACATTCTCCCTATGGGTAAAGTCATACCCTTACCATTCACTTTTTAAAATTTATTTTTGAATAGGTAACATGTACATGGTATAAAATTTTATTTTTATTTATTTAGCTGCACCGGGTCTTAGTTGCTGTGTGTGGGATCTTCGTTGAGGCATGCAGGATCTTTAGTTGTGGCATGAGGAATCTTTAGTTGCGGCATGCAGAATCTTTTTTAGTTGCCGCATGCAAACTCTTAGTTGTGGTATGTGGGATCTAGTTCCTTGACCAGGGATTGAACCCAGGCCCCCTGCATTGGGAGGGCGGAGTCTTAGCCACTGGACCACCAGGGAAGTCCAAAAAGATATACAGTGAAAAATAAGTATCCATCCAAGCCCTGTCCAAAAGCTGCCCTATTAACCTCCCCTGGGGAAACACTATGACCTGGTTTCTAGTGTTTCCTTCCAGAGATTTCTACACGTGTACAAGCAAATTCATATACATCTCATTATCAAAAATAGTAGCTTACCTTACGTTCTGCACCAGGTGTTCCCTGAAGGATAAGTTTGGAGCCTGTGGCATTTAAGTGCATAAAGAGAGTTCCCATTCTTTATTACAGCTGCATATCTCATAACTAAATAACCTTTAACGAGTGGCTATTAGATTGTTTCCAAACTTTTGCAATTACAAACACTACAGCAGTAGGTCTCATTCTATATGCATCACTTTCACATGTTTGAGTACACATGTAAGATAAATTCTGAAAGGTGGAATTATTAGGTTCACGGGTACAAGCATGCCAGTTTTGATCAATACTGACAAATCATTCTTCATAAAGTTTGTACCAATATACACTCCCATCAGCAATGTAAAAGAGTGCCTGTTTGCCACATTCTCACCAACACAGTGAGTTATCAAACTTTTTGATCTTTATCAACATGATAGATGAAAAATGGCTCGCATTGCAGTTCAATTCATTTTATAAATAAGGTTAACAATATTTTCATATGTTTAGGAGCCATTTGTATTTCCTCTTCTAATAAAACTGTCCAGATCCTTTGCCCATATTTTCTATTGGTTGGTGATTTATTTCTTATTGATTTGGAGGTGCTCTTTATATATTACATAAGTTAATCTTTTGTTAGTAATATAAGTTGTAAGTATTTTCACACAGTTTATCTTTTGATTCACTTGTGGATTTTTTTTTTACCATTTTTAAAGGCTACTTGAATTCATTGCTATTTTAAGTTATAGTCATTTGTTTAAGTGTCTGATTATAAAAATATTCCATTTTTTTTCTAGTATTTTTATGCTGTTGTTTCTACATCATTCCCTCTTCTGAATTACTTGTGTATCCTGATTTGTACCATTTTTCAGGCCCTAATTATACAGTCTGTTCATCCTGTTTTTGTGTTAGTCTAGAGTGGAGGCTCAACCAGGCAGGGGTGAGGATGGACACAGAATGGGTGTCATAAACGTTTGTCCACCGCTTCCCCCCTCCCGGCATGGGTGACTGGAAGGGAAGGGATGCAGATCACAGGAGGCCAGCATTGTGCTGGGAAGAGCACCGTACTGGAAGCCGGTCTTACTTGCTTTGTGTCCAGACAGATTCTTCTGTGCCTCGGTTTACCCATTCACCAAATAAGAGAGACATCCCTCGTGGATATTCGGTGGTTGTATCACTTGGAAGGACATTAAACGGGAAGAGCAGGGAGATTACAGAAGGAAGAACAGTGGGGACTTCTAGATCCAGCTCTGTCCCTCAGTCACTGTGCAAACTTAGCTCAAGTCCTGTCTCTTCCCTGAGATTCAGAAAAAGGAGGTTGTCCTCAGTGCTCACGAAGAAGGTCCCTTCCTGCTTCCCATCTCTCTCCAACTGCTGATCTATTTATTCTTTGAGGCTGGAGTTTGGAATTCAGCCTGGGCTGTGGAAATCAGGGAAGGCTTCCAGGAGAAGGCAGGCCTCCAGCCAGGCCTGATGTGCTGAGACCTGAGTCTCAGATACAGCCTCGGAGCCGGGGATGACAGAAGTGTCTGCTTTGTACCAAACTCTCTTACTTTATCTGCTTCAGTCCTCAAAACAACCCAGTGAGCCAGTGAGACCTCACTCTTTCCATTTCACAAATGAGAAAACCGAGGCTTTGAGAAGTTGAGTAATTTGCCCAGGATCCTACAGCCAGTCCATGGTAGAGCTGGAACTCAGATGCCGGCCTAGGATGAGCAGAAGCTGGTTCTCAGCTTCTCTGAGAGCCGGAGTTGGCGGTGGGGGGGGGAGGTTGTCTCAGGGTGTGGACGGTGGTTGGCGGTCAGTGATGCTCCTTCGTGGTAGGAGGCTGGATGGGGAAGCAGCTGGAGTTGGGCGATAGGAGGCCGAGGGCCCACAGATAAGGCAGGAGGTGGGCGGTCAATGTGCACATCCCGGCAGCTAGAGTTTAGATGAAATCTCGACTAGCCAACGCAAAGGCTAGAATAGGGATCACGTCGCTCCCAGGCCCCAGTAAGCCCAGTCCCTGCTTCTCGCGGCTGCGTCTCACGGCTGAGCTTTGCAGCGCCTCCTGGGATGTTCCTCTGCGCTTTGGATGCTGCAGCCCCAGCCAGGCCTCCCTCTCCACTGGGTCCTGGGAGACAACAGGACAAGGAGAGGAAGCACGTAGTCTGTCTGTCTGCCTCCCGGCAGCTACACATGAAAACAGTCAACAGGACCTGCAAACTCTCAGTGCCTCCTGTGACTGGCTGGTGTGTTCATCTCGTTGTACCGTGAGTGCCGTCATGCAGGGCCCGTGTTTTCCAGCTCGCCCTGCCACCTCACAACTGCTCGCATCACACAGCTACCTTCTCTACCTGGCCCCCAGTGACTTTTGAGTTTGACGACCTGAATTCGTGGAGCAGAAGCAAAGAAGGGCAGAGATGACGGTTTGCAGGGAAAGGGGGTCTTTGAGATAAAGGGAGGGAGAGAGTAACATCCCAGAGTCCCATCGTGAATAGAATCCAGGATCCCTGACCCCCAGTCCAGTGCTCGCCGACCTGCCTTCCGCTGCCTCTCAGAAGCCACAGAGGAGAAATCAGAAGCACCTAAAGGAAAAGAATGGAAAACACAAATGAATGTTCCACTGATGGCCAGTCCCACCACTCACACTGTGACACAAGGCAAGTCCCTGCCACCTCCAGGCCTCAGTGTCCCCATCCACGCAGAAGGAGGTTGGACCTATGACATCTAGGGCTCCCGTGAGCTCCTGAGCCTCCGTCCCCTCCCTCCCAGAGGCCACATGGAACAAACCGCGCGTTCCTCGGGCCTGTTCCGCACGAGCTAATATTGACCTAGGGCTCTTTCCTTTGGCCTGTGCAGGGGCTGTGTTTGCTCTGGCGGGACCCCCAGCCTCGCCTGTGCCCCTCTGAGCTCCAGCTACGCCGGCCAAGACAGGAGGGACCCAGACGTACACCTCATAGGCCGGGGGGCAAAGAAGAGTCCACAAGAAGCCCAGAGCACCTTCCCATGACCTCCACCCTGCCGCCCAGCTTTTAAAGCTTCTAGTGTATTTTTTAAAAATAAGAACTTGCCCAAACACAGTCAAATGTCTGGGCTTTTCTTTTTTTTAATGTATCTTATAAATATACTCTCAACACACATCTAACACTCACCCATACACACACATATGATACAATAACTGTTGGTTGTACCTCACTTGGGAATCACATGCAAAGCTTAAAATGAGGCCCTTCCTTGGAGAAATGGCTGATTCCAGGGTCAGGCCAGGGACAGAACGAGATAAGCCCTTTCTGTGCCAGGAAGTAAGGAAGAACTCAAAGAGCAATGAGGCCGTCATTGGAGCCACAGAGCCAGCAAGAAGGGCCCCCTCCAGCTTCCCTTGAGCATCGGAAGAAAAAGGATAGTCACACATTATCGCCCACTGAATAAAACAGGAATTATCATTTATCGCCTTGAATAAATGAACAAATGAATTAGAAGTATGATGAGTAACAGCAATTTGCACTGCCTCAAAGTACCACCCTGAAAATGCTTTTCCGATACAAAGGGGAAAGTGTAACTTGACTCTGGAGAGGCCTGCAGGCCGAGCCCAGCCGAGGGTCCGGAGCGGCTTCCTCAGTAACGGGGCAAATCCCAAGTGCGTGCCACCTGCAGGAAGTAGTGGGAATCCCAGCATCACTTCTGTGACAGCTCAGCTGAAGAGGCCCAGCTTGAATCTAACCACGAGGAAACAAACCCCAAATGAGGCGCACTCTGCAAAGCAGCTGGCCTGCCATCTTCAGCAGCATCAAGGCCAAGAAAGTGAAGAATAGATGAGGAAATGAAGAACTAGCTGTTCCAGGCCCAAGGCGACCGGAGAGACGAGACAACTCAGCGTGAGGACGACTCAACGCGAGGACATTCCTGGGGCCACAGGCAACCTCTTGTGGGGCTCAAGAACGTCCTTTGAGATGTGTCAGCATCAGTGTCCTGATTTCCAGGTCGAATCGTGTTTGTGGGGATAAGGTCCCTGTTGGTAGGAAACAGACACTAAAATATTCAGGGGGATGGGTCACCACAGCAGCAACTTACTCTCAAAGGGTCGGGGGGAAATGATTTTTCATACTTGACCTGCAACGTTTCTATAATGTTCAAGATCATTAGAGAATTAGAGAGGGGAGGAGGACTTCATGAATCTACAGCCTTCAGTCCCGAGCTAAGATGCCTGGGAAAGGCCAGGAGGAGAAAAGTGTTGCCTCGAAGGAGGCCAGCGCCTCTACCTCCTTCATAGCACTTCCAGCAAATGAAATGAGAAATGGACATCCAGAGAGGGCACAGCCCTGCCTGAGGTCACACAGTGGGGCAGCAGGCACTAGCAGCTCCTTTCTTCTTGTGTTTCTCCCTCCCTCAGGCCTTCTGAGGCCTCCCAGGATTCTGGGCAGCACTTGGTCCCATGGGGCCAGCACCAGACGGAGACCAGAGCCCTGAGTTCCGTCCTCGCTCTGCCTCACTCACCCATGGCCTTCTGTGGGTCTGGGAGTTGCGGGGACTTGGGTTCAGCGGGTTCAGTCTCTGACCTGCTGGATGACTTGGGGCAGGTCACTGAACCTTTCTGCATTTGTTTCCTTATCAGCACGTGGTAGGATAACATGTGGAAATATCCACCAGTGCCTCCTTCCCTAGAATTTTCTGTGTCCTGTCCCACTCCTGCCCCCCTGCTCCCCGGTGCCCACCTTGGGGCAGCCTGGCACACTGCTGTCCTCAGGGATAACCCAGAAGAGTGCAGATAACAAAGAGTCAAATTCACTGGCTTTTGAGTTTCAAAAGTCCAGACTCTGCCATAGTGTAGAAAATGTGGAAGCCCAGGTGATGAACCGGAGACACCCACTCTTGAGACCAGGTAGATTTGGGGGCTGCGGGGAGACAGACACAAGAAGCAGTGGGGGCAGCTGGGAGGCTGGGGGTCCCTGAGCCCCCACTAGAGTGGGAGTTCTCCGGATGCTCTGGAGACCCAAGACAGAGGGAGAGAGCTGGGATGTGGTGAGATCGGAGCTCCCGCCTGGCACAGGAGCTGGGGACATGGCCTTTCCTGGGGGCGGACAGGGCAGCCAGAGCCCCACTCCATGGCCGGTGAGCAGAGAGCTCTCCCCTCAGAGGGACAGGTGCAATGAACATCCTCCCCTGCACCCACGGAGGCACAGGCATGGCATCCACATGGCCCCAGGGAGCTGGTGGCTTCAAAGGGACATGGTGATGAGAAATGAGGGAGGACTCAGCAGTGCCCTCAAGGACTAGACAAGAACAGGGACAAGCCAGCAGATAACAACACTAGGGTCTAATGTGCTCCTCCCAACAGCGTCCCAGTGCTACCTAGACCCTCAGACCTTCAACAACCCTGGGGCAGGGGCCAGGGGGACCAGGAATGACCGATGTTTCCATAACTTAATGCGGTGAAGGCATCACATAGAAATTAAGGTCAGTTCAGAATTTATCAATAGAAAGAAAGCTGCTCTCCTCACACCTGAGTTTGCAAATTGCGCTTGCTAATTACAGTGTGTTAAACAAGAATAGAACAGGGGCATGCTTGGGGCAGGCTCCCACCGGCTTGTGTGGCTAACGGCGCACGCGTGTTCCTAACTCTGCGGTCAGCGACCTCATCAGCCACGGTGGAAGCATTTACACCATGGAAATTGGCAGGTACTACCAGGCGGTACGAACTGTGATTTGTTTTATTTTTCAGAGGGCCTGTTTGCTAGCGTGTCTCTGAATAGACTCTCCTGCACAGGGTTGCCGTGGGCATTAAATGAGATTGTTCAGAGTGCTTGGCACCGTGACTGCCACACAGTAGATGCTCAGTAAGTGGTCGCTGCTGAAGCTGCTGTTGCCCTCATGGAAAGACAAGGAGGTCAGGCCCTGCCTCGGAGCTTGTCCCCTCCCTGTCTCACTGCTGGTGGCGGAGTCAAGGGACTTTTTTAGCCCTGCTAGTCACCAAAGCTGTCTGATATGATGACCCACCCCTGAGAAAGCTTTGTCTTGAGGATGCTGTGCTAGAAGGTTTGCAAAGACCCAGGCCTGCTCAGTGGAGGACAGCAAGGCCTTCTCTGGCCCTCCCAGGCGAGATGGGAACACCAGTCTCTGGGCAGGACCCCATAGAAAGCTAGCAGCAGGGTACAAGCCCCTAGGTGAGGGGACAAGGTGGATGGGAAAGAGGAAGACAGACCCCTGGACACCTGCACAGTCAACAGTAGCCAACTCTGTAAGGGCTGAAGCACCAGTGGAAAAATTACACAGTTGTTTTGCCCCATCCTGTGGGCTGCATATGTTTTCGTGATCAGCTGACAGGAAAATGGTTTTCTTCCTGGTGTCAGGCTGTATCACATGCCCCGTCACACTCGGGAAGCCTCACAGAGGCGTGACACTGGGATTGTTTATGTTTGTTTTCATTTTCTTTTTCTTCATTTCTGGATGCCCTTGCTCGGCCCAGAGACCACATTGCCATTAAGAGGTCAGGATATTTTAGGATCCTGTGCCCACTCCACCCAGCCTGGGCTGAGAGAATCCAGGGTATACGCCGATTCCAGCCACTGACCAGCCACGAAGGCTGGCAGGGCCGTAAACAAGAGAGGGCAGGGCCTTCCAGGCCTCACTGGTTGCGGCCAGTTTATTTGGACAAGAGCAGAGAGCACCAGCCAGGGTGTCCCAAAATAACTCACGTGGCCGGGGCTGGGATTTTCTCTCCATGGAAAACTTAAGGTAATTTTTCATGGCTGCAAGGTCCAGGCCCCCAGATAGACCACCCAGAATCACCTGATCACTGTGGCCCTGATGATTCTGGAAGCCCAAGGAAGCCATCTCCTTGTCTCTGGGCTCCCTCACATTGCCAGGGGTTGCGGTATAGCCAGAGAAGGATGACCCAACTGCCAAGCCCTCAGACGCTCAGGGTGTCACCCCTTCCAGCATTGGACAGATGGGGAAACTGAGGCCAGAGAAAGAAAACTAAAACTGTAAGAGCGGAAGTATGCTTTGTCCATTCCTTGTAGGTGGTGGGCACAGGGCTGAGTGCAAATTAACACCGAAGGGAGCAACTGAGCGAGCAGTGGATGGGCAGGAGGATAGGTGAGGAGAATGGGGGCAGCAGCGGCAGATCGAGGACGCGGAATCTCAGCCAGGGATCTTGATAAAGGAGATGGGCCTCGAGGGGGCTTGCAGATGCAGTCTGTGCCCAGGAGAGAGGAGGGGAGCGAGAAAGGCACTTCTGGTGCTAGAAGCAGCACAGGCAAAGGTAAAGAGGCGGGATGACCATGCCCCGCACACTCAGAGCTCATCCACGGCCAGAGGCCACGATCTGACCACCCAAAGGGAAAGAGGCGGACCTGGGCTCGAGGCCACACCCCTGATCCTGAATCCTGTGCCCTTCCCATGACCCAGGGCTGCCCACCGAGGGCCTGGAGGAGCCAAGAGCGAGCTCCAGGGACCCCCTGCCCTTGGGCATACAGCACGAGGTAGGAGCCTTGGATGGAAAGGGTCTGGGCCTTGGGAATGTCCTTGTCCTCAGAATCCTCATCGAGGAAGGAGCCTGAGGCCTCTGGAAGAGGCCAGGTTCCAGAGTCGGACACCGGAGCCGCCCCCAGCTCCACTGCAGGGTTTGCTGATGGTCATGGACGAAGCAGCTGAGTGCCTACCCACCTGTGCAGCCTCTCATCTGATCCCTCCACACCCCTGAAGGAAGAACTGGTATCATCCCCATTTTGCAGATGAGGGGACTGAGGCGCAAAAGTTCCGCAGCTTGCTCAAGGTCGTACAGTGTTAAGTGGCCAATCCAGGAGCTCAGCCCCCGGTTGCCTGACACCAGAGTTGTCACCAACTGCTCCCGTTTCCAGGCAAGTCTCTAAACCCCTCTTGGCCTCTGTATCCTCAAGGCCACTGTGACTCCTATGGGGGCATCGGGAGAGGAGTCAATGAGATAATGTCTGTCAGGGACCTGCCTTTCCCCAGGCACACAGCCTATGTGTCTGGAAGCCCCATCTCCCTGACCTTCCCTAGGGACCCTGCCTCCCCTCCCAGGACAAGACGGGGCCCCTCTGGCTCAGCAGGGCAGGGGTTAAGGAGAACCGGGGCCGCTCTGGGGGCCCAGGTAAGGGACCAGGCAGCCAGGGAAACACAGGTCCACTTCATCGCCTGCTCAGCCAGTTGGATCCTCCCTGTCACCCTGGACCCACTGGGGACTTGGGGTTTTCATGCATCTGATTAGCATAAATTAGCAGCCACAAGCAGGAGGGAGGAACACATTCCAGGAGGCCCAGTCTTGTTTTTGGAAACCTTATCGAGTTCTGCTGAGGGCTCCCCTTGTTCATTGGTCACTGGATGGCCAACTGGTGTTTGTGTACCCAGCGGAGGCCCACCCCAGCCCCCGGTGAGCCCATGACCCATGGGCTCCAAGGATAACACAGAGGGAAGGAGCGTGACACCTAGGAGGAGACACGATGCCCCAGCAGCAAGACGCCCTCAGACTCCAGACCCGACCCCAACCCCAGACCCTCGCCCGGGCTCTGTCTGCACTGAGAGAAGGACCTCTGCGGGGGGCAGTGGGGGCTGCAGGAGGAGGGCCGGAATGGTTTCCTCCAGTGCTGCCATCAGGGGAGGGAGCAGTGGTCCTCCTGAGCAGCTCAGGCTGGATTACAACCATAGAGCCCTTTCACCTGTGCACACCAACCCAGTTCCCCGGGGAAGAAGCTGGTGCCCTGCCTCCCCAAGGAAAGGGAAGGGAACTTCCATCCCCAAAAGCCCACTGTGTGCCAAGCCCAGGTTTGAGTGCCTTCCATGTCATCAAAAGATCCCATGGGTGGTAGAAGGGAAATGGGCATCTGTCTGCCAACCAGCCCTCCCCTCTGCTTCTGGTAACTCTGCAACCATTAGAGTTGATCTTTAGGTGAAGCACAAGCAGGAGCTCTGGAACCAGATGAAGTTCAAATCCCAGCCGCACTACTCACCAGCTGTGTGCCTCTCTGCCTCAGTTCCTTTCCTGAATAATGGGATCATTGTTCCGAGAGCGAAATGAATTAGTGCATTTAAGGTACTTCTTAACAGTGCTGGCACGTGGTAAGCGTGATGAGTTAGTTGTGGCTAATCGCCATAGTCCCACTCCAAGTGATTCTAGTGAGACTGCTAATCACAGCACCTCTCTCTCCAACCAGAAGGGTGGACATGTGACCTAGATCTGGCCAATAGGAGCATCTCATCTCCAACTGGCCACAGCGATTGGCCCAGGAATAGACAAGCTCAGCCAATCAGACTCTTGCCCTGGTATTTTATATTTGGATGTTGGTAGAGATGCTCTCTGTTTCCCTGGTGTGGCTGAGCTGGAAAGACATAGCCCAGTGCTGCCCATGGCCCTGTCCTCCTGTCCTCACTCACCACATCAAGGTAGCCCGTCTGTGCAGTAGGAGAAAGTGAGGCCATCGGACAAGAGACAAGCAGAGCCAAGAGAGATGTAGAGGCAGACTGAGAAACCAAGAGACACATGGAGACTGACAGAGTGACTGGCTGACAGAGAAGGCCACCCCAATATTTCCATCTCTACACTTCCCACACCGTGAGCCAGTTAAAATCCTGAATAATTCAAGGTTTATTATTTCTACGATACAAACAAGCAAACTGGGGCTCAGGATGAAGAGTGTCTTAGTCTATTCAGACTGCTCCAACGAAAGACCATGACTACAAACAATGGTGGTTTCCAAACAATGGAAAATTATTTCTCACAGTTCTGGAGGCTGGGAAGTCCAAGATTAAGACACCAGCAGATTCAGTGTCTGGTGAGGGACCATTTCTTGGTTCACAGACAGCAGTCTTCCACATGTCCTCACACGTGTAAGGGGTGAGTGGACTCTCGGGGGTCCCTTTAACAAGGTCACTAATCTCACTTAGGAGGGCTCCATCCTCATGGCCTAGTCACCTCCCAAAGTCCCCACCTTCTAACACCATCACCTTAGGGGTTAGGTTTCAACATAAGAGTTTGCGGGAGACACAAACATTTAGCCCAGAGCAGGAGTGATCTTCCTATGGGGCGCGCAGCTATAGGTGGTGGAGACAAAGGCAGGTGGCCTAGTCCCAGAGTCCAGGGAAGGAGGGAGGGATGGAAACAACTTGGCCTCCTTGTCTCCCCATCCCTCCTTGGAGTAGACATTAGCCCTCTGTTTGGACGGCTGCCTGGAAGAAGAGAGAACCTGAGTTGGAACTCCAGCTCTGCCATTTTCTGGCCATGGGAACCTTAGGCAACTCACGTCTCTTCTCTGAGCCCAGTTTCCTCATCTGTAAAATGGGTATAATATTCCTTATTTCATTATGTTGGCATAAACTCATGTCACGTTGAGAGTGCCCAGCACATACTTAGCACCCAGTAAATGTTCTTTTTTCCATTCCCCCCAAAGAACGTCAGTCATCTCAACCCTCCAGGAAGCCAAAACGCCTCAGACCTGAAGGGCCCTTCATGTTCTCAATGGATCACCAAGGCAGGATGGTAACCTCCACTTTAGAGATGGGGGAACTGAGGCTCAGGATGGTTCAGCAGCATACCCAAGGTCACAGAGCTTGTTAATGGGACCTCTCAAACTTCAACCAAGTTGCCCTGAGTCCCTGCCCCAGCGTTCTTTGCAGTCAGAGGCTGAGAGTCCAAGTGGGAGAGATGAGGGTAAGGTAAGTGGTGAGGACTGAAGCGGGTAGGGGTGAGCCCTGAGGGTCCTGCCCAGCTTCCAAGGGCTCAGCCTCCCCACTCTCTCCAAGCCTAGACTCTGGGCCCTGGGTAAAGGACTCCCCCTGCTGGCCAGCTAGGGAGCCCCAGCCCAGGCTCCTGGTAAACCCCGTGGAACGCACCTCACAGACAGCTTTGGAGTTTGGAGCGTGTACTCTGTGTGACTTTAGGCAAGGGACTTCACCTCTCTGAGCTTTGGTTTTCTCATATGCCAAATGGGGATAATAACAGTGTAATAAATGAAATCATACTGCAAAGCGCCTGGCACAGTGCCCAGACCAGTGGTTTTCACACTTGAGCGTGCATCCGAATTACCTAGTGTTGAATAAAACCCAGATTCCTGGGGCCCAGGTGCAGAGTTTCCAATTCAGTCTATCCTTCATGGGGTCTGGGAATTTGCATTTCTAGCTAGTTCTCAGATGATGGTCAAGCTTTCTGATCTGTGGAAAATAGTTTTAAAAAGTAAAAGAGCAATAAGTACATGAAAAGGGGCTTAACATCATTAATCATTAGGAAAATGCAAATCAAAACCACGATGAGATACCACTTCACACCCATTAGGATAACTAGTATTAAAAAAAATGTTTTAAAGAACAAGTGTTGGCAAGGATATGGAGAAATTAGAACCTTTGTGCGTTGCTGATAGAAACGTAAAATGGTGCAGCCACTGTAGAAAATGATATGGAAATTCCTCAAACTTGGAATTACCATATGACCCAGCAATTCCACTTCTGAGTATATACCCAAAAGAACTGAAAGTAGGATCTCAAATAAATACTTGTATACCTATGTTCATAGCTGCATTATTCACAATAGCCAAAAGGTAGAAGCAGCCCAATTGTCCATCAACGGATGACTAGATGAACAAAGCATAGTAGATACATACAATGGAATATTATTCAGCTCTTAGAAGGAAGGAAATTCTGACAGATGCTACAACATGGATGAACCTTGAAGACATTATGCTAAGTGAAATAAGACAAATATTGTATGATTCTGCTTCTATAAGTTACCTCAAATAGTCAAATTCACAGAGACAGAAAGTAAAATAGTGGTGGCCAAGGGCTGGGGAGAGGAGGGAATGGGGAGTTATTGTTTTATAGGTACAAAGTTTGAGTTTGGGAAGATGGAAAGTTCCAGAGCTGGATGGTGGTGACGGTTGCATAACAGTGCGAATGTATTTAATGCCACTGAACCAGACACTTAAACACGGTTAAAACGGTGAATTGTATGATAGGCATGTTTTACCCCCCAAAATAATAAACACAAATAAAATACCCCTTGATATGGCATCTGAAGGATGAGCATTCCTCCGAGGAAGGGGACAGTGTCCAAGTAGAGGGAGCCACGTGAGTCCGGCCTGGGAGGCCAGAGTCCCCAGGGTGTCCCGGAGCAGGGGGCAGGGTTTCAACATATGGATTTGGAGACACAAACATTCAGCAGGGTGAGGCTGAGACTATGAACCTAATTTCTGAGGTCCGTGAGACTCAGTCTCCTCATCGGCAACATGGGGATGATCCACTCATTTCACAAAGGACCCACACCAACTCCCCAGAAACAAGAGGGAAAACTCCCAGCCGGGAGGCTGGTTTCTCTGAGATGGGGATGCTGGTGGCGGGATTACATTTTGGGATCAAAAAGCTTCCCAGGAGCTATAGCAACCCCATCTCCACCCAACTCCCTTAAAAGGAGAGAAAACTGCTTCTCCTACAGCTGGGCCCTGCCAACCCTCACCCAGCACAGAGGCCTTGGGGACTTGGGCCTGGACGAGCAGTGTTCCAGAGCAGCCACCAGGGGGCGCACTGCACCCACAAACCCAGCTCATGTCCCGCTCTGGACTGAGGGAGGGAGGACTGTCCTGGGGCCCCTTCTTGGGCAGGAGGTTCCAAGGTCTGTTGCAAGCTGCCCCTGGGCAGGGGACACCCTGGATTCGCAGTCACGGGGATGTCCAAGTTGGAAGAGGCTTAGAAAGGATCTTTTTACAGAGGTGAGGAACCCAGAGAGTAGAAGGCACCCGCCATGGTCTCAGGACAGGGCAGGGCAGAACGGGACTGGAACCCCACGACTGTCAGCCCCCAGCACATGCACCTACTCCTTCTCTCCAAGCCCCCTGAGAGTCAGGCCCAGACAGAGGCCAGGAACCAAGACAAAATGGAACTGTGGGGAAGGGGCTACCACATCCCCACCATCCCCTGTTTTCCCAGGATGCAGAGGCACAGAGAGGTAAAGCTTGTCTGCATCCCTCCTAAGCAGGTCAGGAACCTATGCGGGGAGGGGGGTCCCAGTGAGCCGCCTCTGCTCCTCCAAGGGGCTTATTTTGGGACAGTGCTGTGACTGGCCAGGCAGACCAGGCCACTGTAGTAGATGTCTCAAAGCCCAGCAGAGAGCCGTTGATTGGGGCTGTGGTGGGGAGGACACTGGGGTCAGCCCATTACAGGCCCACAGAGGACAGACCATCTGATGGGTCCCCTGGGCCCTCTTTGGAGGCGGCAGGACCGGGGAGGTGTCGGGGAGTCCCCCCAGTCTCTGCAGGGCCTCCAACCCCTCCACCAGCTCTTGACCTTATTTCCCTCCTCAAATTCCTGCTGGAAACAGCACCTCCTCCCTGTGGAACGAGAACTTCCAAAAACGTCTCACCCCTCTAGGAACCTGTCCCAAAGAAAGGGTCAGAAACAGTCACTGAAGCACTTTGGTGCATAAGTTCATGTAACCCTCAGAACAACCCTACAGCATAGATAAAATGAGTTCATTCCCATTTTCCAGCTGGGGGAGCTGCAGCCTGTACGAGGATGGTGAGTGGCTCAGCCTGGCTCTACGAATGCCATACCCTGCCTTCCGTGGCTCTGCCACTACGGCCAGACTCCTGGTGCCCACCGTCTCCTGTAGTCCTGCGGCCACCCCGCCAGGCAGGCCACATTTTACAGATGAGGAAATGAGGCCCAGAAAACAAACTGTCCTGATAGTCAACCTCTCCAGGCTTCCCATCACTGCCCAGACCTTGGACAGCAGAAGCACCTAAAAGGTCCCTTAACTCCCCAGGCTGGAATCCAGCATCTATGGGGGAGACATTGAACAGGTGAAGAGACCTGCTTGGAGAGACCACAATAGAAGGCCAGGCAAGAACACTAGTTGGGCCCACATCACCTTTCCCAGCCACCTCCTTCATTGTTTTCTGCAACTCTAGAGGCTGGAAGGCTAATGTCTCATTTTTTCAAACTACCTTCCAGCCAAGGGTAGCCAGGGACACATTCTGGCCAAGGAGATCTAGGTGGGAGTCTGCTAGGAAGGGCTTCACTTCCGAAATAAAAAGACAAAGCCTTCCAAATTAGAGACCTTTGGCCTTTCCACTGCCTTTCTGCCTGGAATGCAAATGTGAGTGCTGGAAGTGTGGCAGCCACTTTGGAACTATGAGGGCAAAAACCCCACAAGTTAGGGACAACAGAGTAGAGCCTGTTCTCTGACACTGTCACTGAGCTGCTGCTGTACCAGCCCTAGATTTCTCATCATGTGAGAACGCTAAACCCCTAGTTCTTTCAGGACTGGTAACTAAGTTTTCTGTTGGCTGCAGCCTACCTGGGTTTTCATTTCCATCAGATACAGAGCAGCAATGAGTAAGGGTTAAGACCAAAGTCTTAAAATATTAACCTATAGACACATTCACAGAAAGATAGACAAGACGAAAAGGCAGAGGGCTATGTACCAGATGAAGGAACAAGATAAAACCCCAGAAAAACAGCTCAATGAAGTGGAGATAGGCAACCTTTCAGAAAAAGAATTCAGAATAATGATAGTGAAGATGATCCAGGACCTCGGAAAAAGAATGGAGGCAAAGATTGAGAAGATGCAAGAAATGTTTAACAAAGACCTAGAAGAATTAAAGAACAAACAAACAGAGATGAACAATACAATAACTGAAATGAAAACAACACTAGAAGGAATCAATAGCAGAATAACTGAGGCAGAAGAACGGATAAGTGACCTGGAAGACAGAATGGTGGAATTCACTGCCACGGAACAGAATAAAGAAAGAAGAATGAAAAGAAATGAAGACAGCCTAAGAGACCTCTGGGACAACATTAAACGCAACAAAATTCACATTATACGGGTCCCAGAAGGAGAAGAGAGAGAGAAAGGACCAGAGAAAATATTTGAAGAGATTATAGTTGTAAACTTCCCTAACATGGGAAAGGAGGTAGCCATCCAAGTCCAGGAAACGCAGAAAGTCCCAAGCAGAAACATGCCGAGACACATAGTAATCAAATTGGCAAAAATTAAAGACAAAGAAAAATTATTAAAAGCAGCAAGTGAGGGGCTTCCTTGGTGGCGCAGTGGTTTGGAATCTGCTTGCCAATGAGGGGGACACGGGTTCAAGCCCTGGTCTGGTGGGATCCCGCATGCCGCGGAGCAACTGGGCCCGCGAGCCACAGCTACTGAGGCCCGCACACCTAGAGCCCGTGCTCCGCAACAAGAGAGGCCACCGCAGTGAGAGGCCCGCACTCCACAACGAAGAGTGGTCTCCACTCACAGCAACTGGAGGAAGCCCGTGCGCAGCAACGAAGACCCAGCACAGCCAAGCATAAACAAATAAAATAAATTAATTTAAAAGAAAAGCAGCAAGTGAAAAACGACAAATAACATACAAGGGAACTCCCATAAGGTTAACAGCTGATTTCTCAGCAGAAACTCTTCAAGCCAGAAGGGAGTGGCAGGATATACTTAAAGTGATGAAAGGGAAGAACCTACAACCAAGATTACTCAATCCGGCAAGGATCTCATTCAGATTCAATGACAAAGAATAAACAAAACCCAAATTTAGCAGAAAGAAAGAAATCAAAAAGATCAGAGCAGAAATAAATGAAATAGAAACAAAGAAAACAATAGCAAAGATCAATAAAACTAAAAGCTGGTTCTTTGAGAAGATTAAAAAAAAAATTAGCCTATAGATTAGGAGCTGTATATCCTTGAGCAAGTGGTTTTGTGGTCTAAGAGCCTCCATTTGCTCATCTATTAAATGGGCATAAGTGTACCTACTGCACAGGGTTGTTGGAAGGGTTAAATAGGACGCTGAGTGCCCTCAGCCCAGGACAGAGCACACACACACACAAAGGCCAGCTGTTATTAGGAAAGGAGCAAAGGGCAGTGAGGAGAAACAGATCCTCTCCCCTCAAGAAAGGACATTTGGAAATGAGGTTTGATCAGGGAAAATTGAACATCAGCTCCTGACAGATCAGTAGCTCCATGAACCCCCAGACTATTGACTTCCCTCCCCTTTAATTAAAGGCAAAGCTTAGCAGACTCAATTAGCTGGCCCACTAAGCAAGGGGGTTGCTTCTCAGTCAGGGCTGGCTGAACACACTGGGGATATGGGAAGGAAACGCCCTCCCCCCACACACACACACCCAACTCCAGCCTTCCAAGTCTCTCCTATATCACTCTTCAGAGTCTGACATTCCACTACTAGGGGTTCACTCCTTTGGATCTAAAGGCTTGAAGGAGCTTGGGTCAGAATCTCCAGGGTGGGACTCAGGGCATGGAACTTTGTACAGTTCCCTGGTGATTCGGGCCAGCACCTTGCTGAAAAGCCATGGCTTTAGAAGCTACTATTGAGGTGTGAATGCCATGGAACCTGTCACCCCCTAAGCTGTGGTCAGCGCTGGCACCTGGGAGTGGGGAAGGGGAAGGAAAGGAACTCATCACCGGGAGGCCACGCCCCACACCAGACACTGCTGAGCACACGCGGTCCTCACCTCATTTAGTCAGCACAGCAATCCTGTGAAAGGGGGTTATTGTCTCCAAGGGTTGAGGGGAAAAGCCTCAGAAAAAGTAAGGGACTTGTCCAAGGTCACACAAGTAATATTGAGGAGATGGGATGCAAATCCAGGCCTCGGCCCTCCGTGGGCTCTGGTCCAAGCCTTCCCATAACTGGCTCTGTGCCCTGGACACACCCTCCCCCTCTCAGGCCTTCTATAAAATTCAGGTGTTGAGAGTCGTGATCTTGCATGACCCCAGCAAGTCAGATGCTGCCTGGGACCAAACCCCAGCCCCACCCCTTACAGGTGACCTTGGGCCAGTTTCTTAACCCCGTCGTGCCTCCATTTGTTCATCTGTAAAATGGGGGTAATACCGGTCTCCCCTTCATAGAGTCATGGTGAGAATTAACTGAGCTGATACCTGGAAAGTGCTTGGAGGGGTTGTGTCCCACACAGAGTGAGAGCCGTCCTGCTTTGACTTGCACCTCAG
Source organism: Neophocaena asiaeorientalis asiaeorientalis (assembly GCF_003031525.2). NCBI lineage: Eukaryota > Metazoa > Chordata > Mammalia > Artiodactyla > Phocoenidae > Neophocaena > Neophocaena asiaeorientalis. The sequence goes on from NW_020175402.1 coordinate 8,067,837, forward strand.
CCACTCTCTTGGGTGGTAAGACCCCAGTTAGATCCCTTGGAGGGGTGAGGTAGGCAGCAGGGCTGGGGGTGGCTCAGAGGGGAGGGAGAAATCACCTTCAAAACAATAATAACAGTAAAAGGTCTGCCTGAGCCTCAGACTCCCAGCTCTTTGGCCCCCAGCTGGTCCCTCGAATCCCTGGGCGGATAAATCCCAGCTCCTCACTTCCTGGCCTCTCAAAGAGGCCCTTTGTCTGGTGAGTATCAGAGGCCAGTTCTGGCCCCACTAAGGTCCGATCAAACTGTACTGCCGACCCGGGACAAAGGGCCCTCACATGGCCAGAGAGACCCGGCTCTGCTCAGGACACGCCTGCTGTCCCCCAACTTCCGCGACCCGGGTGGCCCAGGGGGGCCCACGCAAGCAGCCTGCCTCAGATCAGAGGCAGCGGGGACAGAGGCCAAGACCTGCGGGCGGGCAGGGGAGGGCCCTAGATAAGGGGACAGCAGCAAGCTACCCCTCAGCGGGGCTTCTCCTAATCAAAGCCTCCTAAAGTTCCCCATTTGGGAGTGAGAGGGCAGTTTTTTTAAATAAACAAATAAAACGTTCAAAGTCCTCTTGCAGCTTCTCCTCACCCCCCAGACTAAATGCCAGCTGCTCCCCGGCCCCGTGAAGTCGCGCTGCTGCTGCTTCCCCCCCTGCATCCTCCTCTTCTCCAAAGCCACTGGAGCCCTCCTCCCCCGGGGACTTGGCCCCGGCAGTTCCCTCTGCCTGTGGACCTCTCCTCCACCACGTCCCCAGCTGCTTTTCACTCAGGCTTTGCTCAAAGATACATTCCCTGACCCCTGACCCCTGGCCCCCAGCCCTTCTCTGGCACTGTGTCCAGTCCTCCATCCTTTCCCTCTGGAGCTGCTGGTCCCCACCTCTCTTGTCAAGGTCACCAACGACTGCCAGTTACTGGGCCCAACGGCCAAGCCCCAGCCCCGTTGTAAGTGACCGGCCAGCAGCCTGGACACAGTCTGGACAACACGCTGTCTGCTCTTACTTCTGGGCACCTCGGTCAGTCTTCCTCCTGCTTCGGGGGGCTCGTCCAAAGATGGGAGGTGGTCTCCTTCACCCTCACTCCCTCACGCAGCCCCTGCTTTTAAGCATCTTTCTGCGGATGACACCCAAACTCATACCTCCGGCCCCAACCTGTCCCCAGACCCCCAGGTTCCCACATCCACCCTCGCTTCCAGGAGCCCTCGAGGCTGAGCAATGGGCATTTCACAGTCAGCGGGCCGGACGCCCGCCCCAGGCCACGCTGCCCCCAGCCTGCCAGCTCCTCCACGAGCACCACCTTTGCTCACCCTCACCCCCTCACATGGGATGATCCTGCCTCCCCACCCTCAAAACAGATGCAGAATCAGACCACTTCTGCCTCTCCCAAGGCCATCACCCTGGATTTTTGCCAGAGCCTCCAAACCGGTCTGTCTGTTCTGCCCCGTCCCCTTCGAAACCCTGCCGTGGCTCCCTTCTCGCTCAGGATAAAAGGCCAGTGAGGGCCTACATGGCCCTGCACAGCTGCCGTCCCCGTCTTCCGCTGTTACCCTCTGACCCCCGCCCCTGCCCGCCCCGCTCCGCACTCCAGCACAGGGGCCTCCTCCCCACTCGGGGTCTTTGCATCTGCTGTTCCCTCCTCCTGGACCACCCTTCTCGCAGGTCAGTCCCTCCCTCCTGTGGGTCTCAGCTTGAATGTCACTGGATCCAAGAAATCTTCCCTGGCCAGCCCCTATTAACAACAAAACAACCGTGCCCCCCATCAGCACCGCAGCTCCACCCTTGCTCCATAGCATTTACCACCTACTGGCCTCCTCTGTGTTTGCTGCGCCCCTCACCATAATTAGGCTCCATGTTAACAGGGACTACACTGTTTGGGTCAATGCCAGCACCCAGAAGAGTGCCCAGAACATAGTAGGGGCTCAAACTCTTGCTGGGTCAGTGAATGAGCTGCGTATGGAAGGAAAAGTGCAAGTTTGCCTGTGGAGGGGGGATGGCGGGGGTGGGGGCGGGGCAGGAAGAGATGCTGGCAGAGGAACCGCACAGATGAGACTGAGGCATAAGAGAACACAGCGTGTTCAAGCTGGTGGGGAGTGGAGTGTGCAGGGTAGAAGGTGGAGGGTCTGAGTCTAGGGCTGCGGAGTTGGGCAAGAGCCTGATCATGAAGGGCATTTGTTCATTTATCCATTCATTTAATATTTATTAAGCCCTATGTGGAGGCTGGCCTTCCGCCCATCTAAGGGGAGTGGACTTAACCCTGAAGGTACTTGGGAGCCATTGAGAGACAGAGAAGGCTCAGCGCATCTCACTGCTGGTCACAATGCTCCACACTAGGGAGCGCAGTGAGCCACTGGGTCTTCCCCCAGGGGGCCTGCTCTGCCAATGTCTTTGCTCCGGGGCAGCCTTTTGGAGGTCTGGGGAGAGGACGCCCACTGAGGTTTCCCCTGGCGAAGCTGCACAGCGACAGTCTCCACATGAGCCAGCCCATCCATCTGTGACCCTTCCAACGTGTGGGTTCCCACAACCCAGATGGGGAACTTGAACCTCCCAGGCTGAGGGAACCTCTTCCAGCGAAGCCAGCTTTTTCATTCCCTGGTGGGGCAACTGAGGCTACCAAAAAGAAAGGATTTGTTCAAGGTCATACTGCGTGTCAGTCACAACTCTTTTGTTCACAAGTAACAAGCACCCAATTCAGATGGACTTCTTAAAAAAAGAAGAGGAGGGCTTCCCTGGTGGCGCAGTGGTTGAGAGTCCGCCTGCCGATGCAGGGGACACAGGTTCGTGCCCCGGTCCAGGAAGATCCCACGTGCCGCGCGAGCGGCTGGGTCCGTGAGCCATGGCCGCTGAGCCTGCGCGTCCGGAGCCTGTGCTCCGCAACGGGAGAGGCCACAACAGTGAAAGGTCCGCGTACAGCAAAAAAAAAAAAAAGAAGAAGAGGAAAAAGACGAAGCAGAGAGGGAGGAGGAGGAGGAAGAGGAAGAAGAAGAGGAAGAAGGAGGAGGGGACTTGACTCACATAACCAGGATGTTGAAAGGTGAACTTCAGGTACAGTTGGATCCAGGCCTCAAACAATGGCTCAGCTTGGGACACACGCCACCTCCCCTATGAACCAATCATTGGGCCAGAGGTCTGCAGAACCCTCAATGGCCAAGCCTAGGTATAATATGCCTCCCGTTAGAGTGGAGGTGAGGTGGGGGGGAGCAGTGTCAGCCCCATGTGACACCCCAAAGAAAAATCAGAGTGCTGATCCAAGAAAGGGGGGAACAGAAGCAGGTGTCCACCACACCCAGGAACTCAGGGACCGAACCCAGGCCAGAACCCTGGCCACCTGACTCCAAGCCTCCCACCATCCCACTCCCCTGAATCCTATCGGCAAGATTATCCAGACATCAGCAAGGGGGGCAGAGGGGGCCAGGGTAGGAGATGCAGGAGCTGGAGGAAGGGGGCCAGTCGGGAGATCATCTGGCCGAGAGGTAATGAGCCCCTTGACAGAAACTAATCAATCTCCTAACTCCCTAACCCACTTTCTCACTTTGGCATTTTGCTGAGGGAAACATCTGTCACTTGTTTAAGATGAATGATACACCAACACCATTATTAATGTATTTTTAAGTGGTGTTTAGAATTCATTTCATTTTAAATAAAAGAAAACGACATATATCTTTCCCTACTTGTTTAGACCCTCAAGATGCCAGCACGACATGGCTGCTGCCTAAACGGTGTGACATCTGGGCATGGCCCCCAGCACAGTGCACAGAGCCCAGCCCACCTCGGCCCGATACGTGGCAGGAGAATGCAACCTTCAGTGAGAGAAACCTAAGGCTGGTGAGGGCGGATGAGATGAGTGATTTCCTCTACAGCTGGTGGGAGTAACAGTGTCATTTTTCTGGAAAGTCATTTAATAGGACATTTCAGCTCACTCATCTCACTTCTGGGAAGCCCTCTTGAAGATGTCACTGGAGATGTGAAACAAAGCTTTGACTGCTGAGGATGTTCATCGTGGCATTGTTTACAACAGAGAGAAATTGGAAATAACCTAAATGTCCAAGCAGAGGAGAACGGTTGTGCAAACTTAAACAGGTCCACTCAATGAGATGGTTTATGTCTATTCAAAAAACAAAAATGTTGCCTGCAAAGATTATTGACTTCAGATGATTTGATTGGAAAAAGAAGAAACTTAAGGAAACTCAGGTAAAAGGAGGATTGTTTTAAGCATCAGAGGAGTTTCCCAGAATACAACTGCCAGCAGCAAAACTGGACACACCAAACCTGCCAGGTCCACAAGCAGCATATATCTCCCCAACTAGGTCTCTCATCCCTGTTTCTCTCTCACTTCAATTTTCTCTCTCGGCAGACCAGCTTGGTGGTTCCACCCCCAGAGTTTACCAGCTCAGTCACATAGTTATTTGATTCAATCTTCCCCTCTTCCTATTGAAAGAAAAATAGACAAGAAGGGAGGGAAGAGAAAGGGTAAAAAGAGAAAAGAGAAAGAAAAAAGAATTCCTAGAAAGTCTCAGCCTGGTCCAATCAGCTGTGCTGGACCAGGAGGGCTACCCACATGACACCAGGCTTCTATCTTTGTTGTTTGGATGGGGTAAGGCAGGGGAAATGATTGCTATCTCAAATAGGAGTACATAATCCAGGGTGTATTCGTTATCCATTGCTGCATAACAAATTATCCCCTTTAAACATTTAGTGATTTAAAGCAGCGTTTACCTCACACACTTTCTGAGCGTCAGGAGTTGAGGGCCATCTTAGGTGGGTGCCTCTGACTCAGGGTCTCCCATGAGGTTGACGTCAAGTCTTCCGAAGGCTTGATGGGACTGGAGGACCCACTTTCAAGCCCACCCTTGTGGCCATTGACAGGAGGCTTCAGTTTCTTGTTGGCTATTTGGCTAGAGGCCACAGTTCCACCCCCACACAACCCTCTCCATCAGGCTGTTTACAACAGGACAGCTGGCCTTCCCCAGAGCAAATGATCTGAGAGAGAGAGAGAATTACCAGGACTGGAGCTGCAGGGTCTTTTCTAACCTAATCTCAGAAATGACCTCATCGATTCTTCCATAACTTAATGTGCACACAGAGCAACCCTGGTACAGTGTTGTGGGTCGGGGGGGGTGGGGGGAAATACACACGAGTGTGAGCCCCAGGAGGACAGGTCAGTGGGGACCACCTATGAGCCTGGCTAATACACACAGAAAATCCCATTCTACAGCAATGGTTTCAGAAGTGGATGTATGATTTTTAATATACGAATCAAGTGGGGTGAACGTAGTCCAAAAGAAAACCTTCTTTGTAAAACAACTTGCCTTTGGTTATTCCTACTGGGTAAAGAGGACCTGACCAGGCCAGAGCTGAGACTGGACACAACCAGCTCATAGGGCTGAGCCATCCAGTTACCCACATAAGATGGCGGCAGGACCAAGAGTGGTGCTTGGGTCCTGCCCTAGCTGGGGTGCAGGCACACACATAAGATGGGTCTGGCGGACTAGAGGCAGGCACCTAAGGGAAGCCAGGAAGCACCATCAGGTGCCAAAGGAGAAACTCTTCCTAAACTCTTCACAAGAGGAAGCAGAGGGTGGGTGGCAAGCCAGACCCAGCAGCAGGGGTCTCAGGATGGAGGCAGGCGGTTCTGAATTCCTCCTGCCAACTGGTTTCTGGAGCTGCTGCAGCCCAGTCACCAAGCCCAGGAGGAGAAGGCTGAGGGTGAGCAGACAGAGCTGTCGTAGAAGATGGGGGACACCCCCCCCCGTCTTAAGAAGCACTCTTCCCCTCATTTACCAGCAAACAGTGAGCTCCTGCAGTGACGGTGGAACTGAGAACCTGTGGGCCAGGGAGGCAGGACCTGGCAGGCCGGGGCACTGATGGAGAAGTTGACGGTAGCAGTGGCAGTGGTGACTGATGGGGATAGAGGACAACGCGGGTGGCTGCCTACTCCCATTCATAAGCACAGAGGATTCACCCACACACTTCAGAGGGGACAGGAACTCCCCTAAGATGTGGGGTTCCTGCAGGAGAAGGTGGGGGTTTGAGCCTGCAAGGTGCAGATATTCACACTAACGCTGCTAGTGAGGTTTTCACCATTTACCACCCTTAGAACCCCAGGGCTGGGGAAAGTGCGGCGGAAATCTAGGCCAAACCCCACTGGAGGCTGGGATCCCTGTCCACACATCTCCACCAGCCTTGACCACTCCCAGCAACGGTGGGCTCACGACTCCATCAGAACATTCATTCCGTAATCAGACAGCTGTGACACATCGAAAGTTCATTCTGAAATTTGAGACAACATCTCTCTCCCTATGGGTCCCTCAGATTGTCCCTAGTTCTGCCTTCTGGCGCCTCAGAAAGCCAATCAGCACCCACTCCCCCTGATGGTCCCATGGTCGGTCATCCTCTTCATTGTCCAGGTCTGCTCTCCCAAGCACATCGTAGCCCATCAAGACTGCAGCAGGAGGGGGCTTCCCTGGTGGTCCAGTGGTTAAGACTTCGCCTTCCAATGCAGGGGGTGCGGGTCAGGGAGCCCTGGTCAGGGAGCTAAGATCCCACGTGCCTCGTGGCCAAAAAACCAAAACATAAAACAGAAGCAATATTGTAACAAATTCAATAAAGACTTTAAAAAATGGTCCACATCAAAAAAAATCAAAAAGACTGCAGCAGAAGCCAAACTGAATCCCACCACACACCCATCAGAATGACTACTATTAAAAAGACCGACCATGCCAAGTGTCGGTGAGGATGTGAAGCAACGGGAACTCTCGTACACTGCTGGTGCGAATGTAAAACAGTACAACCACTTTGGAAAACAGTCCACCCTTCCAAGTCCCCCAGACCTTCCACTGCTAGGTATTTACCCAGGAGAAATGAAATATATGTCCACACAAAGACTGGTACATAAATATCCCTAACAGCTTTATTTGTAATAGTCTAAAACTAGAAACAGCCCCTATGTCCGTCCAAAGGTGAATGGGAACACAAACTGTGGTGTAGCCAATACGATAGAATACGACCCAGCAGTAAAAGGAACGCAGGATCCCCTGGATGCATCTCGAAAAGGTTACACTGACTGAAGGAAGCTAGACACAAAAGTCTGCATGCTGTATGATTTCGTTGATGCAAACTTCTAGAAAAGGCAAAGTGATCTATAGTGACAGAAAACAGATCAGGGCTTGCCTGAGAATGGGAGTGGAGGGAGGAAAGGGTGGCTAAGGGGAAGCAGGAAACTTTCCGAGGTGATGGGGATGTCAGGGGTGATTGTGGTGGTGCCCTCACCAGTGTATGCACCTGTCAGAACTCTCCGAAGTGTAGGCTTTCAATACAGCAAGTTGTACACGTGAAATAGGCACAGTGTGTTTTAAGTTGTTTCTTAAAAACTCGAGCACACGATCCCTTCATTGAGTGATTTACCAAACTGGGGCCGAGCTGAAGGCCTCCTGGGTCTGCTTTGACGAGCCCTTTGTAAGTAGCTCATGGATGCGCCTGAGCGATGCTAACTGGGCACCATCTCCTTGGCAGGTTTAGACTTTGTTAATCCATGACTCTGGAAACTGGCTTCCCATACCCACCAACGGTCATTCGGCAAGTTCATGGCAGAGCCAGGAGTTAAGCGCAGCTCTCCTGATTCCCAGGCCCTTCTCTTCCCCACGGCGTAAAGAGAAATAGAAGCACATGGACTGCTTCATGGTTCTCCAAGCTGCTTGACATCTGTAATCTCATTTCCTGGATTAATCCCATTTAACACAGTCGAGTGTGTAATGGATAAGATGGTGCTGGGAGGACAGACAGCTTGTTTATTTATGGCAGGCGTCTATTCTGATGGCTCAGGGCCCAGGCCAGGCCAATTGTTAGATATCTTGAATAACCCTCCTGGGTTAAGCATTCTGGCCTTTGGAGTCAGACAGAACTGGGCTGGAATCCAGGCACTACCACTTACTAGTGGAAGACCTCGAGCAAACCATTTAAGCCCTCTGAGCCTCAGTCTCCTCCTCCGTAAAATGGGAATAATAACAATAAGTGACTCATAATGCTGCAGGGAGGATTAAATGGGGCAGCAGCAACCAGCTCGTAGTAAACACTCCAAGTCTGGCAGCTGTCCTTACAGCTATTACTACTATTAATCCTCACAGTATTCTTATGAAGTAGGTCCCATTATTACCCCCATCTTACAGATAAAGAAACTGAGGCTCAGAGATGTAAAGCTATTCACCCAAATGTCCCAGCAAATAAGTGGCAGAGCCAGGATTTGACCTCAAGTCCCCGGTATGGCTCCAAAGCCAACTCTGGATCCTCAGCATCCACGCTGCCACCTCTCAGGTGCAGTGAGGATTCTAAGATAGGAAGGTATAATCAAAGTCCCCTCAAAGCCCACTGGTTACAGTTGGAGCTGAAGGAAGCCGAGGCCTGGCCAAACTGGTGTGACCGAGGTCAGGCCAAGAGTCCCCTCTCTGGACTCTGGGCTCTGCACTTAGAAAAGCAGGATGGGGGACTTCCCTGGTGGTCCAATGGCTAAGACTCCGTGCTCCCAATACAGGGGACCCGGGTTCGATCCCTGGTCAGGGAACTAGATCCCGCATGAATGCCACAACTAAGTGTTTGCATATGGCAACTGAAGATCCCGCACGTGGCAGCGAAGATCCTGCATGCCACAACTAAGACCCGGTGCAGCCAAAATAAATAAATAAATAAATAGGAAAGGAGGACGGCACAGAGAACGCAGACCATGAGGAAGGGCGCGCCCCCCAACTCCAACACATCCCTGAGAGTGACCAGGCCTGCTCTGTTCATCAACGTCCAGAGTCATCAGAGCCTGAACCCCAAACTGTAATAGGGTCAGTGTGTGACCCTGTGCAGGTCCCCAAGCAACTGAGAGCCCTAGACCCAGCCATAAGCCAAGGACAAAATGACAGCTCAGACCATCTTCGTTTCCAAAGTGCCGGGAATGCCTGGGATGCAGAGGATACCCAACTCCAGGTGGGCTGGGGACTTTGAAGGTACAAAAGGGGTGTCCCAAGGAGAGCCCACTGGAGCAAGGTTTTGGCCCCAGCATGGGGTCACCGTTGATGCAAACAGGCAGCCTGGGGAAGGGAGCGGAACAATGGCTTTGGAGACAGCAGACCTGGATCCATTCACCCACAGCCTGGCCATTTCACTGCCTGTCTCTGAGCCTCAGTATCTTCATCCACAAAATGGAGACAATCACACCAGCTTTATAGGGTTGTGTGGCATTTAAAGAAAATCATTTATCTGAAGCACCGGTAAATAATAAATGGTGGCTGCCTTAATCACTGTTTCCCACCTTCACCAGCAGAAGTGACATTCACGCAGCTCCCAAAGGTTGCAGGGAGCAACACTGCATGCTCAGCCAGTGCCTGCCCAGATGACCGTGACCCCGGACAGGCACCCCCGCAACGGACACCACTGCCCACCACGCTCAGTCACAGAACTGAGTACAAACTCACCCTCGTACACAGCGACCCAACCTGAGCACGCGCGCACAGTCTCTACCAGGATTTCCCAAAGGGAGGAGACATTTCCTCACGTCTGTGACTGCGCTGATGGAGGAGGCCGTGACCTTGGTGCTGCTTCTGTAGGTTTCTCAGCAAGCCAGCGGGTCCCTAGCACAGCCTGCAGCACCAAGGGATCTGCAGAGAGGAGAACCCAGGGTCCCGGGGAAGAGGAAAAAGCCCGGCTCACCCTCCTTCTGGGCTGAGATTGTGTCTGACCAGCCCTGGAGTTGACCAGTGAGTGTGTGAGTCCCCAGGAGGCCAGGATGGGGGGTGCCCTAGCAGGAAGAAACCTAGATAGATAGTCTCTTGGTGGGGGGGGGAGGGGAAAGGGGGGGCGGTGGTCATTGTGGCAGGATGGTATACTGGTTACACCAGGGAGTTTTGGAGCAGGAGGGCCCTGCTTTGTCCCCCAGCTGTGCCATGTATTAGCTGTGTGACCCTGGACAAGTTACTTAACCTCTCTGGACCTTAGCTGTCCACCTATCAAATGGACATGATAATATTAGTGGGATAATATTACATGGTAGAAATACTGGGAGTGGGGATGTGCGGAAGAGTTAAATGACATCACACACGCCCCTAGACATGGTAAGGACTCAGAGGTGTGAGTCATTTTTATCAAAGGTCCAGGAGCAGGAAACTGCCTCTAGATATTGGGTATCCCATGGATTGCAAAGTGACAGCTCACAAGCCCAGATGCAGCCCACAAATGTCCTTTGTTTGGCCCAAATGGTGTCTTTCTTTTTTTCTTTCTTTTTAAATTTTTGCCAACACTTAATAATCAGATTTCACATCAAAATCTGAATTTCCTGCTTCTCTTGAAAAGTTCAAACATTGGCAATCCTAGGCCCGCTTTCCCACCTGGCAAGTACCAGCCAGAGCCGAGCAGCCACTGCCCAGCTCACTCCAGCGCTTCCCAGGTCCAGCCACCTCCCCTGCTCCCTGCCCTGCCCTGTGGGTCCTGGAGGTTGTACCCCTTGACCTGGCCCTGCGCCTTCACGATGCCACACAGGGAAACAGGACTCTAGAGGGGGCAGAAACCCAGCCGGGGTCACACAGCAAGTCAGTGGCAGAGGTGGAATTAGGACTCAGGGGGTCCGATTCCCAAATCCCCCAAGCACTGGTGAGATGCTAACAAGAGCAACTGGCCGTGCCCCCAAAGCTCCTGCATCTACAGCCCTCACTGGAGAGATAGGATCATCACTGGGCATGGTTACTTTGCTAAGCCTTAATTTCTTCATCTGTAAAATGGGATAATCGTCCCTTCCTCAGGGTGATTGTGAGAACAAAATGCATTTTTAAAAGTAGGGCTCTTACAGCAGCACCCAGCACACAGTGACTGGCTGATAAGTAGCAGCTATCATCACTGTTATCAACAAATCCTGGCCTGCGTGATGCATGCACACCATCTCGTTGCTTCCTCTAACCAGCTGTGATGTCACTCTGCTTAGCCCCATCTGACAGATGAGAAAACTGAGGCCCAGAGGAGGGGCGTGAGACTCACACAGCCCGTGAATGATGGAGCCAGCATCTGGAATTCCAACCCAAGTTCAAGCCAGGACAGTCTGGCTCCAAAATACCAGCTCTCCCCACGCATCAGAAGCCTCTACAGAGTCCACATATAATGATTGAGGGCCTACTATGTGCCAGGCCCTATTGCAGACACCAGGGATAAAGCGGGGAGTTCAACAGATGAGCAGGGGTGGGGCCATAAACAATAAACATATCACTCAGGCTCTGGCAGTGGTAGATGCCAGGAAGAAAAAATAGGAGAATATTAGAGAGTGCCTGGATGGGCACAGTGGGTGCCTTAGCCAGAGCAGTCAGGGCAGGCTGCCCCAGGGAGGTGACATTAAATAGGGACCTGAAGGCTGAGCAGGAGTCAACCAGGCAAGAACGGGGCAGAGGCTCCAGACTGGGCCAAGGCTTGCGTTCTCCAGACACGGGAGGAAGGCCAGTATAGCTGGAGCAGGAGAAAGAAGGCTAAGAGTCAGACAGGTAGGTGGTGGCCGGAGTTCTGAGCAATAGAGCATCTGGTTTAAACATAACAACCCCCTCCACCCTTCATCCGGGGCACACCGTGTGCCAGGCACCGCGCTGAGGCCTCTGCCTGCGATACGTCATTCCATCCTCCCCAGTCACCTGTGAGCCACAGCTCATTGTCCTGTTTGCCAGGTGACGACACTGAGGTTCAGAGAGAGGCACGGACTTGCCTGGGGCCACCCTGTTGAAGAGATGGGTGCAGGCCTGGAATTCCCATCTGAATGCTAAGCCAGGCTGTCTCCACGTACCACCTGCTGGGAGCAGGCTCAGACTCCTGGCCTTGATGTGATCAGAACAGGGATCAAAGTGTCACCTCCCAGGGACTTCCCTGGTGGCGCAGTGGTTGAGAATCCGCCTGCCAATGCAGGGGACACGGGTTCGAACCCTGGTCTGGGAAGATCCCACATGCCACAGAGCAACTAGGCCCGTGAGCCACAACTACTGAGCCTGCGCGTCTGGAGCTTGTGCTCCGCAACAAGAGAGGCCACGACGGTGAGAGGCCTGTGCACCGCGATGAAGAGTGGCCCCTGCTCGCCACAACTAGAGAAAGTCCTCGCACAGAAATGAAGACCCAACACAGCCCAAAATTAATTAATTTAAAAAAAAAAGTCAGTCACCTCCCAGCCTAGCAGGGCTCTTCCTGGAGCAAGAAGGCTTTTATGGTTCCCATCCCTGGTAGCACCAAGCTTCCAGCCCACGGGCAGGGACACACAGAGCACACACACTCACGTGCCTATGCCTGTGCACACACAGCAGCCCAGCCAGGAAGAAGGTCTGGGAAGGGGGCAAGAGATGGTCAGGAGGAAACAGCGCGCTCCACACGTAATGAGCTTCCAGGCACCCGGTGGCTGTGGGCAGGTCCCCCCAAGCTCCTCATCTCATTGAGGGGTGCATCCCTCAGGCCGGAAGCCTGGGCAGCATCCCAAATTCTCATCTTTCCTACACTCCCCGCTTCTAGCCTGCTACAAAGCCCATCCTAGTTCCTGCATCCATCCTTGTCTCCTACCTGGGCTCGAAAGGCAAGCATCTCTCCAGTTTTCACATCCTCTCATTCCACTGCCAGCCCCCCTTAAGCTGGAGAACCAAGGGCAAGACGGCGGCGGCCGCTCCTGAGGACTTGGGGCTGGGCAAACCTGTTTAAAGGAAGACCAGAGCATTAGTACATTGATGTCACCAGCCCTGGCCTGCTGACGGACACCAGCGTCAGCCTTTGAGACACACATACACACACACACACAGACCTTGAGTTCTCATTTCATGGCTATCAGGTTGCAGTGACACTGTTCCAAGACAAAACAGGAAATCCCTCGACAGAGCCAGCCAGATGGGGCGAGGGCCGAGAATCTGAAACCCCCTCTGCTTTCCAGGATCAC
>NW_020175402.1:8080782-8082181 GCF_003031525.2 Neophocaena asiaeorientalis asiaeorientalis
GCCCAGTCTTGAACTTAGGGCCCCGAATTCCTGCACCATGCAAGCTCCCTGCCCCGCATGGGGCCTCCTGTCTCCATCGGTAAGGCCCAAGTGGATGACCCCAAGGGCCCTCCCAGTTGAGGAAGTCCACCTTTTATGGGCATTTGGTTCCCAGACCCAGTGGCTGGGAGTCTCCCAAAGCCCAGTGTGCAGTCAGCAGGCAAGCCAGCAGGGGGCGCACATGCCTCGTTAATGGGAGATGGGGGACCCCGGCCCTGGAAGGACCCTGGAAACAGTGAGTCCCTACTTGTACCCCCTCCCATTCTGGTTTTCAAAGGGCTCCCCACAGTCTCGGGACCAGGCCTCTGCGCCTTTGCACATGTAGTCCCCCCTGCTGACCTGTTCTGACCTCCTTGCCTACGAAACTGCGTGAAGCATCTCACCTCTCAGATGGGGAAGCCTATCCCTGCTCCTCTGAGCAACCACCTCTCTCTGAGTTGCTTTAACTGGATCCTCAGGGCCTGTTGCAGGTCTGGTCCTAAACAGGGGTTGATGTATTAGCGGATGGAGGGATGGATGGAAGAAAACCAGCTACAAGCAGCCCACGTAGTTCTCCAAAATCAAATAGCATGACATGGGAAAGCCCTGGGGAGGAAATCATTTTAGGAAATAAAACACTTACTGAGGTCTAAGGAACTGACACTTGGATGGACACGTGTGCCTGGTGTAACGATCTTATTAAATCCTTACGAAACTCCTTTGGAGCAGGTAATAATACCCCCATTTTACAGAGCAGGAACTGAAGCTTAAAGGGAACAAGTAAGTACATTGTCCAAGATAACCCAGAACATACGTGGAAGAAGCAGGATTTGAACTCAAATCTGTTTCACTCTTCATCCTGCTATTACCCAAATGTCAGCTCTGGGCTCACGCCCTCCTGACTCCCCAGCAGGGTCCTCTGGGTGATTCCAAGAAGCAGACAAACATAGACAGGCCTCGAATGGACTGGCAGCCCTTGTCCTAGTTTTCGTTAATTCTATCCTGACTCTCAACCTACCCCAAATTCTAGAGAGCCTAATTCTGACCCCACCAGTAAAAGCTAACATCTACAAACAGCTTACTATGTGCCAAGCACTTTGGATGCAACATTTGTGATCCTCACCAAAATCTGATATGAGGCATATTATCCCCATTTTACAGATGAGGAAACTGAGATTCCAAGAGGTGAAATGATTATCCAAGGTCACACAGCTAATAGGTGGCAGAGGCAGGATTCAAACCCAGGGTATCTATTTCCATGGCCCAAGCTCTTAACCATTACTTAAACTTACTCGTTCTCCCATCCTCCAGTAGACACTCCAAAGGTCCTCTCTTGGCCAGGCCTCCACTGGACTCACCCTGAAAAGGTATGACCTTCCTC
>NW_020175402.1:8082427-8088152 GCF_003031525.2 Neophocaena asiaeorientalis asiaeorientalis
CCCGCAACAATCAGAATCCAGTCCACAGCCCCAAACCCTGGCTTCAGTTTGGCTTTCTGGGATTATCATCCAAAGAGGAGGAGTTTTGATGAAACTAAAATGAACACCTCTTCCCCCTCCAGATGCATTGGGGCCCCCAGACGCTTGTCCTAAACTGGGCTCTGAATCCCACATGTCCTGGCTCTGCCACTGAATCTCTCTGGGCTTGGGAGAGTCCTTTAATAGCTCTAAGCCTCCGTTTTCTAATCGGTAAAATGAGATAGTAGGATCAGGATCTCAGGGCTACAGCGGGGGCTCCTGGCACATTCAGGGGCTCACCCTAGGCTAGTTCCCTTCCCTTGAAACTCCTAAGGCTGATCTAAAGGCCCAGCCATGGGAGACCTCCCACTTATTCACACATTCATTCAGCCAACCTCTGGGCACGGCTGATTTGTGCTGAGCTCTACGCTCTGTGACCTTGGGCGAGTCACTTCACCTGTCTGCGCTTCCACTGATCATCTTTAAAGTGGGGATGAATGTGGCACCTGCCTCCAGGGTTGTCGGGAGAACTAGAAATCATGTAGGTAAAGTCTTAGCACAGTATCTGGCACATAGGAAGAGCTCAGTGGTGGTAGCTATTTGGATATTATTGAGGAGTTTTCAAAGTCTGATTGAGGGAAGGAACAGCTAATCAAATGACTGTCATACAACGGGATCACTGCTAATACCAGGCCAAGCTCGGTGCTGTGGGGACACAGGGGATGAGGCAACCAGCCCTGACTGGGGAAATCAGGGAAGGCTGCGCAGAGGAGGTGCTATTTGGAGGATAAGGAGAATTTCACCACGAGAATGGGGGAGGCATTCCTGGCAGGGGAACAGGAGTTGCAGAAGCTCAGAGGCTCTTGGAGGGATAAGCAGATGTCCAATGAAGAGGCGGTTGTGTCTGGGGAACTTTGAGGACACGGAGCTGGGAGGTGATGGTGAACCACATCATTGACCTGTCTGGGGGATTGGGACCCTCTCCTGGGGCAAGGAGCCAGAGAGAGACAAGATCCAGTCCTCTCTGAGAAAGATGTTCCAGGTGGCGGCACGGTCCAGGAGGATGGTGCAGGGCAGGGCAGAAGGCAGAGACTGATAGGCCTGCTCCTGAGGAGGAGGAGAGGAGGAGGGGTTAGAGGTTGGAGAAACTATTCAGACTCCAAGCTCCCAAGACCTCTGCCAGGAAGGAGGGGCTGAAGCAAGGTGAGGGCCGGGGCGACCACCTCTCCAGTCAGCCAGGACCAGAGCTGAGGCCGGGGTCGGGAGGGGGGCTGCCGGCACACTGAGTCACTCACTCCACTTATTGGATTTCTGAGAAATTGGTCCCCTCCCCCATGCCCCAGCAGCCAAGGCCGCTCCATGAAAGTGGCTTTGTCAGTCAGCCCAGGAGCAAGAATCAGGTACTGAGCAGGAATGGGCCGGGCACCAAGGGGAGAGATACACGACGCTGGGAATTCTCAGAATGGCCATGGAAGCTCTGGTGCTCAGGGCTGATCATACAGGAGGCAGGAGGGGATATGGCAGCCTGCTTCAAATCCCTGCTCAGCCTTTAAAGGCTGTGTGACCTGGGGCCACTTCCTTAACCTCTCTGTGCCTCAAATGGGATCCCCAAGCGTCTACTCAAGACAGAGGGTTGTTCTGAGGATTACTAAATAAAATCTGACAACGACTGGCCATGCTGCAGTCTCTGGGTGAGGGTTGGGTGCTACTGTTACTATGGAGAGTGGGGTTATCTAATGCCCCCCAACTGTCTCAACCCTCAGCTTTCAAAGATTCCCCAAGATAAAATCCAAGCTCCTTGGATGTACCCTGTTCCCTCACCAGCCCATCCCCGCTCCTTCCGTGCTAAACCTCCACACCCTTGTCTATAGCGGTGCTCGTGCCAGGATGCCCTCACTTTGTCCCCTTGTCTCTCTGATAGGCTCCTCTTGTTTCCACAGCAGGTCTCCAATGAGAGATGCTGTCCTCTGGTTTGGGACGCCTCTCCCGCCCCTCTCCATCCCCTGCCATCAGGAGTGGCTCTCTCCTCTGAACTCCCACTCAGAGCACTGGCTAATATCTGCCATTTATGGTTTACAGGTCTGCTCCCTTCAAGGAGAGGGGTGATTGCGTCTGAATGCCAGGGTCCAACACACCTGTGGGCCTCAGCTAATAGTGGGTGACTGAATGAGCGTATAAGCACCAGCCAGCGCCGACGTAAGCTGCCGTGTATGAAGCATCTCCTCTGAGACTCCATCCTCACAAGTGGCTTGTGAAGTGGGAGCATTACGGTGCCTACCTCACAGGTGAGGAAACCGAGGCTCAAGGCTGAGGGACTGTCCAAGGCTGCCCAGGAAAGAAGGGACAAAGCAAAGATGAGAATTTGGGCCTGTCCCGCCCCGCCTCAATCCACAGGTTGACCTCAGGCTCTCTCTCCTCCGTCTCCCTTAACCCCTCCTCTCTGTAGCTGACAAAACACACTGACAGGCATTACCTCCTTTTTGGGAGAAGCCGCGTAGAACCAAAGACTGCACTTCCAACTCTGACTGCCGGGTTTCCTTGTGGACCCTGAGCACGTTCTAAGTGAGGAAGTGAGAGGAAAGGTCTGCTTGCCCAGGGTCATGGTGAGAATCAAGTCCGGCACACAGAGCAGGTGGTACCATGCTAGGCTCCCCGGGTGGGAGCTCGTGTTTTATTACTGATCTGTGTAATGGTCAGCTCAGATGGACGTTCCTCCCATTTTACAGATAAAGAAACTGAGTTTCCAAATGCCGAAGTGACTAGCCCAGCTCACAGATATAGTAAATGACTCAACAGTCAGAGGCTCAAACCACTGCTTTCAGCACCAGACCTAGCACCTTCCCCTAGATCACTCGCAAAACAGGTCTCACCCCTCGGTAACCTAAAGGTGTCAAGGGCCCAGTCCAACTGACAAGAGCCAACATTTACTGGGCACTTAGCCTGTCCCCATTCTAAGCCCTTTACTTGTATTAACTCACGTAATCTCACAACAACCCTAACGCGGGTGTTACGATTATCCACAGTTTACAGACGTGAAACTGAGGCACGGGTGGCTTGAGCGACCTCCCCAAGGTCACAATGCCACTAAGAGGCTGGAACAGGAATTAGAAGGCAGGCAGCCTGACTCCAGGTCCAGCCGCAGGTTGGGTGTGAGGTCATGTAAATGCGAGGTTATAGGTAAGTCATCCAGAGACCAGACCCAAAGTCAGTGCTGGAGGGTGCAGACCCGGAATCCAAACCTGAGGACCTCCCCTGCACCACCTGTGGATCCGGGGACTCTGTAGTGGGCGGGGCAGGGCGGTGTACCTCCCATCCCCGTTTGCAACCTGGGGGCTGCCCCCATCCCCACCCCGGCTAAGGTTAAGCTGCACCCGGCGGGTCCCAAGGGCTCCCCCCCGGCAGCGCCCCGGAAGCGACAGCAGCCGTTTCATTAGCTACTTGGCCGCCGGCCCGCAGCGCCCGGGGAGCGAGGAGGGGCCAAGAGCCTGGGGCCCTTCCCGGCCGGGCTGCTCCTGCCGGCTCCAGTATCCCCTCCCCGGGGACACGTCCCCATCCATCCCCTCAGCGCAGCCGGGCTCCGTGCCAGGCCCTGCGTTCGTCCTGAAGACTCAGCTCTGACCCAGCGGCTCAGCGCACACAGTTACCACCGCGCGGAGGATGCCCTTCAACCGGGAGATTAATGAAAATAATAGCTCACGTTGGGGCCACGCTTCCAGTACTCAGTGTTGAGAATGCTTCACACACATTAACTCCTGCGATCTTCCCCCACGACACTCAGAGGAAATGCTACCATTTGACTGTCGAGGAAATTGAGGCCCAAGGACATGCACCCATTTTCTGGAAGTTGCCACGCTGAAGGAGAGCAGCCTTCTCATTTACTGAGCACCGACTTCGTTTTAAACCTCACCACTCTCACTGTATATCAAAGAAAGTTCATGAGCTATCCTGTTTTTTTGCCTGTTAAATTAGGGAGGTGGATACAACCAGGGTGTTACCACACCATCTTCTCAGGAGAGGGTGGGCGTGGGGTAAGTCTGGGTTTTGAATTTGGAGCCAGAGTTGATACCAAAGCGGCATTTTTGCATCCAGACCACATGCCCCGCTGTGCTGAGGCCTGTGCAGGAGGCCATGTGAGCACTGGCAGAGAGACATTAGGAGAGGGTCCCTAGAAGAGGTGATAATTGGACTGGGTCTTGACGAATGAGTAGGAGTTCCCAAGAGGGCAGCATGCTGCAAAGGTCAGAATCCCTAAGGACAAGCCCTGACTTTCCCTCTTAATTGCCGGGTGACTTTCACAATATCTGTTCACCTCTCTGAGCCTCAGTTTCTTCATCGGCAAAATGGGAATAATTGTCCTGAGGTTGTCAGGATTGAGTGAGATCACGGAAGTATAAGTGCTGAGTCAGCTGTCACCAGGGGAGTAGGAGGGTATGCTGGACATCTGACCACCCGCTGGGTCTTGTATGCTGCCCAGAGGGCTTATCAGTTCCTCGTGGAAATGATTCTCTGCTCGTGAAAAAAAAAAGGAGCTAAATGATATCCCTGTTCCACCAATGAGTAAACTGAGGCTCAGTGAGGTTAAAGAACTGACCCAAGAAAACACAGCTGTGACTGGAAGAGTCGGGATTCGAACCCACATTCACCTGACCCCAAAGACCATCACCATTTCACTGTATCAGCACGAGTGGCTGCCCTGCATCCCATGGGTCCCTCTGTCGCAATTAAGCTTTTTCTCACCGTTTCACACTAAAGCGGTTTTCAGTTTTGCATCCTTATAAATAACGTTCAACTAATCGTGTTTGTGCACAGACATTTGCCATAGTTTACATTATTTCCCAAGACCGATCCTCAAATAACATTATTGGAGGTAGGAACGTTATAATAGCTTTTGATTAATATTTTCAAGTTACTTTCAAAAGGGTCACCATTTTGCAATCCCACCTGCAACCGAAGAGACAGGCTGTCACTGGATTCTCACCAGTTTGTTTTTTCATCTCCCAAATGTCCAAGATGAAATAGGGTATCACATAGATGTGTTGGCTTTATTATTATTATTAATTATTACCAATAAAGTGGAGTATTTTTAAGGGCTGTGAATTTAACAGGATGTGTATCAGAAGTCATGGGTCCCGGGGAGAGACTGGAGTCAGGTGTGAAGGCACCCAAAGCAGAGAATGCTCGTTTCTGGTTGAAGGATTGCGAAAAGGAATGCATGGCCAGGGCGATCAGGGGTTTCTGGAGCCTGGGAACAGTCTTTAGCACTTGCTCTTTCCTCTTTCTGGAGCACTCCTTCCTGGCTCCTCACGAGCTGGGCTCTCAGCTCCACGGGCAGCTCCTCAGAGAGCTCCCCTTGACCCCCTCCATCACAAGGTGCTGTCCTCCCAGTGTCTCTCTGGTTTGTTCTCTTCACAGCCCTCAGCATACCTGAAATGCTTATTCATTTATTTCCCAGGCTGTTTTCTGCCTCTGCCTCTAGAATGTGAGCCCCTTGAGAAGAAGGTATGTGCTTCTTCACCCAGTGCTTGTATCCCGTGCCTGAAGCGATGTTTTTAATGAATTACTTAAATGTTTCTATTTCTGGGTCATCTTACCATCCAGCAGTGCTATTCCTGTCGGCATCACTTTGCCCAGAAGTGAACCGACCCATTTTCTTGCATCCTGCGCCCCCCATCTTCCCCGAACACCACTCACACCCAACCCCACCCCA
>NW_020175402.1:8088225-8102577 GCF_003031525.2 Neophocaena asiaeorientalis asiaeorientalis
CGCCATCTGCCACCTCACCACTTACATGAGGCATTGTGTCCATAGGAGCCTTTCCTGAAGTCCTTACACCACCGTGTTCTCACACTGTTCCCTCTCTAGGACTCTTCTTCCTGGGTGTCAGTGGTCCCGTTCCTTAGGACTGCACCTCAGAATTCCATTCCCCTCACTGTGTCAGACGGGACAAGTTCACTCTCTCCTGTGACCAGCCTCTGATGACCCACTAACATCCCTGCTCCCAGAAGGGCCACCCACTCCAGGTCCCCTGTGGAGCGGCAGGCTAGGAAGGCTGACAGAGGCGTTCCAGGGTCCACTGTCCCCTTCTCCCTCCCCCCACTGGGCTCTGTACAGTGATGGAAGTTATCTAGAATGTTAACTCCCCATGAGATGAAGTATGCCATGACCACCCCACACCCATCCTCAGAACCAGAGCCAGAACTGGTATAGACTGCATGGGTTTTAATATTATTTTTTTCTCTGTGTTCTCAAACCATATCAGTCTACCATAACCTTCACATAATAGTATTTCTCCTTTGGAGTCTCTAAGGAACACCCTGTGTGTGCAGGAGTTGTCTCCTTGATTCTAAATGGCAGGTGCCATCTTCCCTCTCGCCAGTTCCCCTGTGGGCAAGGCCCCAGTGACCCGCTTGTATGCCAGAAGTCACCGTGGCGACTCTGTTGCCAACTCCACAGAGATCGCCGCCAGTACTTTTTGGCTGAGCCCGAGTTAAGATGACGGCCTCAGGGGCCCAGGGTGAGGGGATCTGTGGGGTTCAAATGAGTTTCCATATTCAGAGGGAGGAAAAGACTGTCACCTTTAAGAAACAGGTTGACCTGAATGAGTGGTTTTAACTGTAAGGCAAAGCAAAGGAGTGATTTGGTGCTAATGAGTATTGATTACAGAGACGAAGCAGGTTAATTGAGTGAGTTGGGAAGTTGGTTGCTAAGGTAACATCTCACTTGGAATAAAATCATCGCAGTGAGTGCAAACTGTATCTGGATAAGGACCAGAGGTGCAGCTGAATCCTTCCTGGTTTTGGACCAAGAATATGAGCATCGAAACATTGGAAAGTACTGGAGAAGGGAATTTTAACCAAGGCTGATTCCTTTCTACCAAGAAGATATATGCAAATGAGCTGGAGAACAGAAGCCCTTGTCTTCTCTGGATCTCTTTGTCCACAAGATGCAGGAGAGAAACCAGGGGCACCTCTCTATGTCGAGTGGGCAGGACATCAACTTTCCACTGGAAACAGTGGAAGTGAGAAAAAGGACCTATTTTCCTGAGATTTAAAAGTCAAAGTTTATTTGCATAGAAGTTGATCACAGTTGAGCTTAGGAGAAAGGTGACAGTTTATGCCTAAGGTGTATATTTCTTTACACTTTGCTCTATATTCGATCCTTTTAAATTCTGAAAACCAGCCACTGGAAAGATCAGAGCAAACCTGATGTCCCAATCTAGCAAATATTCAATAACTGGAGGCATGTGTTTTGTTTATTAACTTTACTCTTTATGTCTTATTTTCATATCATTAGCTTTCCTTCACCCTGATCTCCTCAATTGTTCTTACCCTATTATCTGCATATATAATTTGGTAAGCCACTTCAAATTCTTTTTGAAATGAGTCTAAAGAAATAAAATCTGTCATTTCTGTAAGGTGTTGTAACAATAGCATGTACATTTTGAATAGAAAAACCAAAGAAACTTAATCTCAAGGTTTATATCCCACTTCTTAGTTATCCCCACCTGGAGAAGTCCTTCCTGACACCCCTGTTATGGTGCTCACGTGATGGCAATGAACAGAACCCCGGAGTTAATATCTAGAAAGAGATGATAGACCTCGATTTGCAACTAGCAAGGGAATGAAACTGTCACAGCCTGTAAAAATGAAGAAAATGATTATTTTTTCGAATGGGCCATGTCTCGCTCTAGCCTCTGCAGAAAAGTTAACAAAAAAATAACTGGTATAAATCTGTGTGAATTGATATGGATGAGGTGCAGTTCAATTATGACCATCAAAGTCCTGCTGGATTATCACACTCTAGACTGTGAGCACCTGTTCTCCTTTCCTCTGAGGATAGAGCAAAAGGCAGGAGGGTGACCTCCTTGTGTAAGAATTCTTAATGCATAGACAAGATTTGAAATAACTGTTTTTATTGTCACACACCACACTTATTACCTTGGAGATAAAAATTCCAGCTATTTCTCCATGCACACATGCAAACATATCTTTTTCTAACAAATTGAAGGTATATATTGTACCTTTTTGAAACTTGCTTTTTATTTACATAATATCTCGTGAATATCCACACCAATGAGTTACAAGCTACAACATCATTTTAAAGGCTACATAGAAATCCATTCTGTGAATGGAACATCTTTTATTTATGTATTCACCTGTTTTGTGCATTTAAGGTTAGAAGTGTTTTTTGTTTGTTTGTTTGTTTGGGGGGTTTTGTTTTGGGTTTTCTTGTTTGCTGTTAAAAACAGCACTTGAAAATCATCCTTGTAGTTAAATCACCAGTGCTTCCATGAGTTTTTCCTTTGAAAACATTTTAAGAAGTGAAAATTCTGGGTCAGTTTGTCTTCAAATTATAAAGCTTCTCATAGGTAGTTCCAAATTGTAGAAAGTTTGAAAAATCCAGTTTACATCTGGAAACCATGTCTTTATTTTTCTTTATTTTATTTATTATTTGTGGCTGCATTGGGTCTTCATTGCTGCACGCGAGCTTTCTCTAGTTGTGGCGAGTGGGGGCTATTCTTTGTTGTGGTACACGGGCTTCTCATTGCGGTGGCTTCTCTTGTTGAGGAGCACGGGCTCTAGGCGCATGGGCTTCAGTAGTTGTGGCACACGGGCTTAGTTGCTCCGCGGCATGTGGCATCTTCCCGGACCAGGGTTGAACCCATGTCCCCGCTGCATTTGCAGGCGGATTCTTAACCACTGTGCCACAAGGGAAGCCCCTGGAAACCATGTCTTTAAAAAGATAATTATTTAAGTAATCATAGAGAAAAATCCGAAAATAATATGACCAAAATATGGAAGTCAAAATCATTCATAGTTTTGCTGTCCCGACATAATCTGTCTTATTGCCTTGGAATCCACCACCTCTCTGTCTCTCTGTCTCTGTCTCTTTTTGTCTCTGACTCTTTCTCTGTCTCCCCGGTATCTCTGCCTCTGTCTCTTTCCCTCTCTTGCCCCCAAATCTATCTGTCTACCTACCTACCTATCTCTTGCCCTCTCTCTCTCTCCTCCCCCCGTCTCTCTCTCTTTCTTGCCCTCTGTCTCACTGTCTCTGTCTCCTGTGTCTCTCTATCTCTCTGTCTCACTCTTTTCTGTGTCTCTCTGTCTCATTCTGTCTCTGTTTCTCTCTCCCCCGTTCTTAACAAAGCCAGGGTCACGCCTCACACAGGGCTTTGTGGTCTGGGCGGCACTAATAATTCCCCACACGCAGGCAGAACCTGCGAGCTGGCACAGCACTTTCTCATGTTGTTATCACCTTTTTCCAGGCGAGACCCCGAGGCTCAGGGCGCTCGCTCCTTGCCTGAGGCCCACAGCTCCTAAATGTCTCCAAGTCAGAATTTTCAAGACTCCATGACGTCCCAGCCATTTGCTGAGCCCACACGTGTGTCAGGCAGCTAAACCCAAACCTCACCCAGCCCCAGGCTGTCCCCAGGGAGCCAGGGGTCCCACCAGAACAGGGACTGGGGGCAGCGGAGGAAGCTGCGGACACTAGCCGTCTGCTTCTCCCCTCCACCCTCCGCCCTCCTCTCCTCCCTGGACACCAGGCTAACTCATGCATCAGGTCCCAGCCTCCGTGTTGCCTCTCCAGGAGCCCTCCCCTCCCCACACCCGAGTCCAGTTTGGCCGCCCTCCTCGGGCCTCTCACAGGAGCCGCTTCTCACCCCTGGCCTCACATGCTCACACACATGCTCTCATAGCCGGTTTCCCTGCTGTCCAAGGCTGAGCGTCCCTGGACTCAGGGCGGGAGCTGGACCCACCATCTCCTCTCCAGTGCCTGACACACAACACACACCAGGGAAGGTTTGGTAAAGGAATGCACAGGGTCATTCTGGGCCCCAGCAGCCCTCCCCTCCCTTCCCCCTTCCCATCTCTTCTCTTCTCCTTTCTCTCATCTCCGCTTGTCTCCTCTGCACATCTCTGTCTACACTTTCTTCTTCTTTGATCACATCAAATCCCATGACTTTAAATAACACGTCTACACTCTCAGCTCCCAAATGTCTCTTCCCTGAATTCCAAACCCAGTATCTGTACTCACATGGCCCCCAGGTATCTCAAACGCAACACATCCAAAAACAAGCTCTGGGTGTTCTCCCCGAAAAGCCTGTCGTCCAGCATCCCACCCCCAGCACCATCCCGGGTCTGTGCCCTCTCAGTAAACAACATCCTCCATCCACCCAGTCGCTCAAGACAGAAACCAGGAGTCATCCTTTATTCTTTCCTGTTCCTCATCCCCTACGCACAGTCCGCCAGCTAGTTCTGTCTACTCTACGTGCAAACTATGTCACACTCAGTACCTCCCTCCCTCCCCATTGCCAGCACTGCAGCCCTGGCACCACCATCTCCATCCTGAATGACTGCGATGACCTTCCTCCTGGCCTCCTTTCCTGCCCCTCTCCTACCACTCCCCACGCAGCAGCCAGAGGGAGCTGCTTCTTACCGAAATCAGGTCAACGCACTCTCCTGCTTAGAACCTTCCAGTGGATTCCACTGCCCTTACAATAAACCACATTTCACATCCCAGCCTAAGAGGCTCTGCAGGATCTGGCTCCTGTCTGCCTCGCCAGCTCATCCTGGGCCTCCCTCCCCCTGGCTCACCACCTCCAAGCTCCTCTGACCCCTTCCAGCCTCAAGGACACAGCAAACCCATTCCCACCTCCAGGCCTTTGTCCATGCTGTGCCCCCTGCCGGGGTCTCTGGCCCCTCTCCTGGCTAACTCTTCCCACCATTCAGGTCTCTCATCCTTATATGTCACCTGTGCAGAGATATCTTCCCTGACCCTGCACCCTCTCTAAAGAATGTTCCCTCATTATCCTCCATCTCAACGTACGACTTATCACAATGTGTATTATACTGACTTCCCTTTTTCTCCATCTCTCCAGTAGATGCTCCATAGGGCAGAAACTAGGTCACCACATAGCAGGTGCTCAATAAAAATTAACTGACCAAATAATGAAGTGGTTAAGTGTGCAAATCTGCCACGTGACAGCTGCGTGACCTTGGACAGGGTCCTGCACCCTCTTCGCCTCAGTGTCTTCAGTTGTAAATTGGAAAGAAGAATCTGCCTCATAGGGTTATCATAAGGAGTAAATGAGATGAGGTTAAGTGCAGCTTTGAACACAATAAATTCGTTAAAAGCACCATAAGTAAATAAGCGCTCAGTAGATACAAGTATTTTTCAACACATTTGTTGGTTGAATAGCAGTCCTATAAAGCACGTATTCAGCGATGGGATCCAAGGCTCACAAAGAGGGAGTGACTTTTTCAGGGTCACGTGACTAATGAGTGTGGCATTAGGGTCCCCTCCCAGGTCTGTCCAATGGCAAGTGTGTCAATGATGTGTCGATTCTCCGAAACAGGGTGTACGTGGGGGCCATGGTGTATAGACGGTGGTTGAATAGACCTGGAGTTCAGAGACCAGCAGGGCCAGGGGAGAAACAGAGTGAAGAGAATGCAGCCCTGGTAGAGGAATAGCCCAGGGTGCGGGGACAGAATGGGAGGGACATCAAGTGATGGCCACATAAAGACTTACGTACACCCAATTTGCCTAAGTAGAAGGGAATTTGGATCTCCATGTCCTGAGTTTAATGTGGGGTCCTGGAGCAACCGGCAGGCTCTACATGCTGGAATTACCTCCTCTCTGACCCCGGGGACTCTCCTATCCCTGCCAAGGTGGAAGGGGGGGGGGCGGGACTCAGGCAGCAGTGTGTCTCCCTTGGGCATCTCCTCAGGATGCTGAGGCCACGGGAGACAACGCATCAGCAGGTGGGCTAGGGTCCAGGCCCATCCTGCAAAAGGCTGACTGTGAGTTTCCATGGAGCCTATTGCCATGGTAACCAAACCTCAGTGGCAGGACTCCAGCAGAGCCAGGAAAGACAAGCTCCTTTCTTGTCCATATCCCAGGAGCCTAACAGGAGGGGGGTGCGGAGGGAGGTGGGCACAATCAGGCTTTCTGAGCCAGGATGGAGGTGGGGGCAGGGAGAAGTGGAGGTTGTCTTCCTGCTCGACGGGTCAGCCATAAACCACAGGAATGTGGCACCCTATTTCACGCCTTGGTGCCTTTGCTCACCATTCCTTCCTGTGGGCTGCCCTCCCCCAACCTCTGGCTCCCCGAGTACTCCCCTCAGTCACCCGTGCCTCACTTTTTACCTGTTGACCCTGCAGGCAGAATCAGCCCCTCCCACCTCTGGCCACCCAGAGTCCTTCTTTCTCATACATTCCCAGTATGTCTGGCTCCCCCAAGAGCTTGGGGAGGGTGGGTGGTGGTTAAGAGCACGGGTTCTGGAGTCAGAGAGACCTGAGTTCAAATCCCAGCCCTGCCAATAACATGTGGGGTGAGTCACAGTGAGCCAGGTACCCCTCTGAGCCTCAGCTTCCTCCCCTGCCACTGTCCAGCTGTGTGAGCTTGGGCAAGTTTCTTTTTCTTTTTTAATAAATTTATTTATTTTTGGCTGTGTTGGGTCTTCATTGCCATGCGCGGGCTTCTCATTGTGGTGGCCTCTCTCTCGTTGCAGAGCACGGGCTCTAGGCGCGTGGGCTCTAGAGCACAGGCTCAGCAGTTGTGGTGCATGAGCTTGGTTGCTCCGTGGCATGTGGGATCTGCCCGGAAGACCAGGGCTCAAGCCCGTGTCCCCTGCACTGGCAGGCGGATTCCTAACCACTGCGCCACCAGGTAAGTCCCATCTTGGACAAGTTTCTGGACCTCTCTCTGAGGCTCAGTGTCTTCTGAGAAATGAAGTGATGCCCGTGTCTGAGGCACAGTCAGTATGTAATAAATGTCAGTGATTATTCTCGGCTCTGCCTCTCTGTCCCATTGGGAGTGGAGTTCCAGCCCCCACCAGGCCCAGTTTTTCCCCGGGCTCACACCCAGATCCCCACCCCTGTACTGAGCCCCTCTTCTGCCAGGACTCAGGCCTGGCATTGCCCATGATTTTCAGGGCAGTGTCTTTGAGGCACGAAGTCTCCCTGGCACTCAGAACAGAGCTGACATTTCCAGTCCAATGCCTGTGAGGAAGCCTTGTGATGGAGGATAGATCCCCTTGGGCATGCTGACAGCAGGGCCAGCCTTTGGGCTGTGTGTGTGTGAGTGTGTGTGAACGGCTGGTGGCAGATGTTCTGACACACACTCAGACACACACACAGTCACGTCACGTACCCACATTCTCACAAATTCTCTCACACACGCACCCCACACAAACCTGACAAAGGAAGGTACAAGGGCATCCCTGGTCACTTTGGTCAGTATCCCAGAGGCCACCCTGTGACCCTATTTCTCCCCAAACTTCCCCCTCTGGAGCCCAATCCCAAGGCTTTCTGTTTTTATGGAGCAGGTGAGGGGCAAAACAGCGACCCTTCTCAGTCTCCTGAACCTATGACTCAGGCTATGGAAGTGAAAAGGCCAGGTCAGCGGCCAGACAACGGGTCTATCTGGACACTGTTCTCTACCTTTGGAAGCGCCCAGATACCAGGGATCATGCAGATAGCACTCCTGCTCCCAGCCGTGCTGAAGTGGGCCCAGCTAGGGACTGTCACACTGTCCCCCACCCTGCTGCCACCTCCCTTTGAGTTCCCTAGCTGAGGCTTGGGTGTCCAATCCCCAGCCCTTCTGTTCCATCCTGGGCATCCGAGTCCACAAGGAGGAGGCAAAGCCACACGCCCTGCCTTCCTGGTGTCCCTCCATAGCCATCCTGAGAAGGAGGCAGGGAGGTGGTCACCTCCCCCAAGCCACAAAGCTGATAAACACTGAATGACACTGATGGAGCCCTTACTCTGTGCCTAAGTACTTTACTGGTATTGTCCCTCGATCCTCACGATAACTCCATAAGGGAGGACAGCTGAGAGTCCCCATTTTATAGATGGGGGCACTGAGGCTCAGAGAGGTAAAGAAATACAGCTAAGAGGGTATTCCCCAATGCAGGGGACACGGGTTCGATCCCTGGTCCGGGAAGATCCCACATGCCGCAGAGCAGCTGAGCCCGTGCACCCCAACTACTGAGCCTGCGCTCTAGGGCCCACGTGCTGCACCTACCGAAGCCAGTCTGCCTACGGCCTGTGCTCCGCAACAAGGGAAGCCACTGCAATGAGAAGCCAGTGCACCTCAACGAAGAGTAGCCCTCGCTCACCACAATTAGAGAAAGCCAGCACGTAGCAACGAAGACCCAACACAGCCAAAATTAAATTTAAAAAAAAAGAGAGGGTATCCCCATTGGAATTTAAATTCAGTCTGGGTGCAGAGCCCAGGCTCTTGAGTATTCGATACATTACGTCTCCTCAGCCACACTGCACTGAGCACTGGGGGCCCAGTTCCCCTCCCAAAGGACTGTGAGATCCATGCAAGTAAGGGACAGAGGCGAGCAGAATGCCGATCCATTCATTCATTCAACGAACGTTTATTGAGCCCCTGCCACGTGCGAGGCCTGCACAAGGCTCTGAGAAGCTGCAGTGAAAAGAGCAAACAAGAATCTTTGGTCACATGGAGCAGTCATTTTAGTAGGGGAGACACAATAAACAAGGTAAATAAATAAAATAATAGTTTGTTAGGAGTAAGTGCTAAAAAGAAAAGTAAAGCAGAGAAAGGGGATTATGAAGTGCTGAGGGGTGTGGGAGACATTCTGATTCTAAAAAGCCAAGAAGGTGATACTTGTGTTAAGACCTGATGTGAGCAAGGCCACGCACTACGCACACGCATCTGGGGGAAGAGGACTGCAGTTTGCGGGAACGGCAGGTGCAAGGGCCCTGAGGCAGGAGCGTGACTGGGTAGCCCAGAATCAGCCTGGCCAGTGTAACTGGAGTGAAGTGAGAGGAAGGGGGAAAGTTGGAGTAAGGTTGGACGAGGCCAGGGGGCACCCAGGCCTGGATGGTGAGACTCGTGTGGTTGAACATGAGGAATCTGGCCTATACTCAGGTGAGATGGGAGGCCATGCAGCGAGGTGACATGACAGCTGACTGGAGGAGGGGGGTTTAGACCTACAGCCAAGTGGGCTTTCAAACACCCAACCCCTGAATTAGACAGATGTCACCTCGGGTAGCACCTTGGCAGCACTGGGCAACCAAAGGCCTCCCCAGAGAGGCAAAGCCAGCCCGCCGAGACCACCTGGTATCAGAGAACCAACCAGAACACAGCTCTTCCGCAGGCCCAGAGGGAGCAGGGCTGAGTTCACTCAGTGCCTTCCCCCAGACTAGCTCTTGAGCAACAACAGGGGTCAGGGACAGGCAGAGAGAGGCCTGGTAGATGCCCCTCTGCACCCCTCCTCCCTCTCACAAGCAGTTTGGTTATAAAAAGGCAGGGAATGAATCCGGCTCAGGTGTCCAGCGGTGGGAAGCCTGGCCCAGGCTGGGAAGGCTCTGATTATTCGTTTCTGCAGGGCCACCAGCTCGCTTTGACAGGAAGAATAACTCCTCAGGTCTGTAGAGAAGTATACATTCTGTAGTGTGCTTCCCATTCAAAGGAGGGGAGAACTGAGGTCCAGAGAGAGGAGGGGTTTGCCCGCAGCCCCACAGATAAGTGACAGAGCTGAGACTTGAGCCCACGTCAGCCTCACTCCACACCTACTGGCTCTTCCGCATGCCCTAGCTGGTGACTGGGCTACCATTTAGGGTTAGCATTTCAGCCGAGGCAGCAGCACCGTCTATACTTGGAAGTTGTATGGGAAAACTTCCAAGAGGGAGCACATTTAGTATTAAAAAGAATAAGGCATGTGTATTTTACCACAATAAAAATATAAATAAAACAATAACAACAAATAGTAGATATAAAATGGCACACTATTATCTATACTTACCAACAAGCGTGAGACTCATAATGATGGTGCCTGGTGGTTGTGAGCACTGCCTATGTGCTAGGACCACGCCAAGCACCTTACAGGCTCCGCCTCTCAGGAGACCACCACCCTCGCATTCCAGCCTTTGCATGTGCAACTCTCAGCTGTTTCTTGGGTTAATTTTGAGGGCCAGTGACCTCAAAGAGCTTTGCCTTCTCTGTGCCTTATGACAGGCCCTTTCCTTGCGAAGCCAACACTCGGAAAAATCCTGCCCTGGGGGTCCTCACGCCGTCCCTTAAGTAGCTGTGAGGCCCTGGACACGATTTCCTCAAGGCGAGATGAGCCTCAGGTTCCTCATCTAGACGATGGAGGAGAGGTTATTGGTGTTGGCATTGC
Source organism: Neophocaena asiaeorientalis asiaeorientalis (assembly GCF_003031525.2). Classification (NCBI taxonomy): domain Eukaryota; kingdom Metazoa; phylum Chordata; class Mammalia; order Artiodactyla; family Phocoenidae; genus Neophocaena; species Neophocaena asiaeorientalis. The sequence goes on from NW_020175402.1 coordinate 8,098,616, forward strand.
TCTGAGGTCTAAATATGAGAACCCATATAAAGCAGCTGGGAGCCCATGACACAGGGCATGGTGGTTGCCAGTGGGTGGGAACTGGTCCCTGTTCCTGCCAGACTGGGAATAACAGAACGCTGCTTACAGCAGTGGCTTTCAAAACAATATACTGCATTTTTCAGCCTCTAGATCTGCGGTTGCCATACTTTAGCTGCCTCTAAATCTTCTGGAGGGTTTGTTAAAACAGACTGCTGGGCTTCTCTCCCAAGAGGTTTTAATCCTCCAGGAGAGCTGGGGTGGGGTCTGAAAATCTGCATTCTAATGAGTTCCCAAGTGCTGCTGGCACTGCCGGTCCAGTGTCGACTGTGAGGACCACTGTTCCAGCTCTCAACCTTGGCTGCACACTTGCCATAGACCTGGGAGGGCACTAAAAAGCTAATGTTTCTGGGCACTCACACATGCCGGTCACTGTCCTAAATACTTTACATCTAATAAGTCATTTAATCCCCATAACAAGCCCATGAGTGGGGTAATAGCTATATTCCCGATTTACACTTGTGTCTAACTGATACACAAGGAAGTTGGGTCATTTGTCGAGGGTCAAACAGCCAGAAAGTGATGGGATGGGATTTGAAACACTGGTGGGTCCTCCCTTTGACCACTGGGCCACAGAGAATTAATTTTTGTGAAATAAAGATGTCTTCAGTTGGGGCAGGAAATCCCACTTTGCATCTACTTTTTGCTCTGGAAGCCTTTCAGGGACTTTGGGCCAAATGCGATGTGATGCAGACTCGTAAGTATGTCTTTGGCTTACGTTTTCCAAAGCACATTTGCAGGCTTCCTCGTATTTTGATGGCAACTCTCACTACCACCCTTCCCCCAATCCATACTCCAGCCAAATAAATTACTTTGTAATTTAATCCAATTAAACCAACATTTATTAAATGCATACCTTGTGCCAGTCACCAGGCTACAGCCCGAGGACACAGAGATGCTGAGACTCTTGAGACGCTGGAAGGAAGCAACGTGCCCAAGGGTGATTTCAAGGCAGAGCCCAGCAACTCCATCCAGTGCCCTGGCCCCGAGGAGCAAGGAGCAGGAAGAGGAAAGTAGCGGTGCAGGCCCTGCAATGCTGGGCTTTCCTCCCACGGAAACCCACAGGCCTGGGATCAACACAGCCTCTGAGGGCTCTGGGAGAAGGGACTCCATCTTGGCGGCTAGCAGGAACCAGGGGAGGGGCATGAACATCCAGGCTTAGAACAAGAAGCAGCTGCGGCTCAGACTGCACCCTGGCTCTGTCCCTCCCCGCCCCCAGGCAGGCGCCTTTCCTACCAAAAGGGGCAATTACTCCAGACAACCGGGAAGGCCCTACCGGCGATCTAATTTCCCAACATGACTGATCTGGGCTTTTATCTCCAGATGAGGTCATACATGAAATCCCCGTATCTTTGTTCATAATGTTAATTTGTAAATGTGACTAAGGTAAATAACCATCATTTTTGTCACCCCATTTTGGGCACATCTTCATTTTTTTTTTTTTTTTTTTTTGCGGTACGCAGGCCTCTCACTGTTGTGGCCTCTCCCGTTGCGGAGCACAGGCTCCGGACGCACAGGCTCAGCGGCCATGTTTCACGGGCCCAGCCGCTCCGGGGCATGTGGGATCTTCCCGGACCGGGGCACGAACCTGTGTCCCCTGCATCGGTAGGCGGACTCTCAACCACTGCGCCACCAGGGAAGCCCCTCTTCATACTTGTTTTAAACCATATCCAGAAGCCTTAAAAAGAGAAGTAGTCCAAGCCTCTCTCCATCTCTGAGAGGCTCTGCTGACAGACAGGGGGACAGCAGACCGAAGAGGACCTTGCCTAAGGTCACACAGCGAGCCAGTGTAAGAGTCCAGACCAGAACCCAGGACTCCCGAACCCTAGCCAGGTCTCCCCGAGGTTCTAAAGGACACCCTTACCTGACAAACCTGCTCTTATGTGTCCCAGTCCTTAAGTGGCTTCCGTAGCCACCATTATGCTGGTCACCCTAGCCCAGACCTCCCCACAGACAGCCCCACCTGGACATCTCACAAGCACCTCAGGCTCTGTGGGTCCAACTCTAAATTAACCACCTTTCCCTTGAAATCGTTCCCCCCTCCCCATGTTCCCTCTCCTCCCATCCTCAGAGGCTCAAGCCAGAACCATGGGTGTTACCCTGGGCACCTGTCTCTCCATCACCCCCACAGCCTCTAACGAACCAGCAAGCCCCGTCCTTTCTACCCGTCTTTTCCACCTCTTGAACCCATCCACTCTTCCCATCCCCTCCAGCACCACACAAATGCCGGCCTCTTCATTTCACCCCTCATCTATCAGAACAACCTCTCCCCTCCAGTTCATGCTTTCCTTCAACAAAAGCTGGAGCCCCTACTGTGGACTGGCACTGTGCTCTGTGCTGGGACTCAGGATAGAGCAAGACACATGAGATCCCAGCTGCCAGCAAGATTGCAGGATACCCACATCTGACCATGCCTCTCCCCTGCTCAGATCCCTTGGGTGGCTCCCCATCAGCCCTGGGATCAAATGCAAACTCCCAGGTATTCACATTCCTGGACCCTCTACCCACACGGATCCATCCACACTGGTATCCTGCTATCCTGCCCCACCCAAGCTGATCCAAACAAGCTATCATCCATTCGCCCAAACACATCAGCTCAAAGGATACCTTCTCCAGGAAGCTGCCCTGGCTGAGCCCTCACACCTGACAGATGAGTTTTGCCCTCCTCTGGAATCCCAAAAAAATGAGCTTTGCCCTCCTCTGGAATCCCAAAAAAACCCAAGGTTTGTATGTCTCCCTCCCTGACTGAGCTGTAACTCCTGGAGCCCAGGAGACTGAGCCAATGCCAGCACAGAGCAGCCTCGCCCCAAGAGGCACCCATATGTTGTGTTGATGGATGGACGGGTGGAAGGGTAGAGAAGTGAAACTACATTTTTCGGTCACTCGTTCCAGTGCCTACGCACTTGTCGTTTTCTGGAAGTTCCCCCAGTTGTGTTACCTAATCCTCTCTGCTCTAATTACTGAAGTTTATGCCTGTTCCTTCTCTAAGTCTGTCCTCTCCTCCCTTCCTTGCTCCAAAGCACAGAACATCCGGCCTTCCCCTTGACTGGGTGACAAGTCAACAAGAACAAATACCTGTGAGGCACATCAGAGAAAGGCCTAGCCCGGGCCCTCACCAGGGTCTCAAGAGCTGGGCCCGGGCCCAGATCTTTCCAACAGACTCGGGAAGAAGGTGCCTCGGAGGCTGACGAGGCAGGCCTTGCGGTTTGAAGCAGTGAGTCACCTTCTGGCTGCAAGTCAAGGAGCTCTCACTGCGCCCTTGTTTGGAGAAGGCACCCGCCAGCAAGACAGGAGGGAGAGACGGCCGGAGAGGCAGAGCTGCCAGGAGAGACAGGGAGATGCACTCAGAGTCAGAGGGACCTTAGGGCAGAGACAGAGGGTGGAGAAGAAGGGGCCACCCAGCCCTAAGGGAGACAGATACAGACAGAAGGACCCAGACAACCCGAGACAGGAACGACGCGCAGAGAAAGAGAGAGGAGAAATTCAGGCGCAGGGCAGAGGGAGAGGGAGAGGAAGAGGGAGCGAAGGCAGAGCGAAGTATGCAGTAGAGGGCCTAATCACACGACTGAATCGGAGATGGTCCTAGGGCTCCCAGCGCTCTTTCCTCCCCACCGCATCTCCCACCCACAGCCCCGCCCCGACATGGACAAAAGCGGAGCCAATAATCTGCAAGATCTGGGCATTACGTCACCAGAGCCAGCTGCCATTGGTTGACCCAACCGCCCGGGCGGGCTGTTGCTATGACAGCGCAGGCTGGCGCTGGGCAGGAATGAGAGGAGGAGGCTCCGGGTGGGAGAGCCCAGTTTCCAGGTCTTTCGAACCTATGGCGGGGCCCGGGGACTCCCCCGCCCCCCACTCAGCCCAGGGACCTAAACTCCTCCGGA
>NW_020175402.1:8102658-8145928 GCF_003031525.2 Neophocaena asiaeorientalis asiaeorientalis
CCTGCCTAGCCCCCAGTCCCGGAACCGAGCACCCATCCATTCACCCTGCAAACAGCAGTGAGCACCATCCACCGTCCAGGTGCCGCCTGGGTTCTGCAGATACAGACACGAGCACACCTCATCCCCCCCCTCACGGAGCCCCCAATCTGAGCAAGCCAACAGTCCAGCAGAAAATCACAAGGCAGTGTGTTGAGGACTCAAAGGATGGCGAGCACCGGGCCTGTGGGAACACAGAGGTGGGGGTCCCTACTTAACCTGGCAGGCCAGGATGTCTTCCAGGAGAAAGGGATGCCGAGCTGGGACCTGAAGGAGTTAGCCAGGTGAAGGAGGGTGGCGAAGGGAATTCCGGGCAGAGAGAATGGCCTGTGCAAAGACTGGGAGGCAAGAGAAAACAAGGAGCACTTGGCGCCCTTTGGCAGGAAACTAGATGGTGGGGGAGGGGAGGATTGAAAAGGGAGAGGAGTTAGGGTAAAGCTGAAAGGGGAAGCAGGAACAACATCCCAAAGGGCTTGAGCGGCATGCCAGGGGATCTTGGACCATATTCCCGAGGGGTATGAGGGCAAAGGTTAAGTTAAGTTAGCTTTGCATTGTAGAAAGTTCTTCACTCTTGCTGCTATGTGGAGGATGGGCTTGAGGGAGCTATTGCAAGGACTGGTGGGATGACTAGGACCCCTACAGTGGTGATGGGAAGAACCAAATTCAGGAGGTGGCGCCACAGGTTCAGTGACTGAGTGGATGTCACCACCACACCTGGGAAGCTGGGAGGGCTTTCCAGGCATCCAGACAAGACCATCACCCCCCTCCAAACAACATCAATGTCCTGTGTACGCAACTTTTTAAGTCATGCTGCATTGAAAAGATGTCTGTCTGTCCCACCACACACACACACACACACACACAGACTGTCATTTACCTCTGTGTTCCCAGCACTGGGCGCAGAGCCTCGTCCCAAGTACAAGTTCACAAAACTGATCCGAACCGCCATCATCCTCCACCCCATGACCTTCCCCTGTCCCCAGCCCCCATCCATCTTCCCATCCTCTGTGTACTTCTTTCCCCTCTCAGAGTCGAGCTGTAGCCACCACCTATGCGTGGGGCTAGTGCCCTCCTCTATCATGTCTCTCCCCCCTCTCACCCCCCAGCACAAAGGAAGAGTTTCTTCTCTGTTAGGTCAGATTTCAAAGACAGATGGGGCCTGTTTTCTGGTTAGCCGGGTCATTATAGTACCATCATAAGGTTGTTACTGGGAATTAAATAAGGTTTGTTGCCTGGCACATAGTAACTATCCAATCCATCAGCTAGCGATGACATTATTATTACTGAGTGTTAGAGGAAGATGGAAAGGCTGGGAGTCTAATACAGTACAGCTCCGCACTGGAATATGGGGCGTTTGCTTAGCTCATCACAAAGTGCTGTTTTGACTCCTCGTTGGTCACATGTACTTGTTATACACTCTCTTGGGGAAAACACAAGACAAAGTGTGACGGTGAGAAAAGAATCATGGATTTTTGTCATAATGCCACGTTAATACCATCAAACCTCTCCTCCAACCTTAGTACGAAGGTTGCAGATATCCTCTCCAAAGGAACAAAGGTAAGACAACCTGGAAGCTTCTTAAATGTCAAGAGAATCAATCCAGATCTTATAATCAAGGACTCTTCATGATGTCAGAGCTCGTAGCGCCCTTAGTTGGAATTCTCTTGTTCAACCTTTGGGGTTTTTTGTTTGTTTTTTTGTTTTGTTTTGGGCCACGCCGCACGGCTTGCAGGATCTTAGTTCCCCGACCAGGGATTGAACCCAGACCCACGGCAGTGAAAGCGTGGAGTCCTAACCACTAGAACAGCAGGGAATTCCCAACCTTTGGTTTTAGAGATGAGGAATTGAGGGCCAGAGAAGGGAAGTGACTGCCCAGAGTGACACAGTTGAGTTGTGTGGCAGAACCAGGAGATACTGTAGGTTCTCCAACTTCTAATTCACTGCACTTTTCCAATTCTGGTCTATCTTGCAATTGAACAGGAGCTAGAACTTTCTCCAGCCCAGGGCACGTTTGGGGTCTTCACATACATTACTACTTTAGACGTTAATGAAAACCCTGAAAGGTGGGTATTATTTGAAAGTTTCAGAGAGATAAAGTGACTCACCAAGACTACGCAGCCTACTGGATCGAACCCAGGTCTGTCAGATTCCAAAGCCCACATTCTTGGCATGACAGTATGTTGACTCTAGGACCACTCGATATGGTTTGTTTGGGGCTTGTGGGCATCAGAGAGTGTGGCCGGTACAATCACTGGAAGGAGAAGAGGTGAACCCCTCTATGTGACAAAAACAAGAGGTCCTAGAACCTCTTGCATGTTTGTGTTTTACACACCCACCCTGTTTTGCAGAAGCACTTCTTAAAGTAATCATAGGACTCATAGAGTTACATCCCAGCCTGAGGATTTAGCAGGGGACCACCTGGGAAGCTGATTTAAAGACTTGGGCACGTTTACATCTCTGAATGAGAGAAGGTTGCCGTGCAGGGCCACACAGAGGTTTGCACCTGGGGAAATGGTGCCAGCAAGCTGGAAGGTAGGTGGCAAGCAGGGTGGGGTTAGTAGGTTCTGGGCTTCCGTGGATTGAGTATTTTGAATTTTTCTTACAGCCCAAGGAAAAGGGGGTCCTCCCTCAATGCCCGGCTTCAGGGTCTCTGTTAGTTGGGAGTGTTGCTGTAACCCAAGAGCATCAGAATCTGGTAACAGAAGAGGCTGGGATGTTGGCTTAGCAAAGTGCCCACAAAGAGGATTGAGAGTTTTTAGTCAGGATCTCAAAACTGAGTCAAGACAGCAATTATGAAATATTCTATTGCAGGATGACAGCTAGGAGTTGCGGGTGGGGCTGGGGTCTGTTTTAGGAGCAGAGCTGATGGGACTTATTGGTGGATAGTCTGCATGTTGGACCTGAGGAAAAGAGAGGAATCTTGAATGATCGTGAACTTCCAGAAACAGAGGGGCTGGTTTTCAAGACTAGCTCTCCCATCAAAAACAAATAAAGATGCTTGATAAACATTTAAAACCTGCTTCAGAGCAATGAAGAATGGACAAGATCACAAGAAATGAGCAGGGCAAGTTGGATGGTAATATAAAAACCCAGAGAGGAAGGTGATCACGGAAGCCACTTTTGCCCTGAGGACATTGACCAAGAATAATACAGAGCGGACTTGCCTGGTGGCGCAGTGGTTGAGAGTCTGCCTGCGGGTGCAGGGGACGCAGGTTCGTGCCCCAGTCCGGGAAGATCCCACATGCCACGGAGTGGCTGGGCCCGTGAGCCATGGCCACTGAGCCTGCGCGTCCGGAGCCTGTGCTCTGCAACGGGCGAGGCCACAACAGTGAGAGGCCCGTGTACCGCAAAAAAAAAAAAAAGAAGAAGAAGAATACAGAGCAGACACAAATAAACAATGTCAAAAATAAAAGGGGGAGGGGCATCAGTGCGGATGCTACAGACATCAAAAAGAAGAGGACATGGTTAAAATGTTCATGCCCACTAAATTTGAAGTTCTAGGTGAAATGGACAAATCCCTAGAGAAGTAGAGCCTCCTCATACTGACTCAAGAAAAAAACATGTTACAACCACTTTGGAAAAGAGTTTGGCTTTTTCTGGGAAAGCTGAAAATAGATACACCCTGTGACCAGCAATTATAGTTCTAGGTACATACCTTAACCAAATTTATGCATTTATGTATCATAAAAATGTATAAGAATATTTTTAGAGTCGCAGAAGCACATTCATACTAGCTAAAAATTGAAAACAACCCAAATATCCATCAAGAGTAAACTGTGGGGGCTTCCCTGGTGGCGCAGTGGTTGAGAGTCCGCCTGCCGATGCAGGGGACACGGGTTCGTGCCCCGGTCAGGGGGATCCCACATGCCGCGGAACGGCTGGGCCCGTGAGCCATGGCCACTGAGCCTGCGCTTCTGGAGCCTGTGCTCCGCAACGGGAGAGGCCACGACAGTGAGAGGCCCGCGTACCGCAAAAAAGAAAAGAAAAAAAAAAAGAGTAAACTGTGGCATATACATTATAGTGGAATAATATGCAACAATAAAAATGCATGAACTAGAGTTACACACACGACAGGATGGGTATTAGCGACGTAAGTTTGAAAGGAAGAAAGAAGACATGAAAAAGATGTATTCAGGGTGACTCCATCAATATAAAGTTCAAATACAGGAAAAACTAAAATATAATATAAATACTTTCTTTTTCGAGATTTACAAGAAACTTTTGGCCTAGATAGTAGTTACATGAGTGTTTATTTGTTAAGTTAGCATTTATTTTTTTACATACTTTCTGAAAAGAATGCAACTAGGCAACTGGATGAATAATGGTGCCAACTTCTGATCTGGAAATAGTTTCAGGAGAGGGGATGAAGTGGGAAGATGGAAAATCCAGAAACAAAAGTTCCATTTTCACCATATAAAGGTTGACTTGTCCATTGGACATTCAAGAGGTGATCTTGAGTATGCAATGATTATAGAATTTCAGAAAAGAGACCCAGACTCTCCATTTCAACTGAGTGGAAGAAGATATTTACAACAGATGTATCTGGCAGAGAACTCACATCCAGAACACATATAGAACTCCATCAGGGACTTCCCTGGTGGTCCAGTGGTTAAGAACCCGTCTTGCAATGCAGGGGGCACCGGTTCGATCCCTGGTCGGCAAACTCAGATCCCACATGCCAGGGCAACTAAGCCAGTGTGCCGCAACTACAGAGCCCACGTGCTCTGGAGCCCGCACGCCACGACATGACTAGAGAGAAACCCACGCACTGCAATGAAAGACCCTGCCTGCCGCAACTAAGACCCGATGCAGCCAATAAATAAATAAATATTTTTTTTAAAAAAAGAACTCCAACAAATGAAGATAGACAACCTTCTAGAAAAATAGGCAAGAGACTTGAGCACACTAGGTATTAATGTAAGAAATTATACAGTGGGTAGTTTTATGGGAATGTAGTGAAACGCAGTGGCATGGAATCCCCCTTGTTTATTTAAGAGACTGGCCATTTCCAAGAGAGGACCTGAGATGTAAGAAATTGAAACCTATATTATTGGTTACGTTCCAGCCAAAAGGCAAGGGTTCAGAAAGTGCTGAACACATGGCCAACAGAATCTTACCTTGAGATGGAGGCCAACCCATCTGATGCCTGGAAAGTCTACCTATGCTTGGACCTCTGCTGCTCTTGAGCATTTTTGACTGGTGTCCCATAGCCCAATCTTCAAGATTCAACCAGATAAAGTCACCCCACCTATGTCATGGACTTGAGTCTTCTACTGAGTAACCTTAGCTTTAATGCAAGATAGTAACGTAGTTCATCTTAATTGGGGTGAGAAATTTATAAATTAACTCACATGTTTCTTTTAACAAAGTAAGACAATAAAGAAATGAATCATAATATTGCCACTTTTATACAAGCTGTGTTTACAGTTGTAGTAAATTTTATAATCATTGTTTTGTTTTATGGATGTTCTACTTGGGTTTTTTTTATGATGTATGAAACGAAATCTAAGGAACTAATTTTATGTCTGATTAGATGTATAGAAATTGTTTAAGTGCTTAGGAATAATTTGTTCATCATATTTGTAAGTCTCCCTTGTCAGGTGTTTGAAGTGTTTGAATCAAATTGAATTTGTGACTGTAGTTTGAAATATCTAAAGGAATTTGCTTAATTAAATGTGTAAATGGCATTAAAAGTCTATGGGACTTTAATCTATGAGATGTATGAGTTAACTGAATATGAATCAATGAACAAGTAAATGTGATCTTGCTTTTATATAAAAATTACTAAGTTCATAAGTAAAATATCAAGATATATAAGTTGAAAGTGAAAGCTAAAGAAAGAGCTAGGGTCTGTCTATAACTTTAATAAATTGAATAGTGATGGAAATGTAATTGTCATTATTTCACACTAGCTGAATCCTAATATCTGAATGGCTTACAGAAAGAATAGAAAATATGTGTTAATTAATAGACACGTGTTCCTCACTGCCAGAGCATTTACACTGTACACAGGTCCAGGTGGGAGAATGCACTGTACACTCCAGGGGAATCTCCACTGTGCTCCCATAGGGATCAGGCTTTTGCTTGATTCTTTTCCATACACTTTCCTTGCTTCTGCCAGACACCTGGGGGCACTCCCAGCCCAGGTCCAATTCAGATGGACTCTAGCATCTTAACCTATTCCTGTACTTGTTATTGACCCTGTAGCACGTGTTCATTGTGGTACAGAAGGAAAACCTCCTTCACACCCTACACTGTATACGTCAATGTACACAAACCTACTCCCCGATTATTCATGCAGGGTTAAATAATTGGGTAATATTTTAATGATAAAGCGTAGGAAATAATCATTTCTTATTGATTGCAATTTTTCAATGCTATATTTGAGGCAGAAATCCTTGAAAGGTTGTCATTTAGGTGTTTAACAGTGTTTTTGAGATATTTGGGTTAATTGGTTGGGAGTTTGGGAAACCAGCTCCAAAGTGTCACTTTCCTACACATCTTCAGGAACAGATTCCATTCGTGTGAGGAGAAATGCCATACTTCCCTTCTGGGCAGATAGCCCTTCTCGAAGAGAGGATTCAGCCTTCACTTCTCTGTTGTCACTGGAACACTTTAATTTCCATTTTTGTTTTTCATGTTTACACGTAGAGACACCTGGGGAATCTCGAGGGAGGAGGATTGATGAGCCAGGAGGTGTCTTCCATTCCTGGGTCCTTGGCCGAGTCACCATGTTTATACCATGAGAACCTCACCTACTGCTCTGACGAGATGTCAATGGATGTCATTACAGACACTGAGAAATGATTCAGCTCTCCCTGCACAAAGGATAGGCTTTGGGGCAGCTTTCTAAAGGCCAAGGCTCAGTTCCTAGAATGTAGATGCGTCAGAGGCCGGTGTGGGTATGTTGTCATCGTCCCTTTTGACCCTTGAGCTTTAGCGTTACAGTTTACAGCTTTACCCCTCGAGGGTCAGAGGAGGAAGTGCGGTCTCCCAGGGCACCCCATTAAACAGTGTCGGCCCCCAGACAGGCCAGTGCTTGTTTTTCCTCACTGCCTGCATTGTCTCTTACATTGATTAGAAGGCTTCTGTTCCCGTAGGCACCCTTCTGGGGAGCTTCACACACAGAATGGGCTGTACAGTTGTCATTTGTCAAATGAGAAAACTGAACACAGACTTGGTAAGTAACTTTCCCAGGGATCCTCACCTGGCTCTGATGATGCCAAAGCCCCTATTTTTTCCAATGTCCAGGTCTACTCACAACTATTTATTTAGGGCACGTGGTTAAATTACCAAGAAGTGACCAACATAATGATGAATGGAGAAGGGCTCAACACTCCAGTTGACAAAAGAGGCTCTGAGGTCCTTCATATCCAGAGGGTTAATGCAGGGAACTTGCTTTTAGACTTTTCTCCACTGTAGTAAAATGACTCAGTGAGTTTTCACTCAGACCTTGGGTGAACTGTGCCGAGAACTTGTTCCTCTGGGGAGTATGAACCACTTTCAAGTTTATTTATGAGGCTGAGATGCTGACAAGATTTGCCACCCTCTATCTGGGAGCCGTAACCGAGGACAGTGGGTTTGATAGGGTCTCCGTGTGAATGTGGAGACCCTGAACATTGAGCAGCCCAGACGCCAGCCTCCTTTGCCTCTGAGGAGATGCCGTTCTCTACCCTGAACTGGGACACAGTGGCCCATCTTGAACATTTTCCTTGCCTCCCTCTGGAAAAGTCTACAGCTATGAACTGGGGGAAATTGTTTCTGGCTCAAGAAAACTCTCAGTCCCCAGCTCTGGAAAATTCAATTCCTAGGCCTGAGAAAACTTCCATCCATGGCTCTGGAAAACCCTCCATCCTTGGATCTGGAAAACACTGGTCCTGACCCTAGAAATCACTCCATTGCTGGCTCTGGAAAACACTCCATCCTAAGCTGTAGGGAACACTCCCTTCATGACTGAAAACTACTCTGCCCAGGGCTCTGGAAAACATAATAGCCAAAAATCTAGAAAATCTTTTCATCACAAGATCTGGAGAACCAACTGCCCTTGGCAGTGGAGAATCCTCCACCCCTAAATCTGGAGGGCTTTCAGCTCTAAGTCTGGAGGTCTCTGAGTGGGGTGCTGGTCAATTTAACAGTGGGCTCTTGCTGGGGGAGGGGAACTACTGATCGGTAGGGTTTGCCGATTTCCGTGGCACTTGGAATACTCCCATCATGGCTGACTTTGAGCTATCTATCTGACATCCCTGAAAGGGGATTTGGGAAGGGATGCTACAGTCACCTCTTACAATCACCGGTAAGAACCGACTGCCTCATCCTATACCATTCTAGCCCCCGTGGGTGGGGGACCGTAACCGTGGGGTGTGGACTCTGAGCCCCAAAGTGATGACTCAGTCTGGAGTAATCACAGCTCAGGGGTCTGAAGGACTCCCAGGCACTGGGTATGGAGGATTCCAAGGCGTGAATGTAGCTATAGCCCCTTGTCATTTATTTATGGCGTCCCTCTGTTAGGGAACCATTGACCTAAGCTGCCCGCCTTGGCCAGGCAGGATGATAACCACTGGCCTGAGTTGTCTCACAACAGGAGGTCCCGATAAAGAAAAGAACGCAGTGCCGCCCGCTGACAACGAACTGCGAGATTCGGGAGGGGCCGAAAGGAGGAGGGAGGAGACATATGTCCTGCCCTAACCTCCCAGAAGCCCTCTCGCTGGAATCCCCATCTTGGCTGAGAGACGCATGCACCACCAGGAAGGACCCTGAGTCAGACCAAATATGGGCCAAGCAAGATGACTGGCCAGGGCCAACCCGGAAACTAACCCCATTACCATAAAACCTGAGACAGTGGGCCACATGGCAGAGCAGTTCTCCGGGGTTCCCTCACCCTACTGCTCTCCGCCAAGGCGCCCCTTTCCAATAAGGCCTTTTATTTTGTCAGTACATGCGTCTCCTCGGACAGTTCATTTCCGAGGGTTAGACAAGAGCCCACTCTCAGACCCTGGAAGTGGTTCCCCTTCCAGCAACACCTCTCTAAACCAATAATTTCAACCCAAAGATTTAAGGGGACGTGACAAGCAAGAATGTTCTGAAAAGCTGACATTCCTAATGTCCTGATATGTCCTGCCGGCCATTAATGTACGTATTGGAGGCATTTCCTCCCATCTGCGAGGCCTGGAAGGTGAGACCCATCTCAGGCTGCCGCATGGATGGAAATGGTATTTAGTGCAGGCACACGGCCCCATCTGTGTGAGCAGAGAGGCCCAGGTGGAAGAACATGGGATGGTGAGTTTGGGTGGGCTACCGGGGTGAATTTGGAGGTCCTGAGACGCTGCACAGACCACTAGCAGGCTCAGTGAATATCGGGCTTGAAAGGTGGGGGAGTGGTGGACCTGACTAAAATGGAGGCGTCTGTATCAAAGACAAATTCACACCTACCAATCGCACAGCGCCTGGAGGGCTGGCCAGAGACATTGCCCAGTTCAGCAGAGCAAAGACCTGCCCTTGGGTCTAGTGGAGATACCCACTTCGTGCTGAGCACAATGCAATTCCATCATACCTGGCCCAGAAGACACCTTGCCTGGGGACTGTGAAACCCCACCCTAGCTCTGAACGGCACCCATCATGAGCTCTAGAAAATGCTCAGTCTGTGGTTCTAGAAAGGCCCTGCCCTGTCTCCAGAAAACACTACCTTACTTCAGAAGGAGCTCTTCACCAACCCTGACCCCAGAGGACTCCCCACCCCTGGCTCTGAGGAAGGCCTGAGAGGTGCTTCATCCCTGCCTCCAGAGAACATTTGGTTTCTGACTTTGGAGGGCTCATTCCGACAAATGCAGGAGAAAGCGCTTTGTAAAACTAAAAAGCTCTGCCTGGCATGCGGCAGATGCTGAATAAACATGTGTGGAATGAAGGAGTGGTCCTTGGAGATCTTTGCGAACTGCAGTGCACAGCACGATCTTCAGGTATTATTCTTAATGTGGCTAAATAAAGCAGTTATCAGAGGTATTATGGGAAACTCCATATTTCTCCCCAGAGAGCTCTTTTTCTTGTGAGTTCCCACCAGACGGGGAGCATAGGGCCCGGCTCACAGTGGGCATCAATAAACATTTGAGAGATGAATGGATACATGGATGGATAAATGAGGGGTGTATGGGTGGGTGAATCACTGCGTGGATAACGAGTGAATGGAAAGATGGATGGAGTGGCTGACACATTTGCTTACTCAACAGCCTTCCTCTCCCCCTACCTTCTTCCTTGCTAAATGAATCCCAACTTTATTCCAGACTCTAGCAGCTTGGGAGGACACTGGGGCCCGAGGCAGCACATCTTGTTTAGTTCAAGGCCATCATGATGATACTTGTTCCCTTGCCAGAGTTGTTTAGAAACAGCCACGTGATGCAATTCTGACCCAGGAGACGCAAGGGGAAGTCTACTGGGGATCCCACATGAGAGTTTTCCTCATTAAAGGGACACGATGAGGAGATGTTCTCTCTCTGGCCTTTGAACACTGATGGGTGAGAACAAGATGCTGAGAGATGATGCAGCCATGAGATCTGGCAGCCTGAGGTGATAAGATGGAGGACAAAAGCCTGACCTTCTGAATACCACAGAGCAAAAATATAGACAGAGCCTGGGTCCTTGAAGCTTCTCGCTGGAGCACTGAATTAACCCATGAGTGTGTGGTGGTAGACGGATGGATGGGTGGGTGGATGGATGAACTGAGAGTGGATGGGCATGTAGATGGATGGATGGATAGGTGTATTGGTTGATGAATCAGCAAGTGGATGGAAAATGTTCATGGGAATGGGGATACACGAGCGGATGGATAGACGGATGGATGGATGGATAGACGGATGGATGGATGGATGGATGGATGGATGGATGGATGGATGGATGGATAGACGGATGGATGGATGGATAGACGGATGGACGGATGGATGGATGGATAGATGGATGGATGGATGGATGGATAGACGGATGGGTGGATGGATGGATGGATGGATGGATGGATGGATGGATATTTATGGATATTAAAATATAAAGGACCATCAGTAGTATCCTTGTCTCCCACTAAAGAGCACTCATTCCAAGGCAGTCAAGGTCAGAACTGGCTGAAAAGAACCAAGCTTTTCCAACCTCTCCTCCAGGCCCTCGTGACTTCTCCTTACTTCATGCGCCCTGGGCCCACCTGTCAGGGCCAACACTCACCTTCAGTATCAGTCACTTGGCTGGACGGGCTTTTCCCCACCTGGCCCTTTTGTGCAAGGCCTTACCCTGCTGGAGAAATGTTTGGTCTGTTAAGAACTTCAGGTGAGTTTGGAAGGCAGCCTGGCACAGTGGACTCAGACACTCCTGGGTCCAAATGTTGGCCCCATGGTTTATGAGCTATATGTCCACAGACCAGCCTCCTAATCACCCACCCCTCAAGCGTCAGCCTTCTCATCTATGAAATGGGAATAACAGTGCCACCTCAAGGCTGCAATGCGGAGCTGAGATAATGTATGAAAGTGCCCAGCACCATGCATTGCTCCCAACAAATCCTCAACAAATGCTGAGCCTTCCTGGTTCTTCTAGCCAGCTCAGCCTCAGCTGGACGCACATGGATCGTGGATGCAAAGGAGCCCCAGACAGGAAGAGCAGCCTCTGCCCCTCCATCCGTCCTGCTGTGCAAAGCTATTTTGAGGCATTGCTCCTTAGAGCCAGCACAGGGATTACGGAAGGACCAGAGGAAACTGAACAAACCAAGATTGCTTCCTCCTTTCTCGTGCCACAGGATCTGGCCGGGTGTGTCAGTGACCGGGAGCCACTGGAGCTTGCAGGTTCAGAGATGCAGAGCGATCGGCTGGCTCAGCAGACTGGGGCGAGGCCAGTGCTGGGCCGCAACCTCCCATCCTGCCGCTTCTGGTGCCCTCCTGGACAGACAGGTCAACCCAGCAGAGCCAATGTTCCCTCACCTCTGTACCTTTGCACAGGCTGTTCTCTCTGGTTAATGTCAAGTACTCCAGGAAACCTTTCCTGGTTCCGCCCGGGTCAAAACACATGCAGGACCCTGAAATTCTGCATTTACTGAAGGTGTCAGAGTGTCTTTCCCCATCTGTCTCCCCCACTAGACTAGGGGTTCCTTGAATTTAGAGATGATAGCTCATGGATAGCTGCATCACACCAGTGTGTGAAGCAGTGCCTGACATGTCATCAGCTCGTCCGTTCTTCCATTTCTTTCTTTTTTTATATATAATTTATTTATTTATTTTTGGCTGCATTGGGTCTTTCTCGCTGCGCACGGGTTTTCTCTAGTTGCGAGGAGCGGGAGCTACTCTTCGTTGCGGTGCGTGAGCTTCTCATTGCGGTGGCTTCTCTTGTTGCGGAGCACGGGCTCTAGGCACACGGGCTTCAGTAGTTGCAGCACGCAGGCTCAGTAGTTGTGGCGCACGGGCTTAGTTGCTTCGCGGCATGCGGGATCTTCCTAGACCAGGGCTCGAACCCGTGTCCCCTGCATTGGCAGGCGGATTCTTAACCACTGCGCCACCAGGGAAGCCCTGTTCTTCCATTTCTGAATGTTTATTCTCAGGCATCCAAGTGGTCCTCTTGCAGGCATGTGACCATGCAGTGATAATGCCAATACCTCAGCTTATCCTTGGTCCTGTGCACTTTTCAAAGCACTTGAACTCTCTCCTCTCACTAGTACAAAGTACTCAGTCAAACAGGTTGATTCCTCGTTCTGAGAATTATTAACTCTGTATCCTCAGGCAAGTTACTGAACCTCCATGAGCCTTAGTTTCCTTATCTGTCATTCATTGATTCAACGAACATTTATGGGGAATCTACTAGAGGCCTGTCCTAGGTGCTGGGAATGCCAACATGAGTCCAAAATTATCTTGGCCTTTGCAGAGCTCACAGTCCAGGCAAAGAGACGACAGTTCAACCCCCAGGACCGTAAAGACCCCACCGATGTCCGGGAATGGAGATATAGAGTCATCTGGCCCAAACTGAGGGCTCCGGGAAGGCTTCCTGGAGGACATGGCATCTTGGTCAAGTCCTGTTTGGAGGATTAAATGATATCTCATCAGTGATATATGAAAGGGATTTTACGGCATGTGTGAAAGGCTGAGCACAGAGCCAATCACTTGCTGAGTCTCGGCTTCCCTTCCTTCCCTGTGAAATGAGCAGGACCGAGAGCTTGCCTCATCTTCCACAGAAAGAGGCTGGAAGGGGAAGAGAAAGACTCAAAGCCCCCTGCAAGCCAGCAGCTGGGCAGGAGCCAGACCTTACCCTGCTCATCCACGGGGCCTGGGAGGCCCTCCCCAGATGCCCACGCAGGTTGGCCTTCCCTCCTGTGGTGACTGGGATGCCAGTTAGACCCTGGACCATCCCCAACTCCATGCAGCTCTCCTGAGACACTTCACAATCACACTTCATTCTGAGTTTGATAAATAAAGGTAATTGTGGGACAATTACACTCTCTTCTCTTCCAGCATCTTAATTGGGACAAGATGCATGATTCTTTCTTGCCCATGATTTTGCCAGGCGTGTTTGAGGCTTTCATCTGGGCCTCCTCCTGCACTATAGGAAGAGTGATGGCCCGGAAGCTAGGAGGCAGTTCCCCGTGGCCCCTGACTCATCATCATGGATGTCTCCTGTCACATGCTGGTAGGATCCCCAAGTAGATCATGGTCTTGTAACCACCACCATCAATCACATGGTCGTGGTGTTCCCTACAGGGCCCGTGCAAGTCAGAAGCATATGTCTTTAAGAAACTAAAGATACAAGTTCAAATCCCAGTTCCATTACCAATTTGCTGTATGACCTTGGACAAATTGCTTATCCTCTCTGAGCTTCAGTTTGCCCCGAAGAGGGGTGATTATCCTTAACGCTATCAAATGAAGCAACACACGTGCCAACGCTTCCTAAGGGACTGGGCAGGTGTCACCTGTACGCTGCACTCCCTCCCCTGCCCATGCCAGCCTCCATCCACATAACCGGCAAAGCAAAACCTGACCAAAGAAAGGGAAGGACAAACATAAAGACGGACAAGCCCTACCCTTGGGATCAGCAGCTCAAAACTGCACACTGGAAATCAGATGCACGAAGGAAAAGTAAAGGTAACTTTCTTAGACTTCTCACAAACGACCTAATCTCATGCTCAAACACCCATCCCAGTGATGATGGGGGTTGGGGGAGGAGAGAGGGACTCTTAATTGGCAAGTTCATCACCAATTAAATATGACCCCCTCCAGTGTAACAGGGTCTCTCTGGAGTTATCAGTTGCCTTGGGGTGAAGGCTCAGTGTTTCCCCCTTCCCATCTTTCCTTCCAAATATGACAGCCAGGGTAAAGACAAGTGGGGGAAGTTGACAGAGCTTCTTGGAGGCAGTGGGGTGAGGTCTCCCACCTATGTGTTGCCCACCTGGTCCACACTGGCACCCATCTGAGGCCCCGTCTTCCTGCTTCTCTCAGTACTGGCTGCAGTCCACACTGTCGCTGCTGGTGATAGCACTGGTCCAGCAGACCTGGACCTGAGCCAGCCTCCACTGCAGTGGCCCAGAGAGGCTCCCCACCCGTTGCCCCTGGTCACAAGGGGCCTCTCTTTGCTGGTCTCATGATCCTGGGGGCATGCTGGAATTCTTGACCTCCTGGTCACCCTACTCAGCTCATGGGGACCCAGTAATGCTCAGTCAACAGTATCAAACCAGACACCCTCTCCCACAAATGTCATGTTCTCAGCTCCACAATCCCACCCCCTTCCCCACACTGGATAAGTGGCATAAAGAACTGTCAGCACTGATGTTCTAGGACCCCGTGTAGGGTTCCTGGTGTCTGTGGTCACATCCTCTCCATAGGCTGATGCCCAGAAGAGTGGGCCCCTGGGTGTTTCCTTGGGACCCAGGCTCTGTCCCCAAACTAGTCCTCCCTCACCAAAATTTGTCTTTCCCACTCCTATAATAGCAGCCCCTCACTTCCTCTCCTTCCCTGGTGGGAATCTCCCTCTTCATCTCCTCCATCCTCTCCACACTCTTCTTGTGATCTCGGAGGCAGCCAGACTGGGCTCTTGATATGCAAAGAGGACTTTGGGGACTTAGAAAGACTTTCCTCTCTCTCAACAAAGCCTGGCTTTCAAGACCATTATCTGGCTAAGGGCTGCAGGATCCTATTCAGTCTAAAGCTGAGCATCAATTCTTCCCCATTGTGCTTCTGTTCCCCAATCCTATTCCTCTCTAAGACCCTGGACGCCTCTGGCTGAAAAGGAAGAGAGTCACATAAAAGCAGCGAAGAAACACAGAGGTACATTCAAAAGCGATATCATTCTAGTTACACCAGACTCTCCGGATGTCAGAGTGAAACGAGTCCATTGGGAGAGCTTCTCCCACCCACTCTAGAGACCCAGAGAGGGCAAAGAGTCACTTCAGGCCACACAGCAAAGCCATGGCAGGACAGGAACTAGAAACCGTGTCCCAACACTCAAAGGCTCTTCCCAACATGTCTCCTTTAGGGATGGGGTGCTGGGGTCCTTCCTCTATCGGACCTCTGTGTCTGAGCACCGTTCAGCAGCTCTCTGGAGCAGGGATGCTGTCTGTCTTGCTCACAATACATCGCCATCCCCCAGCCCAGGCTCTAGAAGATAGCGACTGGCACTTCATCTCCCATGTCGTGCTGCTGCCCAGACTTAATCACTGCCCCATTTTCCTTCTCTGTCACCGTGGATTCCTCCATCCAAGTGCATCTGAGGCTCAGCTGTGCTCTCACTGTCTGCACCTGCATTCATGGGGCTGCTTGCTGCCTGACATGGAATCATCCCTCCCTGCCAGCCCCTTCCTCCCTGCAAGGTGCAGTGAGGCCTCTTCATCCCTCCTGCTGCTGTTCTCAGCTTGAGTCAAGCATTGTCTCACTGAGTCTCAGATTCCTCACATTTCAATGTAAGAGTTTGGGGACCTCCCTGGTGGCCCAGTGGTTAAGACTTCACCTTCCAATGCAGGGGGTGTGGGTTCGATCCCTGGTCAGGGAACTAAGATCTCACATGCCTCGTGGCCAAAAAACCAAAGCATAAAACAGAAGCAATAATGGAACGAATTCAATAAAGACTTTTTTTTAAAAATTTTTTAATAAATAAATATAAGAGTTTGATGAGATGGCAGCCTTCAGACATATTTTTAGCAGTGGAAAAACAGACCTTCCCTCTTTTAAGCAAAGAGATGGGGTTCTCCCACAGTGTCTGGAAATTGAGATGGATGGATAGATAGTAGATAGAGGACATAGATGGATAATAGAGAGATAAATAGATAGATGATAGATAGATAGATAGATAGATAGATAGACAGATAAATGATAGATTTCAAATCAGTGGTTTTGGAGGTCCCGTAAAGCACATATGCAGCACGAAATTTGAAAATCACTGAACCGGGGACTTCCCTGGTGGCGCAGTGGTTAAGAATCCGCCTGCCAATGTAGGCGACATGGGTTCAGTCCCTGGTCCGGGAAGATCCCACATGCCGCGGAGCAACTAAGCCCGTGCGCCACAACAACTGAGCCTGCGCACCACAACTACTGAAGACCGCACGCCTAGAGCCCGTGCTCTGCAACGTGAGAAGCCACTGCAGTGAGACGCCCATGCACTGCAACGAAGAGTAGCCCCTGCTCGCTGCAACTAGAGAAGGCGCGCGCAGCAACGAAGACCCAACACAGCCAAAAGAAAAAGAAAAGAAAATCACTGAACTGGATAGTCTGTGACCTTCTGACACCAACTTGATTAGAATTTAAGATTCAGAATCTAAACCCAATAAGTCAGAATTACACTTAGCAGTAAGTAATAAAATTAAAAAGAAAAAACTGAACTGGGGTTTAAATCACAGAGGGTGTTCTTGTTCTTATGTAACAGGAAGTCCAGAAGAAGGCAGCCCCGGGCTGAGAGACACACCACTTGGCTCCTATCCTCTCTCTGCTCAGCTTTCCTCAGCCTGTGGCATCGTCCTCTGACACGTAGCCTCAGGATCACACAATGGCTGCTCCTGCTCCAGCATCTTGTCTGTGTTCTGGACAGGAAGAAAGGGATTGGCAAAGAGGTAAAAGCCCATACCAGTTGGGTGACCTCCCTTTAAAGACTCTTCTGGAAGCCCCGCTCAGTGAATCTGCTCAGATTTCATGGGCTAGAATGTGTCACGTGGCAACCCAATATGCTAGGGAGAATAAGAAAAACTGTTTGGGTTTTTTTAATCTGAGCACACTGCCACTATGAAGAAAGCCTGGGTCCTGTGAGTAAAGATGGAGAGGTCGATGGTAGGCAACTAACTGTGTCAGCCTCAGGAGGCCTGGGGCCAGTCCCTGCCTGCCATTTACATGTGTGATTTGGGGCATGTCACTTCACCACTTCAGGCCTCAATTTCCCCATTTCAAAAACAGGGGAATTGGGCCAGATGCTATAGGACTTTATCCAGCTCCAATTGCCTGGGTATAAATCCTGACTCTGCTACCTATTAGCAGTGTGTCCTGGGGTGAGGTATTTGACAGTGTCATACCACAGTTTCCTCATCTGTAAAATAGGGGTCCTCATGGTATCTACCCTGTGAGGTTGTGAGGACTGGATGGGCTGTTATGTGTAAAATGCATGCAGCTGAGTCTGACAGAGAGTCAGAGACCAAGATCCATTATTGCCACTGTAGCTGCTGAGAATCACAGGTCCTGAGTTCTACTCCTGCCTGCCCCTGGGTGCTGTGTGACCTGGGCCAAGCCCCTTCCCCTCTCTGGGCCTCGGCAGCCCGTCCTATAAAATGAGGGAACTGGATGCTATCTTGGACCCTAGCAGCTCTGAGTGTGGCTCTCAGAAGCTACGCTGGGTTGTTGACGGGACAGCAAGTGCCTTCCTGGGCAGGGACAGGAGAGGAGAGCGTCAGCTGGTTTCCTGTGGCCGGGGCGGTAACCTGGGCAGCCTGGACCTCCTGTTTCCCAGAGGGAATCCAGGGCTGCCCCCTCCCGTCGCCGGGGCAACGGCCCCTACATCATCTCCCGGTGGGGAGCGTGTGGGTGAGGGAAGCACCAGACACAATGGTTCTTCGTCTCCTGCCCTGCCGCCCCAGCCCCAAGAGCCTCGTGCCCATCTTCCAGATGAGGAAACTGTGGCAGGGGGAGGTGAGATCATTTGCCTAAGGTCATGAGGCTGGAGAGGAGCAAGGCTGGGATTAGAACCTGAGTCTCCTGAAAACATGGGCTGGCCTCACCCAGGACCCTCAGCACCAGCTGGACTCTCCTCCAGCCCCGCCCCGCCCCCCACACACACACCCTGACACAGAAAGAGCCTGGAGCTCAAGCCCTCAGTGGCCTGGTGACCTACAATGTGACTTGCAGGCCGGCTCCCTGAGGTACAAGGCTCCTGCTGGACCCCCTTTTCTGCCTTTATCCTGCCCACACTGAGCAGCCCCTTGACCCATCCCTGGGCATGCAGGGACCCATGCCGCGGGCCCCATGCACAAATAACCACAAAACAAAACAGTGGCCGGGCCAACCTGCCACTGACCAGGAGCAAGGGCTTTGGAGCAAGGCAGCCCCAGGTTCAAACCCTGACCTTGGCACTTGGCAGCTGCGTGCCTTGGGCTGGTGACTTAACCTCTCTGAGCTCCAGTTTCCTCATCTGTGACATGCGGCTCTATTTGTTTCCTAGGGCTGCTGTAAACAAATCACCACAAACTTGGTGGCTTAAAACAACAGATATTTATCATCTCACAGTTCCAGAGGTTGAAAGTCTAATGTCAAGATGTCGGCAGGGTTGGTTCCTCCTTGAGGACTCTGAGAGAGAATCGCGTCCATGCCTCTCTCCCAGTTTCTCATGGCTGCAGCCCTGCTTGGCCTTCCTTGGCCTGTGGCAACATAACTCCAGTGACTGCCTCCATCGTCACATGGCCCGTTTTCCCTCTGTGTGTGTATCCAAATTTCCTTCTCTTATGAGGATGCCAGTCATTGGATTAAGGCCCACCCTAATCTAGTATGACCTCATGTTAACTTGATTACATCTGCAAAGACCCTCTATTCAGATAAGGTCACATGCACAGGTAGAAGGGGTTAGGACTTAACCATGTTTTTTGTGGGGACATGATTCAATCCGCAACAGGCACCATGAGAAGATGCTTGTGTTAGTGGATTGTGATGCAGATTTTATGAGTAATTCCTATAAAATGTCCACCCGAGTCAAATCCATAGAAAGCCCTCAAACAGTATGTGCTGTTATTCTTACTTTGGTTCTCTCATCCCAGCAACAAGCTGCAGATTTGACTGTTTGCCTGGAGCCCAGAGCCTGTGGGTCTGAAATCCTGACTTGTGCCGTCAAACACCCAGAGGCTGCACTAATAAAAGCCAGCATCTATTGAGCACTTACTGTATGCCAGGTGCTGCCTATACACAAAACAAATATCACTCTGTCTTCACAATAATCCTATGAAATAGCAACTACTGTAACCCCCGTTGAAAGATGCAGAAACAGGTTCAGAGAGGTTAAGTAACCTGCCTGAGGTCACCAGCTAGAAAGAAGCCAGCCTCAAACCAAGTGAGTCCAGCCAGCCTGCCAGGGTGAGGACTCCCAGCCATCCTTCTGGAGGGTAGCCCCATGCAGAGCCAGCCCTGGGCAGGCCACAGGGGCCTCCAGAAGGGCATGTGTGTGTGTGTGTGTGTGTGTGTGTGTGTGTGTGTGTGTGTGTGTGACTACTGTCTGTTTCTGTATATCTGTGTCTCTGTGCATCTATGTTTGTGTGTGTCTATACCTCTGTGTTGGTCTTTATGTGTATTTGTGTGTGTGTACCACAAGGTTACCAAGCCCCAGAGGAGAGCGGTGTCCCAGACCATCCTATATACACGGTCACACTGAAGCAGACACACAAAATCCCCATATAAAATCCCACAGAGACACACTACACATGTAGTGTGTAGACACACACACTACACAGTCTTATATGCATGTAGGTGTACATATGTACATAGACACGCACTCATGACCACAGACACACACAAACAAACATATCTTCACCCGGGGACACATGCAGACACCCAGGAGCTAGCAGGACCTGCGGTGGTGGGGGGAGCGGCGGGGAGCAATCTGCTAACTGAGAAAAGTCAGAGATGGGCTTCAAAAGGCCTTCATACAGCACAGATATGGGGGTCCCTCACTGGAGCACAGGGGGAGCTGTGCCCAGATCGAGGGCAATAGTGGGAGCATAGGACCCAGAGGGGGGCCGCCAGCTCTGCCAGATTGGGGAGAGATCAGGGAGGGCTTCCCAGAGGAAGCGGCAGAGTGTGCTTTAGAAAGAAGAGCCTGACGTTTCTCAGTCCATCACGCTCATAGGAAGACACTAAGAGTCCAGAGACAGGAAGAGCGGGTGGGAGTGCATTTTGGAGTGTGCTCACTGCTGGGAAAGAGGCGCAGGAAAAAAACGTATCTCCAACAGCCATTAGCCTCTCCTCGACAGGCCTTCCTACCCCCAACCTCTCCCCATCCCGTCATAGTTTGACATCCTCCCATAAGTCCCCTCTCCATGTCTACAGTCACTATTGATTGCTGTTGTCCACCCAGAAACCCTGTCCCTCGTCTCCAGGTAACAGAAAAATGCTTCCTTCCTTAGGGGAATTTCCTCTCCCTCACTCCATGTGGCTGGCACAATGCCAGGATCCCAGGCCCTCGGCCCCAGGCTAAACAAGAGATCCAGGCCTGGCCATCATTCCATCCCATCTCCCTGACCACAGCGATCTGCCATGGATGGACAGGTGACCCCAGCCTGGCCGTCGGTCTCCTTTCCTAGGGTTTACTGTGGCTTCTGGAAGGAAGAATCTCAGTCTCCTGCCTCAGGAGCTAAGACGGTGTGGCCCCTATGCTGCCTGTGGCCATGTCCACCTCTTGCCCCAGCGTGGAGAAAGGCTGTCTGCAATGGAAAGAGGATAGGTCCAAAAGAGGAAGGCTGAGTGGAGAGAATGAGAGCCCTGACAACTCGGTCCGAGTCTCTGATCCAGGTGCATCTTTCCCAGGCTTGAGAGCCAGTTAAGTCCCCTTTTTTTTTTTTTTTTTTTTTTTTTTTTTTTTTTTATTTTTATTTTTATTTTTTTATTGTGGTACACGGGCCTCTCACTGTTGTGGCCTCTCCCGTTGCGGAGCACAGGCTCCAGAGCGCAGGCTCAGTGGCCATGGCTCACGGGCCCAGCCGCTCCGCGGCATGTGGGATCCTCCCGGACCAGGGCACGAACCCGTGTCCCCTGCATCGACAGGCGGACTCTCAACCACTGCGCCACCAGGGAAGCCCCTAAGTCCCCTTTTTGCCAGTTCTGGCTGGGTTTCTGCCACCTGCCACTAAAGGAGACGTGACTAGCACAGTCCCCCTTCTCATTCTTTCTCTCGTCTGTCCTTGCCCCACCACCATCTCCCACTCAAACCCCCTCTCCACCAGAGGCACTGCCTGCCTACCTCTCACTCCTCCCAAATCCATCCTCCCAAGCTCCCTGCCTCCCACCCTCAGCCCCGCATTACCTACCCTCTCCAGAAGGAGCTGTCCTAGGGCTCCCATGGCAGCTGAGGGCCAGGACTGATTCCCAGGCCTGGGTGAGGAACCTGGTCCTCCCTCTGTTAACAGGGACATATAGAGCAGGCCTGCTCTGGGACAGGCTTGGGTACCTCTGCCCTATTCTAAGGCATCAACCTTCTCTCTGGTCTCCCTGCCTCCTGTCTCTCTCCTCTCCAACCCATCCTGCACTCTGCAGTCAGACAGATCTTCCAAAAGTGCAAATCTGACAGCGTCAAACCCACTCCCCCAGCCCCTAACCACGCAGAACTCCGACCAGTCTCTGTGCCCTAGGGGATAATAGCCTTTAGCATGGCTATTAGCTAAGGTATAGGTTTAACATCTCTTCTAAGGCAGAGATGCCAAATAACACTGGCTTAAACAAGAGAGAAGTTTATTTGTCCCTTAGATAATAATTCACACATAAACCATCCAGTGGCTGGTTCCCTCTGTCTTGTTGCTCCATTGTTCCCGGGCTGTTTGTTGCCTTCGTTCACATGGTCCAAGGTGGGACAAGTTCACCTTCCAGCCAAGTTGTGACAAGGATAAAAGGTAGAGGAGAGGGCAGACCACTACCCTTTAAGGGAACAACCCTGAAACTGCCTACTGTACTTTTGCTCTACTGTATTGGCTACATTGGTCACATGGGAGGCTGGGAAATGTAGTCTTTCTTTCAAGCAGCCATGTCTCATTACTGTGGAAGGGAAGGAGGATGGATATTAGGGGACAGCCAGTCTCTGCCACAGCCTGGCATTCAGTGTCTTTCTCAGCAGCTTTACTCTGGGGCTCTGTATCTTTAAGCACGTTGTGAACCTTTGCCTACCTTCCCTTTCCTGCCTCCAAATTCAGGAAGCCTTCCCTGACCACCATCACCCCAGCCTGGATTAAGGGTCTCAGTGTCCATTGATCACATGGTGTTGTGTGTAAGGGCCCATCTCCCACCTTAGTTGGGAGCAACTCCAGGGTAGGGACCATAACTGATTTAATTCTGTGTCCCCCTACCCAACGCCAAGCCTGAAAGGGAATGGGCATCAGGGAATACAGAATAAAGGAATGAATGAGAAAGTGAACCATCTAAATTAGAAATTTTCAATTGATAAATGATTATTGAGGGCTTCCCTGGTGGCGCAGTGGTTGAGAGTCCGCCTGCCGATGCGGGGGAAACGGGTTCATGCCCCGGTCCGGGAAGATCCCACATGCATAAAAAAAAAAGATGATTATTGATTGAATGAGCCTGGGAAGGCACCTGTGCGTTGACGCGGGGCTGATCAGGCAGGCGAGGCTTCCCTGGGATCTCACCTCCACAAACGCGGTTCCCTCTGCCCGGAGTGCTCTCTGCCTCCTCTGTGACTGCCCAGCTCATGCTCAGCCTGTATGTCTCAGCTTAAATGTCACCTCTCGAGCGGGGTCTTCCCTGACTCACCTCCACTCCAGTGTAGAGCAGCCCCTCCAGAGGCAGGCCCATTCACCACCCCCCACCCCACAGGCCCCTGTCCTGCCCTTCGGAGTGCTCAGCCCAACTGTAATTAAATAATGTGCCCACACGGATTTGTCCACAGAACTGAAAATTCCATAAGGTGAGTCTGTCTCTCTCATTGTGTCCCCAGGGCCTAGCACAGCGTTGGACACACAGCAGCTGGCCAGTGAAAGTTAAATGAGTGAAACTCAGCTCTACAAGTATCTTTAAAGGGGTTGACATTTTGATCCAAAGGAGGGTCAGGATAATGCCTGTCACGTAAGTCGGTAGGTGGCAGCTTCAGCGCTGTATGGCAGGTAGCACCAAGAGTCTGTGCGCGGGCTAAGCCTGCCTGAGGGCCAGTGAGGGAAGGAGAAAACTGCCCGCCGGCCCCTAGTCACAGAGCCCTGCACTCAGCCTGCTACACAGAGAAAACAAAGCATTTGGGAGCCCCACCTTCACCTCAACCGCTGGGAGGAGAGGGGCCCACTGCGGGCAGAAGACACTGCGACATGGATGGCAAGTTATTCAACTGCTCTGTGCCTCGATTCCCCACTGTGGAGGGCGATCGATCACAGTAGTACCTTCTTCATGTGGTCTTTGTGAAGATTAAAGGGTCAATCCGTGGACAGTGCCAATCCCGGGCCTGCTTCATTGTAAATGTTTGTGAATAATATAAAGGGACAATGAAAATATATGTGCTCTGGGCTCTGGCCTGAGAGGATCCCAATCCACTGTCACTGAGCCTCAGTTTTCTCATCTGTAAAGTGGGGGTGCCAATACCCGCCCTCAGGGGCTCAGAGAGATGCAGTGAGAAGAGGATGCCATGGGCTCAGCACCATGCATGGCACCAGGGAATCCTCTCCTCTTCTCCCAAGACAGAGAGGGATGGGGCAGAGAATGTCTGTCAGCCTCACCTGCCTGAGGCAGGAGGCCTGGGGAGGGAGGAGGCTGCCTGATGAATAATCTCATTAATGGTAATCATCACCCTGATGCTTGTTAATATAATAACACTGGGCTCCCAGCCACGGCTTGGCTCTGAGCTGGCTCCTCTGTGCCTCTCATCTCTGCCTGGCGGGGGCTCCGTAAACACTCATTACACTCCCGTCCCCTGGGAGGCCGCCAGGAGAAGCTGCTATTCCCGGCACACAGCTCAACTCTGGGTCGTAGGCTCTGCTTTTAATAAGCATCATCGGGCTTCCCTGGTGGTGCAGTGGTTGGGAGTCCGCCTGCCGATGCAGGGGACGCGGGTTCGTGCCCCGGTCCAGGAAGATCCCACATGCCGCGGAGCAGCTGGGCCCGTGAGCCATGGCCGCTGAGCCTGCGTGTCCGGAGCCTGTGCTCCGCAGCGGGAGAGGCCACAACAGTGAGAGACCCGCGTACCGCAAAAAAATAAATAAATAAGCATCATCGCACACACACACGTGCTTGCACACACGCAAACACACACAGTTTTGCAACACTTTCGAAGCTCCTCGCTGACCACCAGTAATTGCTCACCATGGCTGAGCCTCACATTGTATCGATAACAAGGATAGCGGCTCCTCATTAAACACTCCCTGCTTGCCAGGCCCTGGTTCTAAGTGCTCCACTTGTTTTAACCCACTTAATTTAAATGAGTATTCCTGTCATGTCCGTTTTGCAGACGAGGAAACTGAGGCACCTGAAGTAACTTTCAGCCTTGGCTGAATCACTGACCCATGAGCGGCAGAGCTGGGACCTGATGCTGCCTTCCAGAGCATGAGCTCATTCAACCCTCATGGCAATTGGAATCCTCGTCCCCACTGCACTCATGAGGAAATGGGCTTAGAGAAGTGATGTCATTTGCCCAGGAACACACAGCTAGGACCTGCGGGCCATGGGCTGTCCAACTTGAGAGCCTGTTGTACTGCTCCCCTGGGATGGAAGCAGGGAAGGAAATCATATTCCTCTTTTAAAGACAGAGAAACTGGGGCTTCCCTGGTGGCGCAGTGGTTGAGAGTCCGCCTGCTGATGCAGGGGATGCGGGTTCGTGTCCTGGTCCGGGGGGATCCCACATGCCGCGCAGCGGCTGAGCCCGTGAGCCACTGCCGCTGGGCCTGCACATCCGGAGCCCACAATGGGAGAGGCCACAACAGTGAGAGGCCCGCGTGCAGCAAGAAAGAACGAAGGAAAGAAAGAAAGGAAGAAAGAAAGATGGAGAGACTGGGACTCAAAGAGATTAAGAGACTTGCCCCACATCACACAGGCATCGATGCGGAGAGCGAGGGCTAGCTCAAAGCCTGGATTCCTGGCCATCTCTTCCCCGCCTCCCACCCTCACCCCCAGCAAGGAGCCTCTTGCTCGGAGACCCTAATTCAGACCCAGAATCAGCTGGCTCAGACTCAGGGGCGTTCAGCATCAGAGGGCCCCAGAACACCTGGGGTTCCCTCCAGGCCATGGCCATTCTGTGTCACCACTGCCCCTGGGGAAGTCACATCACCTCTCTGGGCCTGAGTTTCGTGCCCCTGGGGAAGTCACATCACCTTTCTGGGCCTGAGTTTCCTCAAAATGGAAACAAGAGCTGACACTTAGGGAGCATTTACAACATTCCAGGACTGGTCTATGTGTTGGCCATGTAATATCTCATTTTATGCCCACCGCAACCCTAAAAGGAAGATATTAAAAGAGTCTATGATTTTAAAGATTCTGTTATCCTACAGGATTCTATGATTCCCACAGGGTCTGTTATGAAAGACCCTGATCTTAAAAAGAGTCTAAAAAGATTCTATTACTCTAGAATTCTCAGGTGCTGGAAGGTTCCATCCATCTGTCTGTGATCGTAATGATAAAGGATTTCATGAATTGGTGATTCATTGAACCTCAAGGGCAAGAGGCAATTTGTCAGCCTTCAGTCAGCCTTGAAGGCCACCAGTGTCCACCCCCTGCCCCCGCCCCCTCCCTCCGCTATGACATCAGGGCCAGCTGAGGCGGAACAACCTGCCTCTATGACAGGCCTTGGGTCCAAAGCCAGCAAGGACCGTGGAGGCCGCCGGAGTGCTTGGGGGTGGCTCCCAGACAAAGGGCTCCATGGACCCGCCTCCGCTGCCCTGGCCCCGTCTTTCACACAATGGAAGGACCTTTCGAGGCTGCATCCAGCTCGCCCCCTCCCTCAGCCAGAGACACCCAGAAATGCAGCTGAGTTCAGTCTCAGAGCAGCCCCCTCCCTGCTCAGAAGGGCCCCAGCAAGGAGGTGGGGAGCAGAGAGAAAGGCAGGTGTCTCTTCATTCTCTTAGCCAGTCTGACCTCTCTGCCTTTGCTCATGCCCTGCTTGGCATACCCCTCTTCCTCTTTCTCTAAGAATCCTTCAAGGGCCAGCTCAAGCCCCACCTCCTCCAGGAAGACCTGCCTGGTTACTCTAAACTTCACTGATTCCCGCTCTCTCTGAAGTTCTTTCGCATGACATTGAGTACTAATGTGGGAATCAGAGATTCCAGAGCCTCTTTTCCTCTCCAGTCTATCCTCCCTGCTACCACCAGAGTGATCTTTCAGGAACACACATGTGACCTTGTCACTCTCTTTCTACAGATCTTGACCCTCAAGCATGGCATTCAAGACCATCCCTACCTCTGGTCCCACCTTTTCTGTCTGGCTTCATTTCCTGCCTCAGATCCATGCGCTAAGGCTTGACCAAGTGAAGTGGGGATCTGCCTCCCAGGTTATGTGGGCGCCGAGGCGGCCCTTCTGAGGCTGGAGCAGCTGGGACCCTGCCTTGATCCCAAGAGACAGATGTTGACGGTCTCCTCTACCCCTCATTACACATGCACACACACACACACACACGCACACGCACACGCACACACACACCAAGCTGCCACCAGGGAGCCCACTGGGGTTTGCAGCCTTAGAGAGCATGTTAGTACCATGGACAGCGCCACAGGCAGGCTCTGGGTGCTACTAAAATCCATCTGCGTGCGTGCACGTCCCGGGACATGCATGGATTTCATACAGCAGGCATTTGCTGAGCACCAGCTGCATGCCCCACACCTGCTAGGTGATATGGAAAATACCAGAAGGAGAGATATTGACCTTTGCTGCACCAAAGAAACTTACAGTCTGGTTGGGGAATTGATTGCCCTGGTACCAACTTCTCACCTCTCTCCCTGCAGGCTGCCAGACCCATGCTTACAAACCGTAAATCTGATCATATCACTCTCTAAAAAGCTCCATGCACGCGCGCACATACACACCAATGTTTATAGAGTAAAATCCAAGCCATTGAATGTGGCATTCAAGGCCCTCTCTGACCCAGGCCCAGCTATTCTCTTGCCCTTGCCAACCCCTTTAAATGCAACACTCAGCCTCACTTGATTTCCATCCATTCCCAAATATCCTGGGGTGCTTTTTTCACTCGAGGAGTAGTTCCCCTCTTCTTTTCACAGAGATCTCCTATATAGCCTTCAAAACTCAAACCAAGGGACTTCCCTGGTGGCACAGTGGTTAAGAATCTGCCTGCCAATGCAGGGCACACGGGTTTGATACCCGGTCCGGGAAGATCTCACATGCCGCAGAGCAACGAAGCCAGTGCACCACAACTACTGAGCCTGCGCTCTAGAACCCACGAGCCACAACTACTGAGCCCACGTGCTGCAGCTACTGAAGCCCGCGTGCCTGGAGCCCGTGCTCCACAGCAGGAGAAGCCACTGCAATGAGAAGCCCACGCACCGCAACGAAGAGTAGCCCCCGCTCGCCGCAACTAGAGAAAGCCCACGCACAGAAACGAAGACCCGATGCAACCATAAATTAATGAGAAAAATGAATGAATTAATGAAAAAACCCTCAAGCCAAATATTTCCTCCTCCTGGAAGCCCCAAAGTTCATTGTTCCCTCCTCTGTACTCCCAGAAGTTAATTGTTCCCTCCTCTGTACCTGCATCACCTGGCATCATTGAATTCTGACTTACCGTGCATCCCTCATGTCAGACAGAAGTTAGCTAAATTTGCCCGGGCCCATTAGAAAACACTGGTGGTTACCAGAGTGCAGGGGCTTTCTAAGAACTGTAGTTGATTAACCGCAATGCCAGCAATACTCATATCCAACAATGTCAGATTTACTTGGAAGTCTAAAAATAATGTCAAAGCTGTGCTTTTTATATCATTTTTTTCACTCTAGAAATCTGTCTGCCTTGTCTTTGGGAAGAGCATTATTTATTATATAGCTCAAATGCCCAATAATTGTTAGCAAATAAAACATAGCCTCTAGTGAATCTAATGCAGATGTGAGGCTCAGCCCTGTTCCTTCCATGTCATGAGTATTCTCAAGTATCTGATTCCAGGTCTGTCTCCTCCACCCCAGCCTGTGAGTTCCCTGAGGGCCAGGACTGTGTGTCTTTTAATTCCATATCCCTAGTACCTAGCACTGTGGTGGGCACAAAGTAGGCTTCTATCAATATTGGATGAATGATTAACAAACTAGAATGAATCACATGGACTTGAGTTAAGATTGCCTACGTTCAAATCCTCATTCTGCCATGTGCTAGCTATGTAAATTCAGGCACATTTTAAAGAGATCTCTTTTCTGATCTGTAAAATGGGCATATTAATAGTATCGACCTCATGAGGTCATTACAACATCTAAATGGAACACTGTATATAAAGGCCCAGGCATAGAACCTGGCCAAGAGTGAGTGCCCTATAATGGTTCATTGTTATTATCAATGCTGTTGGGTTGACTTGCATGGTTTATACTTAAGCTCATTTGAATTCACAGGAAAGAGAGCACCATGAAGTAGAGTCATCCAAGATGATGTTATGAGCTAATATTTACCAAGCATTTTCTATGTGCCATGTATTAACTTAATTAAACCTCAGGACCATTCTATGAGATGGGTACTATGATTCTCCTCCATTTCATCCCCATAGGATACTAAGGTATGGGAGGGTAAATGAATTGCTGGAGATTACACAGCCGATAACTAGAGGAGCCAGGATTCAAACCAGAACTGTGTGGTCCCAGTCCATTTCTTAACTTGTATGCCACACAGCTAACCTCGAGAAAGCTAGAGGCTGAGCGGGGCCTTGAAGAACAAGCCACAAGACAGAGGCACCCATGATAGGAAGGAGGACTAAGAACTTCCCCCTTCATACCTTCCCAACAGCCAACCCAGGGATTGACTCTCTCGCAAGTCTGCCTCCCTCCCTGCAGTTCTCTTGTTCCCACCTCACTCATCCGACCGCCTCCGTCAGGCCCTGCCTTCTCTCGATCCTCCACTTTTCCAGGTCTAAGTATTTCCTCCTGGTCTCTCTTCCTCCCCTTTCCAGCCCCAAGGACTAGTGCTGCCTGGGAGTTCCCAGAGGAGGTGATGTTTGAGTAGGGCTTTGAAGGACCCATAGGAGTTTGCCAAGAGAAGGGTGGAGAGGGGTCAAGGTTTTCTGGACCAAAGGTCTTCTTGGTCAAAGGTTTTACCGTTTTCTTATCTACACCCTTAGCCTTCTCAGAATCTCCATGCATCAGTCTCCCCATCTGTAAACATGAGAGTAATAAGAGTACCTACCGCCTCTCAGAGATTTTGTAAAGATTAAATGCATTAGTCTGC
The DNA here is from genome assembly GCF_003031525.2 of Neophocaena asiaeorientalis asiaeorientalis. Taxonomy (NCBI): domain Eukaryota; kingdom Metazoa; phylum Chordata; class Mammalia; order Artiodactyla; family Phocoenidae; genus Neophocaena; species Neophocaena asiaeorientalis. Next base: position 8,132,215 of record NW_020175402.1, read on the forward strand.
TTGGGTTGCCATCACCAAATACCAAAGACTGGGTTTACTGACTTAAACAAGAGACATTTATTTTCTCACAGTTCTGGAGGCTGGAAGTCCAAGATCAAGCTGCCAACACGGTTGGTTTCTAGTGAAGGCTCTCTTCCTGCCTTGCAGATGGCCACCTTCTCACTGTGCCCTCATGTGGGCCTTTCCTAATCAAATTAAGAAAAGGGGGGCACACAGTCTCTCTAGGGTCTCTTCTTAGCAGGTAAGGACACCAATCCTATTGGACCAGGGCCCTGCTCTTATGACTTCATTTAATCTTAATTACTTCCTTAGAGGCCCCATCTCCAAATACTGTTGCCTTGGGGGTTGGGGCTTCAACATATAAATTATGCCAGGGGAAAACAATTCAGTCCATAGCATTAAATATGGTAATAATGCAAAATTATTTTATTTAATAAATACCTACATAGCACTTGCCAGGCACTTTTCTAAATGCCACACATTATTTTATTTTATTTTAATTTTGCGGTACGCGGGCCTCTCACCGCTGTGGCCTCTCCCGTTGCGGAGCACAGGCTCCGGATGCGCAGGCTCAGCGGCCATGGCGCACGGGACCAGCCGCTCCCCGGCATGTGGGATCTTCCTGGATCGGGGCACGAAGCCTTGTCCCCTGCATCGGCAGGTGGACTCTCAACCACTGTGCCACCAGGGAAGCCCTGCCACGCGTTATTTTAAATGCTTAGATCATGCCCAGCATATGGTAAGTACAATCCACGTGTTCTGTTGTTGTCATTATTGGACACTTAGATCTGCCTGCTCTTTGGATCCCCACAAATTCTTCAGTGGCCTTCACTGTGTCCATTAGACAGAGGAGGAAGCCAGACTCAGGAGCAAAGTGGCTTCTCCAGGACGATCCAGGGAGAACTTGCTGAGGCTGGTGGAGAACCCACATCTCTCCACTCTCTTTCAGTATTTCCAGCGAGACATAATAAATGTCTAGACTTGGCCAGAGCCATGAAAATGGGGAGAAATGATCAAGTTCAATGTCCTTCAAGGTGGGAGGAGTCATCCTCCCCAACCAGTCCACCTTCCTGGACTGATGTGGACAGTAAGCAAGGCCAAGGATTCCCTGGAAAGTGCTCTGTGAGCTGTGACACCCCCTCTGGAAGGGCCATTTCTCTTACTCTCTTTGGCAGAAGGCAAGTAACTCTGGAGGAGGCAATAGCTGAAGCCACGTCACTCATCACAGTTTCATGTGAAATTCTTCATCAGAGCTATTCACGAGAGCCAGTTTCCGTAAAAGGGAAGGGAGCGGGGCCCCTGAAGGTGCTGGCCATCTGGAAGTGGATGACATCAAGCCGGGGAAAATATATGACATTCCAGGAGTCCACAGCAGGGACAGGGTGAGGGCCAGGGGGCCTGGGCTTGGGGTCAGAAGACCCAGCTCTGCATTTCCCGGGGGTGGGCGGTGGCAGGGGAATTCCTCATGCTCCCTGGGAATCGATTTCTTTTTGTTAACATTTTATTGTGAAGAATTTAACAGTTAAACTTAGAGCTGACAGAATAATATAATGAGCCCCCCATGTACCTACTACTCAACTTGTATAATTATCAACTCAAGTCCCATCTTATGTCCTCTGTTCTCCCACCCACTCCTCCCCGTGTTTTTTAAGCCAATCCCAGACATCCCATCACTTCATCTGCCAAAATTTCAGTCTGTATGAAGATAAAGACTCTTTAAAACAAAAACATAACTACAGGGCCATTATCACATCTAAGAACACTGACAATGATTCTTTTATGACAAATATTCACTCAATGTTCAAATTTCCACTTGCCCCATAATTAGCTCTTTTTTTTAGAATTTGTTTGAATCAGCATTCAAACCAAGTTCCCACGTGGATCGGTTAACATGCCTTTTAAGCTTATCTATAAAATCCCTCTCCATCTCTTTTCCTTTCCCCTTCCTTGCAATTTATTAGTTGAAGAAGCTGGGTGGTTTGTCCCAAACAAGTGTCCCACAATGTGGATTTTGGTCACAGGGTCAGTGTCTTTATCTGTAAAGCGGGGGACTCATTCTCTCCAAGAATTAAGTGAGATAATGTCTTGTGAATGGGCTCTGACAATTGGAAGGCACCCACAACTGTCATGTGTTAATGTAACTTTCAAGCCTTTCAATACCCTGTGCATCTGTTTTTCTGATGATATAATTGAGGTTCAGAGAAGCTTAGTAACCTGCCCACGCTCACACAACTAACTAACAGTAGAGGGAGGAAAGGGTGGTGGAACTGAAAGAACATTGACTCCATGTGGAAACTCACACTCGAATCCCACTACACCTTTTAATAGCATTATGGCCTCAGGTTTCTGCTTTTTTTGGCTGCATCGGGTCTTCGTTGCTGCACGCGGGCTTTTTCTAGTTGCGGAGAGCGGGGGCTACTCTTCGTTGCGGTACGCGGGGCTTCTCATTGTAGTGGCTTCTCTTGTCGAGGAGCACGGGCTCTAGGCACACAGCCTTCAGTAGTTGTGGCTCCTGGGTTCTAGAGCGCAGGCTCAGTAGTTGTGGCGCACGGGCTTCGTTGCTCCGCGGCACGTGGGATCTTCCCGGCCCAGGGCTCAAACCCGTGTGCCCTGCATTAGCAGGCAGATTCTTAACCACTGCGCCACCAGGGAAGCCCTCTGCTTTCTTCATTTGCAAAAACCAGTCAGGAGGGCAGACCTGCACGAGGCTAAAATGAGCTAATGTGAGACGAGCCCGTCTCACGGTGCCTGGCAGTCAGTGCCTCACCCATCCCTTCTGCTGTCTGCTCTCTGGCCCAGCCTCCTTCTTCCCTGAGTGTGGATAAGGCTTGCAGCTCTGGCAGTAATCAACCTGGACCTTCGGTCTGTCCCGAGCCCACCCTCAGGCCAGGAGAGACAGGGTGGGCGGCCCTCGGAAGCTGAGCACACTCTGTTCTTGGGGCAGCTTGGCAGGAGTCTGCAACCTCATGGGCCTCGGGAAACAATCAGCTATTCTTCCTCCTTCCCCCTCTGTTTGTTGCTCATCCCTGGGCCAAGGGGCCCAGAGAGAAATGCTCCAACTCCCAGCAGCTTCCAGCCCATCTGTACAACCTACATGGATGATTTCCAGGCATCAGCCTCAGCTCTGAGAAGCCTCAGGCTAAGTCACAGTTCACTCCAGAGCTGACACGGATATTTTGATTTCTACCCAGATTCCTTGTCATTTACGCATTCAACAGGCAGCAGGCTGGACCCTGCAGATAATGACAGCAACAAGAACAACACTTAAAATATATAGCACCTACTGTATGCCAGGCATGGTTCTGAACACCATGCACATGACGCAGGCGCTATTAGCCCATTTTACAGGAGAGGAGACTGAGCACTAGGAGTCTGGATAACCCGCCCAAGGTCCCGTAGCTAGTCAGTGGTGGAGTTGGGATTTGAGTAAAGTTTGCCTGTTAAAGACTGATTGTACAAAGAGGGATTGAAGTCCAGCAGCTGGGTGCCACATAGGCCAAGCTCCATGCTAGCTGCTTTCAATATGTTATCTCATTTAATCTTCACAAGAGTCTCCAAATATTGACCTTATTGTCCACATTTGCACATGAGGAAACAGGCTCAGAGAGGTACAGCATTGTGCCCAAGTGCACACAGCTGAGTCCACTCGACTCCAGGATGAGACTTTTTTTTACTCTTCCAGGCTGAGAACACAATATGACGCAGGTCACTTGAATTCAGATGAGAAGGTGCTGGGGGCCCTGCAGGTGGGAAGATAACTCCAGGCTATAGGAACTCAGAGAGGATGGAATCAACTTCCAAAACTCCCTGGAGGAGGGACCATGTCAGGACCTGAGACTTGAATGGTGGCAAAACCACCCCTCATGGCATAGCAGGCTTCTAGCTGGGGCCCAGGCCTCTGTGAGAACCTCAACATGGCGAGGCTGGCCCCTTCACCCCATTTTATAGCCGTGCAGCCTGAGACCGTCAGGGCACACACGGTCTGAGGTCCCACAGTGAGGACCCAGGCCTTGGGGCTCTGTCCCTGAATCGTCTGGCAGTGAGGGGAATGCTTGGTGGGGGGTGGTTGGAGGTGGTGGCTGAGGAAACACACCCCCACAGACCAGTGTCATTACATAGTCATGAGACCCTGGTTTTTAGCTCTCTCCCAAGTAGATGTAAGTGCTCACCAGGATGGCACCTGGGGGCACTCAAGAAACTTTAGTGAAGGGAGGGCAGGACGGGTAGGATCTTGTACCAAATCCGGGGGCCTCAGCCTCCAACCCACCCCAGAACCATCAAGACCCTGTGTGAGTATCACATTTTAAGACGAATAAATCTCTAGAGGACATGGAGAGGTTTCCTTTGGAGGAGGAAGGGTTTTGACCATGACACTCATGCCTGGAGCTATCCCACAGCAAGGGGGCAGAGCCCTGTGTGCCTCCAGAGAAGAATGAGGACCAGAGAAAGGAAACACAAGAGAGGCAGATTTGGGCTAAAAATAAAGGACTTCTCAACAGGCAGAGTGACCTGGTCCCCAGGATGCACCAAGTCCCTGTCATAAGAGGTGTGCTGGCATGGGGCAGGGAAGTCCCCCAAGAGGCACTGAAGAAGGGATTTCTACCCCAAGGGGCCCAGGGCTGGCTCTAAGGCCCTCCCAGCTCCATGACCCTGTGATCCTAAGAGGCCATCTGGGCTTCCAGGCCACAGAACTCCTCCTGTCCCCGGTTCAGTTCTGTCCCAACACCATCATCCAAGACCCCGTGAGCTGAGGCTGACCGTGCGAAGTGTTCCTCCTCACATAGTACTTGGGGATGTTGTTGACGCTCACCTCATTTCTCAGGTAAGAACACTGAGCCTCACGCCAAGTAGCTTCTCCAGAGTCAGAGCTCGGAAACGTCACCTAGGCTTGAAACCAGGCCCGTTAGACGCCAAAGACATCTCACCTTGGCCAGTCCAGTTTCAATATCCCGCGGTCCCAAGATTCTCTCCTGTGGCTGGAAACCACAGTTCTTCCCCCGGTGTCACCACAGCCTAACCCCGCCCAACCGCAGCGCCCACTCAGCCTCGCCGCAGTCAGCTCCATGGCTTCCTGAACACTCTCAACCAAGAGCAGCTTTTACCATAATGGTTCCCACGAGAGGCTGTCGGTCAATTTTTCTTTGCTTGCTTCTCAATTTCTTTTTTTTTTTTTTTTTTTGGCTCAATTTCTTTTAAAGGGGGATGTGGCTGAGGCCCAAATGGGACTGTGGGCTGCCCCTCCCCAAATGACCTCCATGCTTATCTCACACTCTGACCACAGGACATCATTTCGGTTTAATTTTATTTCCTCTTATAAATGGGCACAGCACAGGAAGTGTTAAAAAAACAAAAACAAAAACAAAAAAACCACAGTTCCTTCACAAGGCTGGGACAGGTGAGCACCCACAGTGGGGCAGGTGCCTTGGTTTCTTTTTCCACCGATTTTTCATATTTAAAGTTTTGGCCATGAACTCAGGACAGGTATGGTTAATAAACAGGTTATGAGGGAGAGAAGGGGCAGGGAAGGCCTGGGGGAGGGAAGGACAAACTCCCCCCACCCCAGGCCGGGTTCTTGGAGGGATCTGTATAGGAGAAAGGACGCACAGGAGGGACACTGTCTTCAGGGGGCTCTCTGGAGCCACACTGCTGCCTACGAAAAATATTTACATGCATTCGCCACGCTGGGGCTGGTGCGCTGAGTTGCCTGGTGGGCACCCGGGGGATGCTGGGGCCATCAGCCCTTAGATGGCAACTCTGGGGCCCAGCCTCGGCGTCTCTGTAAATCTGTACACAGTCTGTGGGCTTCTATTTACAGGCAGGAGGCCTGGGGAAGCAAGTCCAGGGTGGTGGCTGTCAGGAGAAGAAATTCAGGAGCGCCAAGTAGGCAGTGCCCACTCCTGTCCCATGAGGCAGAGGTGTGTCTGCTCCCTGTGCCCAGGGCCCCAGCTTGGAAGCCTGGACAGATGGCTTTGCCAACCCCAGGAGGGGCTGACCTGCCCGACCCGGACCCGGTGACCACCCATCTGCTTCCGAACAAGGGGACCAACCCTTCAGGGGAGGCATCCCTCTGGCCCCCTGGGGAGACAGAGCTTGGGCTCTAGGAGTCACAGCTGAGGGGTGGCCCCAGCCCACCTTGCACTCTCTGGCAGCTGAGGCCCCAGGGAGGCTGTCAAGCACACACGCTCCCTCTTCCTTTGGAACTGGCCACGTTTCCCGGCAATGCCAGGGCCCTGCAGGACGCCCTCCCCAGGAGCACCGGTGTGGCTGGGGACATATTTGGGCAGGGCCTGCACGCATCACACCATGTATCCAGGCAGGGTGAGGCCTGCACTCACACTGCACATAGGAGAGCTCCAGCTCGCCCTTTGTACCGCCCACTCTGGGATCGCCCACTCTGGGATCGCTGCGCTGGACTTGGGCTGGCTGGGATGGATTTGGGCTGATCGGATGGTGTGAAGCTTCATGAAGGTAAAGCCTGCACATTTTTCTCGGTTCCAGGGCTCCATGAACGAGGCCCTCGGCCTCTTCTCGCAAATGCTAAGGACACAAAGAAAAGGCCGGTGCCAGGAGGCCCCAAGTTAGAAGCCAGCCCACAGAGCATGAGGAGTTAGGCCTGCTGGGGCCAGGCTGGACCCACGCAGCCCCTCTGAGCCCACTCCAGCCAGCCTACGCCCTGCTCAGCCGTCCTGTGCTCGACCCTGCACCCACCACGGGCTCCAGCCCCATGCCGAGGCTGTGCCCACTGCTGGGTCTCTTACCCCAGACCCAGCATCCCAGAGCTCCCCTGGGTGGTCCAGATCCCCTCTCCTTGCTCCCCGGCTTCTCAGCCTTGGCCTGCCCAGGCCTTCTCACCAGAGCTGCTGCCCCAAGACAGCAGCCCGCCAGGAAGCAGGGTAGAGGGAGGCTGGGACTTTGGTCTCTCCTGTCCCCCAGCCCTTACACTCCAGGGATGACTGAGGTCAGGTCACCTCCAACAGATCGTGAGCCCAGGAGGCCTCCCCCTACTCCTGCCCCTCAAAGAGTGGGACCAGCTAGGTTCCTCACCAGCCTCCAGGCCCTGCCAAGGGGGCCTGCGAGTCTGAAAGATGGAGCCCCAGCCTGGGAGTAGGACAGTGGAAAAGACAGGCTGCAAAGCTCCCCAGGACCTCACCCTCACTGCCTCAGGCACCCCCAGCCCTCACCCTGCACAAGTCTATTGCCAGCGAGTCTTGAAAAGGGAACAGAAATAAAACCCGGACTCCAGACCATCGCAACTCAGACCACATCCCTTGGCTCCAAGAGGCCCCACCAAGCACAGCCCCCATAGGAGATTTGTGACCCCACATTTAAAGTATCTACGTAAGAGGCCCCATCTGCAAGGGTAACAGAGACGGGGGAGGTGGGCTGGGGCCTGTGACACCCCGCTCCAGCCTGCCCGCAGCCCTCGGCCTGGGGCAGTGCGTCTGGATGGGCTGCTTCCAGCTGCAGCCAGGACAACCGCCAGGTTGTCTGGCCAAATGAATGGGCAGGTGTCCACGGGAGGCCCCCAGGGGCCCAGGGGTGGGGCTGAGGTGGACCCGGCAAGGCCAAAGGGAGAGGGCCCAGAGGGCCCAGGCGCGGGGCCCACCCTCGCAGGCACTTTGGAGACTTGTGTCCTGGGAGGCAGAGTCGGACCCCAGCTCAGAGCAGGAGGGGGACATAGGGAGCCCAGGAGCCCCACTACGTGCTCCCTCCCGAACCGGGGCCTTCGGTCCTGGGGGGCCCAAGCCCCCTCCCCAGCCCAAGGCTGAATTCCGGGAACCAGTCTGCCTTCCTCAGCAAGTGGGGGACTTGCCCCCAAGCAAGCCCTTTGCAGGCTACAGAGGGGAGGGAAGCAGGCAGGGTGAAGCCAGGCTCAGCAGGTGTGCAACGTCCCGAGGGGGTTTGTGGCAATGGCCCCCACACCGCACTTCATTCCAGGAAAGGCAAGTGTCCAAGTTTGAGAGCGGGGCTGTGTGGGTGAGACTGTGCATCCACGTGGGATTGCATCAGACTTGCCAGGGTCGGTGGCAACGTGGTTGGTGAGGGTGTCGTGAGGGCTGAGTGTGACAGGGCACCCAATATGGGCTGATTGTTCTGGCCTAATGGCACCCTCCCCAGTGAGCCTGAAAGCTGGAGGCAACGTGTGTGGTGTCAGGTGTATGGGTGGGTGGGGGGTGGGAGGAGTGTGGCAGAGAGGGAGGCAGGCCACACCGTCACCACTGGGTAACGATGATTAGTGACTTGCATTGTCATAAGCATTTGGGGGCACGTAAGAAATGAATAAACCTCTTTGGAAGAACGTGTGTGTCTGTGACATGTCTGGATTGGCTGGGTGGTCAAGATTGCATGTGATTTTGTCACTGCGTGCTTTTGTCTGTGTGTGACAATACGTGTGACCATGTGGGAGATAGTGTCTGTGCAGAGTCCACTCGGAAGGAGATCCAAGCAGCCCAGCCCCTCCTCACCAGCGGTTGCCAGAGCACTCTCGGGAAACCAATTCCTCAGGGGCAGACCGGGAAGGAGGTGAAGCCTGTGGGTGTATGTGCAACGGGCAAGGGTGAGGGAAAACGACCCCACAAGCCCAGAGAGGCCGGGACAACACAGGTTGGTGGTGAGGGGTACTGTCTCACCCAGGCAGGGAGGGGGGCCTGGGAGAGAAGAGGTTGCAGTGTCTCAATGATTTCAAGGGCTGAGTTTGCCAAATGCTTGTCCTGGAAACCAGCCCGAGTGCCTCTCTGCCCCCAAGAGGAAACCTCCGTCAGCCCCATGGGGCCAGGTTGGGGCTCAAGCCCCGCCCCTTCTTCCACCAGCCAATCAGGAGTTTCCTTCCTCCTGTCCACCAGACATGAGGTCCTAAAGCCCCAGGCTGGTGGGGGCGGACAAGTGATGAGCTCATAAGGGCACAGACTGGAGCAGATGGCAATGCCCCCTGTCCCCTGGGGAAGAGCTGTGTGAAGCTGGCAGTCTGGGCAGACCTCAGGAGGGTGGCAGAGATGAACTGGGGCCAGGCTGTCTCCCAGGCCCAGTCCCAGGGTGGGACTGGTGGCTCTGGGCCAGGGAGTGGGCGCAGGGGTGGTGCTGAGGCTACAGGGAGGCACTCTGGCTCCGCTAGGCGTAGAACTCCTCTTGCTTGTCGGGCTTCTGGTATGTGACGCTCGCCTGTTTGGGCTCCTCCAGCGTGTAGCTGCCCTCGTCCTTCTTCTTCATGCGGTAGATGAGCAGTGTGACCAGGAAGGCGGCAAAGAGGGCGCCCACCACCCCGCCCACAATCACAGCTGTGGAGGAAGAGGGCAGAGGTCAAGAGCCAGAGGCAGGGTGGGACGAGCTTAGAGCCTGAGGAGAGGGCAGAGGGCCCTGGGGGATGGGGGCAAGAGTTGGGAGAGGGCTGGGAATCTCGAACCTGAGACCAGAGTTGGAGTGAAGTTTGGAGTCAATGCTAAAACACCAGCACTGGCTGCCATTTACAGCCCTCACTGCAGCCTGGTACTGTTCTAATCACCTGTTCTCATCACACGAATGCATGGAATCTTCACACAATGCTATGAGGGAGGTGCTGTGCTATGGTCCTCAACAAATGTAAGATGCCATCAATCAGAAGACGCTCCAGTGTTTTATATACCCTTAGGATGGAAAAACCCCTGCCGTCTAAACTAGGATACATCCCAACTGCAGAAGGGTTAACATATGAATAGATGTGCACTTAGAATTGATTAAGTGCAAAATGATTATCCCCATTCCACAGATGAGGAAAAGGGAGCCTGGAAAAGTGAAGCACCTGGCTGAGGCCACACCGCTCCTAAGTGGGGAGCAGGGTTTGGACCATGAATCCAGAGACTCTTCAGGAGACAAGGCCAAGGGCAGGTCCTCAGGGCTGGCATCAAGGGTGGGAGCAGATCAAACCAAGGATGGGACCAGGGATTAGCATCCAGAGGCTGCAGTCCAGGAGGGGTGAACAGCATGGTCCAGGGAAGCAGGGGTCAAGGGCAGAGTCTGAGGAGGGGTCGGAAGGTGCTGAGGAAAGTGCTGGAGGTAGGATGGAGGTCTGACCCTGGGATAAGGAAGGTCAGAAGAGGAACCAGAGGGTACATCCTGGGGTTCCCAAGTCCCCAGCTTTCCCTTCCTAGGAAACTAGGCTCCTAGGAAACCCACACCCTACCCTCCCTCCTGGGTTCCTAGAGGACAAACTGAAGCCCCTCCAGCTGCCCGCTCTGGGCTCCTCCCAGGCCCCAAGTCTCACCTACGAGCACTTCCTTCCGCTCCAGGATGCTCTTCTGTGGCAGCTGAGCCGCCGAGCTGCCCGAGTCGATGGCATTGTCCAGGAGGCCGGGGCCTGGGCGGGCACCCTTGGGCAGCGTCCCAGGTGGAGGTGACGGCTTGGCCGCGGCCCCACCCACAGCCACCACCTCATTGGCTGTGTCTGGCTGTGTGGTCTCTTCCTCCGTCAGCTCAAAGTCCCCACTGGGTCCCCCACTCACTGGCACCTCTGGCTCATCCCGGATCGTGGTCAGGAAGAACTCTGGAGTTGGGGTCTGTAGGGAGGGTAGCATGAGCCCAGGAGCCAGGCCCCAGCACCCCCTGCCACAGTGCAGCCATACACACATGCACACAAGGCCACTGCCACCACGCCACTTCCCTGGTGGGGCTGACGCTCAGTAAGCATGCGCCATGTGCCAGGCCCTGTGCTAAGCACATCATGGGCGTTTTATCCTCACAATATCCTCACAAAGGAGGTATCATTACCCCTAATTTATAGAGCAGGAAATAGGCCCAGAGAGGTTAAATGACTTGCCCAAGGACACACAGCTAGTAACTGGTAGAAGCAGAACTAAAATCCAGATCTATCCAACTCCAGAATCTGTGTTCCTAACCACTATACTACACTGCCTCTATTCTCACCCTGGACACATCCCAGTCCCCACCCCATCTCCATTACTTCCTTCTCCAGCTGCCTTTCTAACAATCCTTAGGGGGTTCCTATCAGGGACTGCTGCTTGGGGACAGCTGGGTGCAGCTCTTAAATACATGGGCCTGATCCTGGATCCATGTGCCTAGGGCAGGTGTGAGTCCCTTAGCCTGAAGTTCAGTCTAAGAGCACCACAAATCTCAATGGCTCCCACCACATGGAGGCAGGACCAGAGTTGGGATCATGGCAGGGACGTAGCTGCTTCACAAGTGGGCATGGAGAGCGTGGGTCTGGTGTCCAGGCCGAGGAAAGGCCGTGAGCAGAGGCTGCACCAGCAACCTGGTCTCAGTGCCCTAGCACTGTCTCCCCTGCCTGCCTGGCCAAGCATCTGTGAAACGCCAGGTTGTCCCGACTGCTCAGAGGAGCAAAAAGCAGGGCCTGTGTCCTGCTGGGGCTGGCTGGGGAGTCGGAGGGCCTGACGATGACCCGAAGGCAGCTCCATAGCCTGAGGGCCCTCCTCTGCGAGAGACGGAGGCAAAGGGCTTTAATACCCCAACCAATGTCCCTACACACCCTCCTTGCCCAGCACACCCAGCAGGGACCAGGCTACTTCTGCCACTTCCTTAATCCCACCCATCCCGGCATTCCTTACATCTTCATCCTCTTCCCTTCAACCTCCCCATCCATAATACCCCAAACACACACAGACACACACACAGACACACACACAGACACACACACACACACACACACACACACACCTGAGCAGCTCTGGAGCTGACTGCCAGGTTCAAATCCTCAGTCTGCCATTGCTGCCTGTGAAGCCTTGGAAAGGGGCCTCACCTTTAAGGGAGGATGACGGCAGTGCCACCCCGTGGGGTGAGTGTGAGGGGGAGAGGAGATGGCACAGGTAACGTGTTCAGCACTGAGCCTGCCACCCAGGCAGCACTCCACGAATGTAAGCTGCAGTATTCCTCTCACACAGCCCCACTCTTAATCCCCCTCAGATGGATAATAACGATGACGATAACAAAAGTGAAACTTTTAGCTTACTTAGTATTGCCAGGCACCATTCTAAGCACTTTGGATATGTTGGGAAACTTAATTCTCACAACCCTATGATTTGCATTCTATGATTTTCTCCTTTTCACAGACAAGGAAACAAAGGTATAAAAAGGATCAGTGACTTCCTGAAGGCACTTGGCAGTGGAAGAATTCCAACCCAGGCTGCAAGGCTCCTGAGTCTGTGCTTTTAATCAGAACACACAGGCCCCTGGCCCCTCCCCACATCAACACTCCCATTCACCCAGCTCCTTTCCCATTGATGTCTTGTCCTAACATCTAAAGACCCAAGCCTGGTCCCTCTTCCATCCCCATCCATCTCAATCTCTTTCCTCGTCCTGTAACTCACCCCCAGCCTTGGCCCTCCGGCCTCATGCCTATCTTGCCCTCCCCATCCCTGTCTGGCTCATCTTCAGAACCTCCTAGATCTCACCCCTGCCCAGCTCCGTCCTCCCTCCCCCAGGCCCTGACCCACCCTCCTCTGCTCTGATTCCCTGTCCTCTCCCCACCCACTCACCTGAGCCACCTCCGTGGGTCCAGGGGCAGTGGTCCCCAGGGGCAGGGTGCTCTTCTCAGGGATGTCAGGCTCCTGGGTGGTAGCTGGCCTGGGAAGGGTCCTTGGTCTGGAGGTAGCTGTGTTGACCAGCCTGGGTGTTGGGGCCTCTGTGTCCAAGACAGCCACTGTGGTGGGAGGTGAGGGTACCGCTGGGGTGGTGGCCCGGGCTGTGGCTGCTGTGGTCAGTGGAAGAGGCAGAAGCCTCCGTATGCCGGTGGTCCTTACGATGGAGGTGGTGGCCGTGGAAGGAGGTGCTGCAGGGATGCTGGGGGCGGCGGTGGCCACTGTGGCGGGCACTGTGGCCACAGCTGGGGTCCCTGTGGTTGTGGCAGCAGTGGTTGCCGTAGGAGTGGAGATGGTAGTGGCTCTCTGGCTGGGCTCTTCTGGGACCTCTGTCACCAATGGGGGGCTGGTGGCTGGCCCTGGGGTGGGGCGCTCAGAGGGGAGCTCTTCAAACGGGGTGCCCACAGGCTGGATGTCCATGGTGGGCAGCACCACGGGTGTGGTGGACACTGCCAGGTCCACATCTGGGCTGAACCGCATGGCTGTCTCGATGCCCGACTCCTGCTCGAAGTCTGGGGGGTGAGGGGAAGAGGAGAGAGCTAGGGAGCTGGGTGATTTGAGGGGCATGAGGATCCCAGGTAAGCAATGGCCATCGAGATGGGGGGCTCCCAACCCTCACACTTTGCATAATTTTCCCAGGACAAGATGAGGGAAAGGAGGAAGGCACAATGTAGCCAACGGTTACCAGTTGGCTGATAGCCAGTGAATGTTCCCCAACTCTTCTCTGCCTAGCCAAAAATTCTAAGGGACCACGTCTTCCAGGAAGTCTTCCCTGACTATTCCAGCCCACCCAGCCTGGAGCTTCCAGCAGGTTGAATCCAGGCAGTGACAACTCAGGACCTACTGGCTGCAAATCTTGCTGGAGGTTGCAGGGAGGAGGGGAAGAGGGGAGTGGCATTCTGGGAAGAGTCAGACATGGGTACAACCTACATGAACACATGGTGGGTAAACTAAGGCTCCGTCGGAGGCAGAGGCAGAGAGCAAGAGGGAGAACAAGCCTCTCCCACAGGGGATGCTTGAGCACTCCGGACTCCAAGCCAGGACAAGTGAAGGGAGGGCCTCGGGAGAAAAGGAGGTGGGAGAGAGAGAGAGAGAGAGAGAGAGAGAGAGAGAGAGAGAGAGAGAGAGAG
>NW_020175402.1:8146031-8174530 GCF_003031525.2 Neophocaena asiaeorientalis asiaeorientalis
AGACCACAACAGCTCCCGGGGTCCTGAACTAGGCAGAGGAGGGGTGGGGAGGAGGTTTGGCAGTAGAGATGTGACCCATCGGGATGGATTTCATGAAGATTAACTCACAAGAGGCTTACAGGAGTGGGCTAAAGTGGGAAGACTAGAGGCAAGGAGCTGTAGGTGGCCAGTTCCAAAGCGCACAGACCCCCTACCATCCGTTAGGCTCGTCCTGCCCCCTCAGGGAGCCCGATCTCAACACACACCCCTTTTTACTACCATTTTTAGAGCTCCTTCTCTGTGCCAGACCCTGATGTCTTAAACTGAAGCCTTCCAGAGGCTCTGAGAAGGCATATTTATCACCATTCACAGATAAGAATAGACTGAAAGAGGGAAAACGGCTAAAGGTGGCACAGCTATTTAGTAGCGAAAGTGGGATTCGAACTCAGTGTGCCTCCCTGATCTCACGCTACTCTATTGGCCTTTCTGGACGGGGCCCCGGAACTGGGTTGTCCCAGGCACCACAGGAGGCACCTGCCATTTTCCTTCACTGCCCTAACCCTGCCCTTGGCCACCGCTGATTGGACAGAAGGGGGCCACCTGGCCTAAGCTGAGCCAATCAAATGGTCTCTGCTGGGGATCGGCCACTGCAACTGAAAAGGGGCTACTGAGTGCCTCCAAGTAGTCACAACAGTATTGAAAACTGCGTTACTGAGGGGCGTCTGTGTTCCCTGTCAGAGGCCGGAGGTCTGCAGGGGACCCGAGCAGTGCACAGAGAGATGCAGAGACAGAAGCAGTGGGGAGCTGGGAATGCTAGGCTCTGAGGCCTCAAGGCCCTGGTTCCAGCCCAGGAAGAGTGGCCTGCCCTTCCTGTGCTTGAGGTCCATGAGCTCCCCCTGCCTGACCTCCCCCTCCCCTACCCCACCATTTAACTGAGCCTGCGAGGGTTCCTCTTCCTTGCCATCACAGCCTCGGATGGGGCACTGGAGGCAGACTGGCACTGCTGACACAACATGCAGGGAAAGGGAAGGGGGTACTTACAGCCCGAGCCCGACCCGGAGTAGAGGTCATCCAGCTCATCATCGGGGAAGGAGTCATCGTCCCCAGAGCCCTCGAGGTCCACGGGTCTCTCGAAGTTCTCACTGCGCCAGCGCTGAGCCTGGGGAGGGCAGAGTCGGGCACAGGGCTCAGCACCTGAGGCCAGCAGCCTGGACATGCCCAGAGGAACCACAGACACCCTCGTGGGCCAAGTGACAATGGAGGGACAGCACGAGATGTGGCCTCCACGGGGGTGAACAGAGAGCCGAGGTAAGCCGGATTACCACTTCCTGCCTTGCTGGGCTGCTGTGAGCATGTAGCATGCTAATATGTGCTGAGTGCACCTCAAAGCAGCAGGTTCTCAGCCCAGACAGCATCACCCTCAGCGGAGAGGAGGGAGGCCCCATTGCCCCAGGTCACCAGAGAGCACATGCATCATAAGACTCCGCTAGGGACCCAAAGTCTCACACCTCAAAATCCCAAAGATAGGGCAATTAGTCCCATTAGATAGACCTGGGTGTTGCGGAGGTTTGGGGCTCTGGGAGGGAAGTACCTTGGATAAGTGGGGGAGGGAGAGAAGGGAGTGGGCTCCAGCCCTGGGTCCTCCCCAAACCAAAGCCAGCCCCCCTGTCTACACTCCCCCCAAAGTATCTCAATGCCGAGAGTCAGCTCAGGGCACAGATGCCACTTTCACTTCTGCCAAGGGTCTCCTGAGAGTCTGCAGGCGTGAGAGGGGCTTCTCCCAGGGTCCTGCTCTCCAGACCCAAGACTCCCCCCAAAATCAGAACCTGGGAAGGCCACGTGCTGTGGCTCCTGGGCCTGGACCATCCCTCCCCACTGCAACCCCGGGCTGAGAGCCAGCACTAAGGGCATCCAAGACAGGAGCGAAAACCCCCAACCACACTTTTGACCCTAGATCCAGACTGAGCCCAGCCACAGTCCCTGCCCCCTGAGAGCTTACAGACAAAGATGACCTGGTGCTCAGATCTAAAGGATTAGCACTTGGATCTTAAGTAACTGAAATAGAGAGAGAAAGGCATCTCAAGCAGAGATAACAGGATAAGCAAAAGTTCTGAGGTGGGGAAGCACAGCCTGTGCCACCAGAGCTGGGACTGACAGCCTCATCCAGGGTCCCTCAGAACCCCTGCAATCACTGGATTCCTACCACCGGGCCCCTGTCTGTTCCTGGAACATGGTCTCTCCCGCCTCTTTCGCTCATGCTGTTCCCTCCAAGAGAACACCCTACCTTCCCATCCCCTTATCCTCCAACTTCCCACCAGCAAACTCCGCTCCCCATCGCTTCTTCTGAGAAGCCCTCCTGCTTTGATCTTCCAGAGCACCCTGTGCTTCTGAATTCACAACCACCACTACTTGTGAGCGGTGCTGGCTTTGGGTATATACTTTTTCTGTGACTGCTCCCACCCCCACTAAACTACACCTCGATGGAGGCAGGACCGTGTCAGACACACAGTAGGTATCAGGAAGTATCTGTTAGGGAACAGGTTTGGAGTTGGGGGATGTAATTCCCGGGACAGGGGTGGGGCAGAGACAGGCTGGAGTTGAGTTTGGGGAAGCCCCATCCATCACAGGCTCTCAGTGCTCGGCTGCTGACTTTTATCTTGGAAACTGGTCATGTTTTATCCTGACTGCACATCAGAATATTGTGAAAACAGAACTTGGCGGTTCAGCAGGTGTGAGGTGGAGTCTGAATACCACTACTGTTTGACTGACATGGGGAGCCATAGAAGGTGTGTGAGCAGGAGAGGGGCTGGACTGGCGCTGTGATCTCTGCTCAGACTCTCACACTCCCACCCCTGACAGGCCCCCTTCTGGAGTTCCTATGGAGCTAGAGAGAGGATCCCAATCCTGGCTTCCGGCCCCGAGCCTCGACCACCTGCTCCAAAGCCCTACACAGGCCACGCAGGGCAGGAGGCCAGGGCAGGGAGCCAGGAGATTCCCCCCACCATACCCGTTACCACACACACACGCGCACACACAGTCTCAAAATAATGAATTAATCAGTATTTACTTGCTACCAGTGAGTCATGGAGTGGAACAATTAGAGTAATTGCTCTGTGACTAATTGCTGGGTCTTCCTCCGTTTTAGACATTTCAGGAGCTCAGAACAGCTACCATCCAACCTTCCCCAGCTCCCATCTCAGTGCTCCCACTTCCCAGAAGAACAAAGCCCCAGGACCTGAGGTGAGGGGGCTAGAAGCTCCCACACTACCAGCCTCTACCACCTGGGCCAGCTAAGCTGGGGTCCCTTGGAGACTTTCTGCTCCATTCTTAGGCAAGTAGCCTGAAGCCAGAGATGTACAGCAGGATGGGGACTGAGCAGGGACGGGGCTCAGACTGCCTCTCCTGAGCAGGTCCATCTTCACTGTCTCTCCATCCTTCCAGGCAGCCCAGGGAAGGCTGGAAGCCCTTTAGCTGGGAGGAGGGGTTCTAAGAAGTCTGTGGTCCCAGGGGAACCCCAAAGTGGGGTAAATGTGGGGGCCAAAACAGGGTGTCCTCATGATTCCACAGTGACCAGCACCACACACCAGCCCCTAACACCCTGCAAAGCCACACAGGCCCTTGAAATGACACACCCAGAGACATAGAAAGAACACATACAGACACACCCTGACACACACACACCTAGAAGCAGAGAGAGGCACCACGTGTTGGCGTGCCTTTGGGTGCAAACAGGCACATGCATGGGGGCGGGCACTAGATGGGGGCACACACTGTGCAGCTCTGAGGCTCAGAGACAAGTACGGAACCTCCTGTGAACCCATCAGCCTCCACTCAGGTAGCTCTCACCTAGATACTATTCATCCCTAGCTCAGTAGCCATCGGCATGACAACCGTTACCATGACAACCATCTCCTCCATGCTAAGGACCAGGAGCTCCAGATCCCCACAGAGAAGAGAGAAAGGGAAGGCAAGAGTGGGAGGCTGAGGGAGAGAATTCTCTCACATCTTAATTTAGCCTCACGCTCATCAGACAAAGCTGGGGAAGGGGCCACCTCAGTGATTTTCCAAACCTACATCCAAGAGAACATTCTTTCCAAATAATAAGCAGCCCCCAGATGGGGTAGAAGGGGTGATGGCCAACAACAATCCAGTCACCCCTGAGCTCACCCTGGGAAACTTAACACCGGGACACCTGAGACCTGGCGGGTGGGGGTGGGGTGCATGATGCCATCTTGCCCAGCCCCCTCCCCGAGTCTACTAAGTGTCAGTTGTACCCCTCCCTGGGGGACCAGGGCTCACGGGGCCCTCCCAGGAACACTACAGGGGTGCTGGAAGCTGCAGCTACTAGGGCTACAGAGAGGAGAGAGGAGACAGGAGAGAGATGGGGGGTGGGGAACTGAGCCTGGGAGGCAGCAGGGAAAGCCTCAGAAGTCACAAATGCCAGAGGAGGATAGTGAAGGGCAGCCTCTGACCCCCAAACGACCTCTCTATTTGCATAATTCCATGCATAATTAGCATAATTATCCATGCCATTCCCTTAAAGGAGAACTGAACTCAAATGCCGGCCTCCCCCTGACCCTCAACTGTGCCCCCTCCAGGTAAACCACACACCCTCCCATACACCAGCACAGACGCATACACAGTCATGATCCACATTTACTGACCCTAACCTGTGTACCCACCACAGCTCACAGACAACAGCCTGGCACATGCCACCGTGGGCTCACCCGTTTACCACCTCTCTAGATGAACACACACACAGCTGCGCCCCTCTCCTCACCTAACACACCCCACACAACGTCCGTGGGCTGTGGCACACACCGACCCTCCCCACGTCCAAGCATGCCCCCTGAGTCACACATCACAGCCCACATTCCCCATGGCAGCGACACCCTCAGACTCTGACAAAAACCTCACGACCTGTAAACAATCTTTTCTCACCCTCACATCCGCACACGCCCCACACAGCCCACTGCAGAGGCCCCTGCACCTTCTGCTTTCTGCCACCACCAGTCCCGGCCGCGACACCCAGCCGGAGGCTCCCCCAGCAGTGGGTAAAGGTCTGAGCTCCCCCCGGGGAGCTACTGAGGGTCCTCAGGGGGTTCCAGAGGCCTCTGCCCACCACTACGGAGGCCCTGTCCCAGGTCAGGCGCTGGAAGAACTCTACCTGCGCCACCGCCTTCAACCATCACAGCCTCCCAGGATTTTATTATCCCCACTTCACAGATGCAGGCACTGAGGCTGGGGTTTAGAGCTGAGACATGAGCACGGGTCCTTAGCCCCTGGAACCCTTGCCCCGAACACTCCAGGGTAGCCCCCAGTCTGCTGCTCATCTGGGGCTCCTACACCTGTGACCCACAGCCCCTGGACAATCTCAGCTCAAAACTACCACCCCTCCACCCCCGCACACCATACACACGCCCGCGCACGGCAAACACCCCAAATGCTCCCAAATACCCACTCCTGCTCCCCACATGCTCCACCCATGCGTCCCTGAAAAAGCACCCACTGCACCATACATATACCCCATCTCAATCACCCACCAACAGGCCCCTAACACCTGCATCCCACTCCCCGCCACACATGCACACCATGTACACACACCATGCACACTTTCCCTCTGGGGTATGTACAAGCACACCTACGATGCCGGGGCGAGACATGGCACCTTTCCCAATGGACTGGCACACCCCCTGCCATTTTTCCTCATGCCCCCTTGCCACCATCCCACCTTGAGCTGACCCACAGCCTTGACCCAAAGAAGTACCTCAGGCTCTCTGACCTGAAGGGACCAGCAGTGACCAGAGCTGCCTGTCACTCACCCGCCCCCACCCCTACCTGATCCTCTCCATAGTTTTAGAACTGCTGGGATGGGTGGGTAACTTCCACTGCCATCCCTCTCCAGTGGGGTTGGGTGGGGGGGACATGTTCAGGTAGAAAGGCAGGGCATCTCCCTCCTCCGGCTCCCTCCTCCGGCCCCCAGCCTCCTTCCAAGCCCTCCTTGGAGACCAGAAGTCTGGGGTCTTTCGTGCCCAGCTCCCTCCACCTGCCCCTGCCCCCATCATGAGCCTTCCCAGAGAAACAGGATAACACAGAGGTTAAAGCCAGAATAAATCAGCTCCTTCCCTCACTACCCATCGGACATCAGGCAAGCCACTGAGTCTCCTGGCACCTCAGTTTTCTCATCTGTAAAATGGGGATGCTAATAATAGTATGTGACTCATAGGGGTGCCGTGGGGATCAAATAAGATCATGCAGGTAACGGGCTGAGCACAGAACCCAACACTGCGAGCTGAATAAATAAATGTAGCTGTGATTATTGTTAGGTACATGTTAACATTTCCATTATGAATTCTGAAGATTTTATCTCATTTAAGCCTCACCAGCCTCCCGAGGGGAGCACAATCAGGATGATTACACCCATGCCGCAGAAGAGGCGACTCATGCCCAGAGAGCCTAAGCGGCATTGCCGAAGCCACAAAGCAGGGGAGAATGCAGACAAAGAAAAAAGGAGAGGCTGGATGCGGGGAGAGGAAGGGCGAGCTACAGAAACAGGCACGGACACACAAATTAGGTCAGCTGTAGGTGGGCCAGGAGCCCAGCACCCTGTGCAGTGCTAATCATGCTGCAAAAACTAAGAATAAAATCAAGTATAATTAATTCTGCCCGAGCTTCCTTCCCCGCATTAGCCAGTCTCAGGCTCCACTCTCCTGGTGACTGGAGGCGATGTGATCAGGGGTTGGGAGCCCAGCTTCAGGTTCAAGTCTTGGGTTCAAGTCCAGCTCTGCTTACTTGCTGGGTGACTCCGGGCAAGTTAATCAACCTCTCTGAGCCTCTATTTGGTTAAATAATGATATACTCTTCATGGAGCTGTCGTGAGAATCAAGTAAGATGATGCACCAAAAGCACTCCTGCTGCCCAGCACACAGCCGGCACTCAGTAACCATTCGGTGGTCTTACCGTGGTACATTTTTCTCACCTTCAGGCCTGAGTGATGACTGAGTTCAGTTCTCCCTTCTTACAGATGTAGAAATTGAGGCTCAGAGAGGGGGATAAGAGGGGCAGGTGGTGGGGAATTAGCCTGCCAAGCAGCACTCAGAGAGGTAAAGTGATTTGTCCAACGACACACAGTGACTTAACACTAGCTCCCAGAAGCAGGGTGGTCTCAGCAGAGCCCTCTGGATCCCCACAGGCTCCATCCCCACCAGCCCCCGTCCCCAAAAGGCCCTCAGTCCCTGTGAGAACTCAGTGCCCCTCACGCTCACCAGCTCCAACCCGGAGACCCAGAGCGTCACCACAGGAATGTGGGCCAGGGCCAGGCTCTGGGCAGCAAGACAGCCAGGGGGCTACACAATGGAGAGCCTGGACCGGGAAGGGGGACGCTTCAGTCTCCACCCCCTACCCATCCACAGCTGCCCTGGCTGGGAAACTAGCCCCCACCACATTCACTGGCTGCCGGAGGGGTGAGGGGCACGAAGGCTGCATCAGCCACGAAGGGGCCACGGAGCCCAAGTCCCAGAGAGCAGAGGGGTCTGGAGGAGAAGCAGGGGGAGGAAGGGCTGAGGAGGCCCACTTGACAGACCCCCCCACCCAAAACAATCAGCAAAGCCCAGACACACACACTGTCACCCACTCACCCTCCCACCACCCTTCTTCCAAATACCCACCCCCAGACCGCCCACAAGGGCAACTGAGAGGGCAGGAAACACCCCTCTGGGTCTATCCCACCTCAGCCAACTGCTCTGCAAGAGACCTCCCGACAGCAGAGCCATCCCTACCCCACACCCGTACTCCATCAGCTCCAGCCCACCACCCCCATCACCTTCGCCACTACCCACCCCCGTGCTCCCACTATCCTCTCCAGAACGCCCTTCCCCATGGTGGCATTGCTCTCATCAACACTGGACGAGAGAGCTAGCCGCATCCTGGCTCAGGAGGCCGCAGCCTCCCAGACCCAGACAAGCCCCCTCCCCCTTTCTCTGCACTTCCGTTGCCCCATTGGGAAATGAACCCGTTGTCAGCTTGGTGCTCTAAGTGCCTTTCTGATTTGGACACTCTGGGTGTCCAAGAATCCAGCCCTCAGGTCAAAGAGAGCCAGGGCACTGTTATTTATAAGAGAGAAAAAGGGGAGATAACCTACATTCCCAATATCAGACGACTAGTTAAATAACTTAGGGTACAACCACGACATGGAATATTATGCAGCTATCAAGAACTGTGTTTTCACAAATCCACACTAAGTCATTAAAAGGCATAAATGCATAACGAAAGGCTTTTTTTTTTTTTTTTTTACTTGTTTCAAAGAATATGCAAGGACAGGGTAAAATGTACACTCTGGCTGTCAAGAGGCAATGCAGCACAGCTGTTGATAGGATCATACAAACAGTTCTGTCTCTCAATACCTGGGTGACCTTGGGCAGGTACTTAACTCTCTCGGCCTGGTTTTCCTGATAAACAAAAATAATAGCCACCTCGTGGGGTTCACTGTAGGAGACTTCGGGTGCCCACACGTTAAGGAACTGCTCCATAAATGTTGGCTATTAATACTATTATCATTAAATTTAAAAATAGGTTATAAAAAAATACGTAGAACTTGATCCTGTTTTAATGAACTCAGTACCAAAGTGTATTTCTAAACACTGAATTCTAAGACTAAAGGTTCCCAGAGGCTCTCTCTGGGTGGTGGGATTACAGGTAGCTTTTCATTTTTTACTCGGGACCTGTTTGTATTTTCCAAACTTTCTACAATAAACTCAAGCGTACTTTGTTATGAGAACCACGCTCTTTCTGAGTCCCCATGCCCGCAGTGCCCTGGTCTCTGAAACTCCTTGGCCCCTTCCTTCTGCTGAGACCCCACTGGGGCTGGTCGTGAGTTATGAGCAAAAAGAGGAACCAGCAGGAAGGAAGTGAACACAAAAGCCTCCAAGGGAGCTGGCAGGCCCAGTGGCCCGGAGCTCCGTAGCTGCACCTCACTGCAGACTGGCTGGCTTAGCAGAGCCCGGTTCCCTCCCCCGGCATTCACCGGCTGGCCGCCACGGTTGGCTTACTGCGCCCAGACACCTCGCCCACGGGCCACCCGCCAGCTTCTTCCATCAGCCTAGCTCCCGGCCCACCAGCCCCGCCGGCCCCAGCCAGGGTGCAGGCTGGCCACCCTACAGCTGCTCACCCTTGTCACCTATACCTGGACAGAGGATGGCAGTGCAACCCTGGGAACACCAGCCCTCTCCTCAACTCAGGGCTGGGGCATTCCCCGCGCCCCCCCCCCCACTGTCACTGCTCCATCCATCCCAGCCACCTGCCCTCTAGCATCACCTTCTCGGCCACCCTGACTCACACTGCTCATTTATTCCTGTCCCCAAGGCTGTGTCTGAGAGCAGGACCACCCACTGAGGCCTCCAGCTGCCCAGCTCCCATTTTCCTCCCACACTGAATCCTTTATGGATTCCTTCCAGGCCTTGCACATGCTGTTCCTGCTTCCTGAACACCCTTCCACATCTCTGCCTGACCAGCACCTACTCCACCAGAAAGTCAGTACAAGCAATATCTATTAAGCACCTACTGTGTACCAGGCACTATTCTAGACACCCGGTGACCCACAGTCAACAAGACAGGGATGTGCTCAGGAAACATTGCTTCCCCTGTGAGGCTACCGCACGCCAACCACTTGCCTGTTCTGAAGTCTCTTCGTGGGGACTCTGCCTCCACTGTGTTGTCATTTACTGGGGAAGGAGGGGCCACCAACCATCTCCCATCACTCCGGTGGGCCCCTTCTACCAGATTCTCATGGAATGCACTTGGCCACCCTGGGAAGCAGGTACTACCGTCCCCATCTACAGATGAGGAGACTGAGGAGGCTGTTAAACCGCCAGTGGGGACACAGCAGGATGTTTTTTTGTAGAAGGCCTGAGGCCGTTATTCCCTGACCATGACAACCGTTACAGCTCCCACAGAGGAGCACTCACTTTATGCACATGGCCCCATTTCTCTTCACAAACGTCTTACTGGTGAGAGATTATTGTCCCCATTTCACAGATGGGCAAACCAAAGTTCAGAGAGGTGAAGCAACTGGCCCAAAGTCACACAGCAATGGAGCCAGATTTGAACCCCTGGATTAGCTGAACCCTAAGGACCCTGCTCTGCACACTGTAGCACACACCCAGTCCTCACCAGTCTCCCCCACCAGGAATTTCCTCAAGGTGGGGGTGGCTGGCAGCTTCAGAGTCTACACACCACCACCCCACCCTCCCCAATACCCTGCACAGAGACAGACAGAAGAGATGGACTGTCTGGGAATGAGAAGAAATGGAAGACAAGCCCTGTTCCCATGACAGGTGGCCCGGTTCCACTGAGCAGCCCCACCCACCACCCCATGACTCACCAGCAGGTGCCCCTGGGATTGAGTCTCCAGGCTCTGCAACCATCCCTGCCAACAGACTCGGCAAGGGCCCACGTTTCCCAGAACAACCCAGTGTGGGGTTAGATGTTCTGGTCCTGGCTTCCAGAGAGCCCTGGTCAAGTTCCTTCACCTCACTGGGCCTCAGTTTACCCACCTATGAAATGGGAATGATGATTCCCAACACACCAAGACACCATCTGTGACATGATGAGCAGTTATTAGGCAATTAGTAAGTGCTGGGGCGTGACTTGGTGTCCCTACTCAAAGCTCACCTCCTCAGAGAGGCCCTCCCTGACCACCAAATGCATCCACGTGACCTCCCCACACACCCCATCACTGTCAACACCAGGCTTACTCCTCATAGGTCACCACTGCCTGAAATTAGCTTGTTTACTTACTTCCTTGTCTAATGCCTATCTCCCCCTCCAACAGCTCCTGGTGGCAGTGAGTGGGACACAGTTGGCCTCCATCAATATTTGTTCAGTGAATACTGTGAACGGGATCACCCTTACAGACCCACATTACCTACTTTTCTAATCACTATGTGATCCTGGGCAGGACCCTGTCCTCTGGCCTCAGTCTCCCCATCCAAAGTTCTCTCTGGTCCCTCCAAAATCCAACCAGGGCTCCAACTGCCCTGGGAGGAGGGAAGAGAGGCTGAGACTGATCCCAGCAGTTTTTTCATAAAACAACTATGCAAATTATGTACAAAAACATGCAAGACAGCAGGTTCCCAGCAGAGCCTACAGTTCTGGCCGCTTTACAACCAGGCCTGGGCTGGAAGGACAGTAGCATTTACTGAGCACCTACTTAACGCCAGGGCCCTTACTGATAGGACCAGGTGAGATGGGCCTCCTTACTCCATAGTCTCAGGCCAGGCAACTTGCTGGAGGTTACAGAGAACTCAGCTGGTGAGTCAAGATGGAGTTAAGGGGAGCAAGGCATTACCAGGGGGGGACTGGTAACGGGGAAGGGCCTGGGAGAGCAGAGAGAGACCCAATGCTGTGTGTCTGGTTCTCATCCCACAGGATAGGACCTAAGGAAAGGCAAGCTCAAAGGGCACAGGACACCTCTGCCAGGTCTTAGGGGCCACCTGAAGCAAGGGGCAGAGGCCCCAGAGACCTCACCAGCCCTGGGGTTCTGCTGGGCCTCCAGGAAACCAGAGAGACCCTGCTGAGTCAGCCCGAGGCAGGCCCAGTCCTTCTAGCTGTGCTGGGACACCACACAGTTCTTCCGTCCTCCCCAAAGCCTCCCCAGGCACATGCTAGGCACACACCCTGAGAACACACAACACACACACACACACACACACACACACAGGAAATGTGCCCATCTGTGTGTGACTGTATCCAGGCCCAGCCTCCTGAGGAGTCCAGTTGTGGTCTCCCTCACCCTCCCGTTTGCTAGGTTATTTATAACCAGCACAAACTCACAAACAGTGGAGATAGAGCTCCTCACCCCAGGCCTATTTTGCTGGCTTCTGAGCTGCTCCATTTCGAGGGACAGAACAAGCCAAACTCAGCATGAGTCATGGGGGCCTCCAGGGCCACCACCACCATCACCTAGATGGGAAACTGAGGCATAGAGCAAGGAGTCAGAAAACAAACTGGAGGAGGCCCCTGAGGCTTGCCTAGGGTCACATTCACCTCCAAGGCCACCTCCAGCCCCAGATAACACTCTCTGAGATACAGGGGCAGACGGATGCCCCAGCCCTCACCCTCATGTCCTGCATCCTGGGAGACAGGTGGGACCTCGCAGTAAGCAGGAGCTCTGAAGCCAGATTGCCTGGGTCCAAATCCCAGCACTGGCCCTCAGCGGCTGTGTGACCCTGGGCAAGAAAGTCCACCTCTCTGAGCCTCATTTTCTTCTCCTATGAAATGAACATAATAATAGTACCAATCTCAAAGGGTTGGGAGGATTAAATGAGATTATCCAAACAGGATCTCAGCCCAAAGCCTAGCTACCTCTTGGCTGAGCGACCTTGGGGCAAGCAAACGGGACGACAGTACAGCCCAGAAGGTCATGAGAACTGAAGCAAAGGTTCTGACACAGAGAAGGTGGTCAAAATGCACAGACTCCTTTCTCTCTTCCTCTGCTCTCATGGGGTCCCGTGATTCCCTGACCATCCTCAGCTTCTCCCCTTGATAATCTTTACCTCCTGTCACTAAGTGCATGGAGGTTTTTACAGCTATGGTGCCACTGAATCTTCTAAACTCCTCCTTAATAGATAAATTCTCTCCCCAATTTTGCAGTGAGCACCCTGCCTTGTCAAATACAGGTGTTTTATAAATACCTGAGGGATGAATGGATGCAAGAATGAATGTGATCAGAAAGTCAGAAAATAACAAGTAGTGGAGAGAATGTGGAGAAGTTGGAAACCCCATGCACCACTGGCAGGAATGGAAAATGGTTCAGCCGCCCGGGATAACAGTCTGGCAGTTCCTCAAGAGGTTAAACATAGAGTCATATGGTCCAATAATTCTACTCCTAGGGTATATACATCCAAGGGAAGTGAAAACATATGTCCACATATTAAAAAAAATGCAACATTATTCATAACAGCCAAAAAGCAGAAATAACCCAAATATCTATCAACTGATAGATGAACAAATAAAAGGTGGTGTGTCCATACAATGGAATATTATTAAACAAAAATAGAAATGAGGTCTTGATACATGCTACCACATGGATGAACCTTGAAAATATTATGCTGAGTGAAAGAAGCCAGTCACAAAAGACCACATCCTATTTGATTCCATTAATATGAAATGTCCAAGATAGGCAAACCCATAGAGACAGAAAGTAGATTAGTGACTCCTAGGGCTGAGTGATTGGGAAGAAAAGAGGAGTGACCCTTTTCTAACCCTAATAGGTATAGGGTTTCTTTTGCGGGAGATAAAAATGAGTAATATTGGTGATGGTTGCACAGCTGTAAAAATACTAAAAACCATTTAGTTACATGCTTTAAATGGGTGGATTGTGGGGTATCTGAGTTAAATCTCAATAAAGCTGTTGTTTAGAAAAAAAAGAAAAGAATGAATGTGTGATTGAGGATCAGAGAGGGTGAGGTACTTGCCCAAGGTCACACAGCAGAACCTGGACTCAAATGCTCGGATGGGAGAGGAAGTGACCTCTCTCTGAGTAACCCCTAACCAAGCCCCAGGTGAAGCCTCCCCAGCTCCCTCCTCCGAAGGGCAAACATTGACTCTACAGACCACAAGTGGGAGAGGCCAGTGCAGCAAATGCTTCCCCTGCGCTTGCCAAAGGCTACTTTGTCAGGTGGGACCAATGGAAGCAGCAGCCTTTGCCCAGCGGGACCCAAGAGAAGGGAGGCAACTCCAAACTCAGGCTGGCTGCCATGTGCACCGCTAGGCCCCAGTGTCCCCAGCTCCAGCCACCAGTGGTTCCAGGATGTTCCCACTCAGACCCTCTGTCCATGTGGCTGGCCCCTGGCCGCCCTCAGCAAGAGACATGAGGATACGTCCCTGCCAGGGAAGGGGTCAGGAGGATGGCGAGGCCCTAGCGGTGAGGCGCATCTAAGTGTGAAGTCAAGTCCGCCTGCCCCTCCCCCCCGTGGCTGTCTAGGGCAGCCTTGAGAACAGACACCTCACCGGGCCCAGCCCCTCACCCTGCCCTGCCTCCACTTGGCTCTAGCACCAGCCTCCACCCAGCCCAGCTGGCAGCCGCTGAGCCCCAGGCTGGTTTCCACTCCCTACTCTCTGTGCAGAGGCCCGTCTGTCTTGAGGGCTGGGCTGAGGCACGAGCTGCCAGGCCTCTGACAAGTGTTTGGTGTCCCCCAAACCTCTACCAGGCTGAACCCAGGTTTGAAGCCTGCACCGCCTTAGTTCCCTGCTCCACTCCACAACCTCAGCAAGCTTCGCCACCCCCGCCCCCCCATCTGGTCACTACGAGGGGAAGCGGTCTCCCCGCAGCTCAGACTGCAGGGCAGGAGCCCCAACGAACCCCGAAGAGGGGGGAGCCAAGAACACCACGAGGAACCCCCAGCCCTCAGTCCCAGCTATGGGTGGAGGGAACCACAGAAAACCCCGACACCCTCACCAGCCTCCTGCAGGTCCAGCGCATCCTTGTGTCCAGCCAATCCATCCTCAGCCCCCTGCCATAGGTTCTACCCTCCACACCGAGCTCAGATGGAGTCCAAACGCCCCCAGGGCTTTAGGGACACTGAGTGCCCGGCCCCCACGTGCCCTGAAGTCCAGGGATGAGACACACCCTCCCCTCCTCATACGTCACTTGAACATGACTCCCTGACCAAAAACTCCTTCAACTGACCCATCACCTGACCCTCTGCAGGCAGGGTCAGAGGCCCTGGTCCTGGGATCCTGCCATCAGAGCCCCAATCACACCAGCTTGGCCTCCCTCCCCACAGGGGGGCGGCACCACAGCCAGCCCCATACCAGAGCAGGATGCCAGGGACATCCAGATGAATGAGCCCAAGTGGTCCAGCCCCAGAACTAGAGCGCAGACAGTGTTTGTGGCAAAAGGGCCTGGCCTGGAAAAGCCGGGCTCGAAGATGGACATGCGGCAAAGGGCTATTCCTGGGACCCAGCTTGTTCCCCAAACCCCAGGACAAGGAGAGTGTGGTGGTTGCCACCTTTGCAGTGATAGAGGCCTCTCATGACCACTGCCCCCACTACAAACACCACTGGTCACCAGCCCTGGACAACATGCTGGACTCTGAGCCAAGTAAACCCAAATTCTTGAAACTACCCCACGGTGCAGTGGCTACCATCCGGCTTCCAGAGGACACGGGCGAGCTGCCCAAGGTCACCGGCGAGCTGCCCAAGGTCACCCAACTGACGAGCAGAGGTCAAAGACGGAGCCCCAGTGGGGCTGCGGCCCAAACATCACTATCCCAGCCACCCCTTAGAGACTCACACACATGCATCCAAGGAGGGGAGGCCGGGTTGCAACCTCGGCACACCTCTACGGCACCCTGGGTAGCGGGCATGGCCTTGCCTCCCACAGCGTGCAGGGGACAGTCTCACCTCTGAGCCGAGGCCCACGCTGACCCGCCACGCCACATGACCTGACAGCTTTTCTCAACAGAAGCACTGCAGACCCCTGGGCGGGACAGTTTTCCAGGCCCTGCAGCATTTAGCAGCCGGGACCTCCACCCCGGGAAATGCCAGCAGCACCCCCATTACGGTGACAACAAGAAGTATCCCCGTGCATTTCCAAATGCCCCAGGCGCTGATACCTTCAATGCCCAGCTCAGGCCCCACTTCCTCCCGGAAGCTTCCCCATCCCACCCTTGTCTCAGTGACCACCCCCCTCCCTGCTCAGGACCCCAAATTCAGCATCTCCTGGTTGGGCCTCATTTTCCCACTTAGTCCAGCAACCCTCTGCCCATTAACAGTGTTCCCAGAGATCAGAATCCCTGGAACGCCTCATACTGGGGATTCTGACTCAGGGTCCGCAGCAGGCAGGTAGTTAAATGAAGGGACTGCCTCCCCTGGCCTCTCTGACCCAGCTGTCACTTCCCTTGGGGACACACAGCCACACCCCTCTCCCTCCTCCCCAGCTTGTCTGTACCAGGGTTTGGTAAATCACACATAAACAAATCTCCGAAAGAACCCAAGTTCTGAGCTTGCAGCATCCCTGGAG
Source organism: Neophocaena asiaeorientalis asiaeorientalis (assembly GCF_003031525.2). Lineage (NCBI taxonomy): Eukaryota > Metazoa > Chordata > Mammalia > Artiodactyla > Phocoenidae > Neophocaena > Neophocaena asiaeorientalis. The sequence continues at coordinate 8,162,032 of NW_020175402.1, forward strand.
GCCATGCAGAAGACAAGCTCTGAGGCCCTCTGCACCCCACCCCCGAGCCCCACCTTAATCACCTCTAAGGAGGCCAGATGAGCAGCTGCCCCTTTGACCTGCGCTCCCTGGACTCTGGGATTAAGCGCTGGGATTAAGGACGGACACACTCCTGGTCGCTTAGAGCTCCAGCAACATGCATGTGTGTGTACATGCAGCCATGCAGGCGCACACGTGTGAGCACACTGAGGGGCATTTCTGGGCACGTGTACAGGTACACCCGTGTGTGTATACCTTCGGGTTGTCTTAGGTGGGCTCAGGTGCCTGTGCGGGCCTGGGTGTGCTGGTGTGAGTACAAGGGCTGCATCTCTGCGAGTGGTCCGTGTGCACCTGGTAGAGTGTGTGTCCCTGTCTCTGGGTGCCTGTGTGTGTTCAGGTATGTTTGTGGGTCTGTGTCTCCACGCGTGTGCACAGGACAGGTGTGGGCTCAGGTCTACCTGTTCTTTCACGCAAATGGGTCTGCACGTGCACGTATTTCTATCTGTGCATCAACCCCCCCACCCCGAGGCAGGAGAGCGTCTCCCAACTTCATGCACTATTCCCCCAGGAGCTGTTAGTACGGTGGTCACCCCAGGTTGTTGGCAGCAAGCCCCCTAGAGCTGAGAAAGTGGAGAGACAGCAACTTGGGGGCTCCTGACTCCCCTGGCCTCACACCTGAGTCACTAAAATAGCTGGTGGCAAAGGAACAGGCCACAAATGTCCCTCCCTTCCCAGACCCCAGGGCCCCCATGCATCAGCACACACACACAGTAACACGCCACAACACACGCATGCGCCCATAAACCCAGCCCCTCGCCCGAACCTAAACAGAAACATGGCCTTAGCTCCGCACGGATAAAGGATCACCCTGGGTGCCACCACAGACTGACTTGCAGACGGTCCCCGGAACTCAGAGCCGGAACCACCTCTTCTGGAGCTGAGATTGTCCCAAACCAGCCTCCTGGCTCCCCCGCCTCACGGGAGAACAGGATTCACCCACCCAGGGACCTGCCCTGGGGGAGCTCTTCTGCCTCTCAGTGCTGGGGACCCTGAACATCCAAGCTCCATCTTTGGGCTTGGCGTCCTCATCTGAACAGCGAGGTGAGGGGCTGACTTCCTGTGGCCCTTTGCCCTTGAAACTACACTTCTGGAGGGGCGGATGAAGGGAATGGGGGTTTCCAGGCCCAGAGGGCAAGGAGTAGAGTCGTCCCTCTAGCCCTGACCATAAACACCCCCTCGGCCCTCAAGACCCCTGTCCCCCAGGGGACTCTTCGGTTCCGGGCCCCTGAGTCGCAGCCGGGACCCGAGAGGTTCCCATCAGCCCTGAGGAGTGAGTGTGGCAGAGGCCTCGGGGGAACCAGAGAAGGAGAGGGAGAGAGAAAAGGATGGGAGGGAAGGGGAGGAACAGCGGGCCGCAGAGGAGGAGGTGTGCAGGAGGATGGCCGGTGGAGGGAGATGGAGGGCAGAGGGGGAAGATTTCTCAGAACCAAGCCTGAACCTCCCGTAAGGAGGCAGGAAGTGCCCTCTTGCCGCAGTGCTCCCCGCTGTCAGCCTCCACTCTCCTCTTCTCCAAGCTCGGGGATCACAGGAGGAGGGGGCTGGGGAGAAAGGAGGAGATGGGACAACAGGGGAGAACCAGAAGTGAAACAGACTGAGGAGGTTCCAAAACATGAAGAAGAGACAATGTAGCAATGTCTGAATTGGGGAAATGAAACAAAGTAATATGTGTGAAGCTGACCAGGGAGATGATATAATGGGGGGAGTAGCTGCTGCAACAATGTATCCAGGTGAGGGCTCCAAGGAGGTAAGGATGTAACCCTGTGGGGAGCCAGACACTATGAAGCAAGTAACAGAATTGGGGCTTAGCAAAGAATCCTACAGCTTGTAGAAGAAGAGCAGTGCCTGGGAATCTAGAACAGGGAGACCCGAGAGAAGGGTCTGAAAAAGGGCTCACTGTACCTGGGAGCTGGGAGAAGAGGCTGGTAAATGATTCCCAGAGGAGTGGACATGTGTGCTGGGTTTTGGAGGATGAGCAGGAGTTTGCTGGAGAAGAACAGTCCACAGAGAGTGAACACCATGTGGCAGACATGAAAGCAAGAGAAACAATGTTGTGCGCTATACCCAGCGAATAGCCAGGAGTCTTGGGTGGTAGAAGGGGGTCAAAGGGATGAGGCTGGAGAAGCACACTGAGTGCACTGAAGGGAATCAATTCGGTATAGAGTCTTGGGCATGAGGGCAGCTGGTTGGGTCCGAAAAGGCTTCCTGGGAGAGGTCAGTGGGAGCTGGGCCTGCAGTCTAGGCAGAAAGAGACAAGTAAAGAGAAGAAACATGGTACAGGGGATGGTGCCCTGCCTAGGAGTCAGGAGACATAGTTCTTAGTCCCAGCTCAGCCACCAACTTGCTGTGTTACTTTGGGGAAGCCATTGTACCTCGCTGAGCCTCGATTTCCCCATGGGCAAAACAAAAAGGCTGAACTAACAGCTCTCAGAAGACCTCACTATGACTCGAGAGCATTCCTTCGGCCTCGGTTTCCCCTTCAGGACAATGACAAGTTGGACAACAGTGTTTCCAAAGGCCTTCCAGCTGAAATCATCTTCAGTCCTCTGCTCTTTCCCCAGCCTGGGCTGGCCTCAGCCCATGGCCCAACCTGAACAGAAAACATGCAGCAAAGAAGCCCCGTGTGGAAGCCAAGAGTCCCAGTCCCAGCTCGGGGCTCCCCCAGAGCGGCCACACAGGCTCACCCAGCAAGACCTGACTGGCCTTAAATTCATCCTCTCGGGGCACCACACTTTACAGTTTGCAGCACACGTGGTAGCATGGAGCAGAGCTTGTGCATCAGATAGTACTCTGAAGCTAGACTGTTTGGGTTCAAATCCTAGTAAGTGTGCCACTTACTAGCTCTGTGACCTTGGACATGTTTCTTAACCTCTCTGTGCCTCAATTCCCTTTTCTGTAAAACCAAGGTAATAATGGTAGCTCCTTCATAAGGTTGTAAAGATTAAGTGAGCTTTAACTTTTTTTTTTTTTTGCGGTATGCGGGCCTCTCCCTGTTGTGGCCTCTCCCGTTGCGGAGCACAGGCTCCAGACGCGCAGGCTCAGCGGCCACGGCTCACGGGCCCAGCCGCTCCGCGGCATGTGGGATCTTCCCGGACCGGGGCACGAACCCGTGTCCCCTGCATCGGCAGGTGGACTCTCAACCACTGCGCCACCAGGGAAGCCCTTAAGTGAGCTTTTCTACATAAGACATTTGGCAGAGCAACTTGCACATGGCAGGCACTCAACAGGCATAATTCAATATTAAGATCACCACATCCATGCTCTTGCTGTCATCCCATGCCAGCCCCTCAGCGTGGGGCTGCACCCATTTTACAGACCAACATCCTCTACCTTGAGGATGGAACCCAATGCCTTGGTTTGGACTCAAAGCCCACCTTGCGAGCCACTGGTTCTCCCATGCTGAGGCCCTCTGGCGTTCAACTGTTCAGCCCCAAAACACCCCGTGGCACAGGGCCAGGCACCCAGGAGGTGACCAGTGAATGTCTGTTAAATGTAAGAAGCAATACACTCTCATTAGAAACAGCACTGCCTACAGCAATGGCTCTTCCACCCCAAAGGGAGGTACGTTCCCATCTCTACACATGTCTCTCCCCGAGCTGGGACTTACTACCTTTAACCACACTTCGGTTCCCTAATATACCATGACTTTTCCCACCTCTGAGCCTTTGTCCACCTTGATCCCTCTGCCTATCAATGTGCTGCCATCCTTCAAGGCCTGGAACAAAGGACACCTCCTCCATGGAGCCCTCCCTGATTCGCCAGAGCCAAAACCAACTTCTCTTTCCCCTGACTCACTTCCTCAGCCCCTCATCTAACTGGGAGCTTCCTGAGGTCAGGGAGCAGGTTGAGCCCCCTCAGTGTTCCTAGTACTCAGCATAGGCCAGACACAGACAGGAGAGCAGTAAACAGTGCCTACAGTGACTGGCAGGTCAGCAGCAGAACAGGGACAAGAACCTAGGCACTGGACTCCCTGCCCAGTTGCTCCTCTCTGCCCAGGAAACCAGACTCACAGCCCAGCCTCCAACTGGCCTGGATCATGTCCCAGAGGCTGGGAAGGAACGTGGTGTTCAGAGCGATGGGCAAGGAAAGGGCCCCTCCTACCCTGGCCCAGGAGGAACCACAGACAGGCCACTTGAAGGAAGCAGGCCTCCTATCCTCCCCCCAACCGAGCAGGTCTGCCCTCCCTTCCCAACTGGGCTACCCCAGGTCAGGCCCTGCCCTCTCTGGCCTCTGGTCTTTCTGTTAGTTCCTCAAATGTGAAGACTGGAAAGGCCCCTGGGTCACCCAATCCAATTTCCCCACTTTGCAGATGTGCAAGTAGAGGCTGGGGGGCAGGGCGGGTAGCTGCCCATGGTCACATGACAAGCCACCTCTCAGATTCACCTCTGAGACCTAACAATCTTAGGGAAAATATAATCATTAAAATAAGTAAAATAAAAGTAACTATTCAGGGCTTCCCTGGTGGCACAGTGGTTGAGAGTAGCTTCCTTTTAACTAGCTGCCAACTCGTTAACTAGCTGCACCTCCCCCCAACACTGCTCCTAACCCCAGCCTAGTGAATGAGGCATTATTGGCCCATTTGACAGAGGAGGAGAGTAAGGCTGAGTCAAGGAGTTGCTTGCCCAGGTTCACGATGCTTCTGTGGCAGAGCTGGGATTCGAACCTGTCTGGGGGAGGGAGGCAGGGCCTCCTCCCTGCTTCTCTTCAATGCCTGCCCTCACAGCACAACACGCCTGCCACAAACCCACCAAGCAAGGCTCACCGACAAGATGCAGGACACACGCAAGATACACCTGCACACCCACAGCCCCCAGCACAGGGCCAGGTGGAGAGCAGGTGCTCGATCAATGTCCGCAGAATGAACAAACTAGTCCATCAAAAGACAGGCCCGGTGCCCGAGCCCACGCAGCCCTGAGCCTCCTTGGCCTGCCCGATGCCCCCAAACAACATGGCATCTCAGGAAGCAGACTCCAGCTGCTTGCTAACTGCCTCACCTGGGGCACACTGCTTAACCTCTTGGGCCTCTGTGTCGCCATCTGTAAAATGGGGTAACAATACCTACCTCATAGGGTTGTGGTAAGAACTGAGATGAAGCATGTTAAGCACCTGGACTGTGCCCGGTACGTAGCGCGCACTCTCTAAGGACCGGCCACTATCACTGTCACCATTACCATCATGCCTGGCTCCCTGACAAGGGAGCAACTTCAGGGCAGGAGCCAGGCAGAATTCAGCTGCAGACACCCTCACCCCACCCTCAGTGGCAGCCTAGCCGTGAGGAGGTGGCAGGAAACATGTGGTAGGTGAGCGAAGGGCTGAGACAGACGTGGGCACCCACCCCGGCTGTGGGCCCTGGAGAGGGTGTCAGTATATGGGTGCTGCCAGGCACCCCGAGAAGCAAGAATATCCTTCCCCTGCTCCCACTGTAACAGCCCCCCCACCTCTCCAGGAGCTTTGCCTGCTCAGTCCCCACACAGCCCCCCAAATCCCACCCCAGGAAGGGAAGACAGGCCTAATGAGCCACCCACAGTGCCCTGCTGCCCGCAATCGAATTGGCAATCAGCTTGCTGCAATTAGATTTCCCAGATCCTGCTCGTGATTGATTCTAAATTACCCTTATTAAAGTCTGGGCCGGTGAGCAGGGCTTGCGGGGTGGGGGCAGGACAGGTGGGGCCTGGCTGGCAGCTCAGGAGGTGCAGAGTTCTAGGAGGGCTTGGGCTAAGGCTGATCCCAGAGTGAAGCAAGCCCATGGCCCAGAAGCGGGGTATAGGCCCTAACTAGCATCATCCCCCACCCCACACCCACTCCTCAGATTCCTCCCCAGCCCCCCAAGCCCCCACCACTCATCGCTCATCTCAGAAGACCCCAGTCCTGAAGGGGTGATAACATGGTCAGCAACAGCGCAGCCAGAACCCAGAGTAGTTGAAACGCAACTGAACACCCAGCTCCACCAGTGAGCAGCCGTGTGAGCTCTGACAGGTGGCTTGACATCTCCAAGCCTCACCAGCGTCAGAAGGCTCAATGAGACCACCTCCCCAGTCCTTGGCCAAGGCCCCAGGCCATCTCTGGGCTTCGGGACTCCCATCTGTGAGACAGCAGGCTACAGGCTGCAGGGCTGTGGGGCTGATGGTCTCTTTAGGGCTCTCTCACCCCTGAGGTCCTATGCAAACAACAACAGTCACCAACTCTGGGCCAGGACCTGTGTGATGAATGGAACACAGCCGAGGTACTCCCCAGCTGGGAGGAAAATGGGAAGAGCCCAGCCCAGCGTCACCATGTCCATGGCTGTATCTCAAACAGCAAGGTCTCTCTGGGTTCCAGGACTGGAAGGGCGGGCCTGAAGAGTCATCAAGTCCCATCTTCTGCCTCCAGACTTACCCACAGGCTGCCAACAGCTCCAAAGAACCGAATTCCGCATGAACTCAGTACCACGAGGCACTGGAAAGTGCTTCCTCTAATCTGGCCCAAATCCTGCCTGCTGCAATTGGGAGTCCAGGCCCACGTTCTCCCTCTTGGGGTAGCCCGGCGGGGATTCTGCTTTGGGTCATCCACGATCGTTCAAACTTGGTTCCCAAATTCTCCACCCCCAAAAAGCAATTCCTCGGTGAGATCAAGAAAGGGACAGGAAAAGAGCAGAACCAAAGCAGGTATACGGAAGAGATCGCTATTTGTAGGAGCAGAGCCCACTGCTCACCAGGCACTTTATTATTTTGTGCTGTTCATTCTCAAGGAACTCTGAGGCAGAGGTATTCTTAGCTCATTTTAAAGAGGCAGCTGAGGCTCAGAGAGGCTAAGTGAACTTGCCAAGATCACATAGCCAGAAATTGGCAGAACCAGGACTTCAACCCTGGTCCAGTTGGCTCTCAAGCTGCACCCTCAGGTTTGGCGACCCCAAAACAGACATAGCACCAAGGCCCAGGTGGGGACCCAGGGGTGGGAAGAAGGCAGACCTCGGCCAGCTGGGGCACGCAGAACCCTCTCCACCTGGTATGAAAGGCCAGCACAGGCATTCCCTGCCCTCCACCCTCAGAAGCCAGGTAGGGAAGGGGCCAGATCACTTGTCAGGGGCCACCCTCACCCCATCCCCCCGCTGGGCCCTCAGCCATTGCCGCTCAGACTCCCCCTGTAATCACGGCTTCCTGTTTGGCGCTGAGACTGGGCCTGGTCAGTGGGGGAGGGGAGCAGACACCCCTCTGGCCAGGGCCTGCTCTGGAGGGAGGGGGGCCGGAAGTGAGGCCTACCCGGCCTCCTGGAATCTTGGGAGGCTGGGAGCCAAGGCAAGGGGAGGGGGTGTCAGCCAACAAATATTTACCAGGCGCTGGCCTGATGTTCCCAGGATGTGGTGGAACATTAGGGGGGACAGCAAGACGAGCCAGGTGGTCTGGGACCAGCACAGATCCTGCTTGCTGCTTCAGGGGGCAGTTGCGGGGTGAGCAAGGGGCTGGACCCCGGGGCAGCCTCGGGCTCCAGTCACCCTGCCCCCACCCCGGACACAAAATCACAGGGCTCCAAGCAGCTGGGCTGGAGCCCAGAGCCACAGGGCCTCTGTCCCACACAGAAGCGGTGGCCGCACCTTGGCGCTCAGACCGCAGGCCCACCCCATACGGCCCCCTGGCGCCTCCAAAGCCACGGGCACACACCTTGGACCCAGCAGGACTCTGCCAGCCTCACTGTCACCCCAACTCACCTCCAAAGTAGACGACACAAAGCCCCAGCCTGGGCTCCAAAGTTCCCAGTCCTGGCTTCCTTCCTTCCTTCATTCATTCAAACCATTCAATTCTGGGCCAGGCAAAGAGTTGGACTTGGGGGTTCAGCAAAGAACAAGGCAAACACAGAGCCTCCCTAAGGCACTCATGGTCTATCAAGAAAGTATTCTGATACTTCTCCTGACTGCTGTGTGACCTCCAAGTCACTCCCCCGCTCTGAGGCTCAGTCACTCAGGCCAGAGAGAACCTCAGGTGCAAGGGGGCCAGGACTCAGGGATGGGGTGGTAGGGATGTACATTTGGGATCCACACTACTTTCTAAGGGTCAGAAGGGATTAAAGGCAGGCCTGGTCGCCTATGCAGAGTGAGCCACACACTGGGGGCATCCAGTGTGTGTACAGGGGGAATGGTGGCTTTTTTAGACCCCTCTCATTCTGAGGTTCTAAACATTTCCCCTGTCCTGTGCCATGATCACATGATCCAGACACAAGCCCCCGCACCCCCCCAATCTTGTTGACTCCCGGCACAGTTTATAAAGCTCTCCCTTGACCCGTCACCCATGACCTTCAGAATAGCTCGTTTACAGATCACAGAGCCTTGTGAGGCAGTGGAGGGGCAAGGGCTCCAGGGCCAGACCCATCCCCCGCCCCATGCAACATGCCTCCAAGGCTACAGTGAGAATTAAATGAAAAAAGATAGGAGACATGCCCGGCCCAGAGCCTGGCAATGAGCAGGCATTCATGATACAGGTAATGTGGGCATAATTTGCGGGTAAGGAGGGCCCAGAGAGGTAAGTACCTTGCCCAAGATCACACAGCAAGAGAGGGTAAAATTAGGACTAGCGGCCCAGTTCTATTAGCCTGCCAGGCCCTGGCTCAATCCAGCTCTGCCACTTGCCAACTGTGTGACGTTGAGCAGATCACTTAACCTCTCTGTGCCTCAGTTTTCTCCATCTGTACAATGGGAGTTCTAACAATTCCTACCTCCAAAGATTATCATGAGGATTAAATGAGCCAATGCATATAAAGTGCTCAGTGGGCAGGGCTCTCAGTATGCGTTAGCTGCTCTTTGTATTGTTAAGCCCTCAGAGGTGTGGAAGCTGCCTCCCAAATCATAGCCTCAGCCACTGCCAGGCTCACCACCTCCCATCCCCAGCTGTCTCAGTTTGCTCCAGCCTTCAGGAATCCTACTACAGCCCCTTCTAGAACAACCCATCCCTCTCCCCGCAAGCAGCTCTGGGGCATGGTCCCAGCTCCAATGGGAGGGACAGGAGGGAGGCCTGCAGCAAGACCTGACTTCTAGGGGAAGCTCTGTCTTGACTCTCTCCTCTCCACGATGCCCCTCTCATCCACCCCACTTCTGCCCCAGCATTTTCCAGATGTCAAGCTCAAAGCTGTCCCTGCCCCAGCGCTGCCCTGGGGCCTCCCAGGACCCCATGCCCCAATCCATGCGGTAGGAGCAGCCATTTGTTTTCAAAAGGCCACACCGCATTTTCTCCAGCAGAGGTCAACCCCACACCAATCCCCAATATGAGAGAACGAGAAACACACTGAATTTGTAGCTGGGGGCACTGTGCTGCTCCCCAGGGAGCAGAAGGCACCAGGTTCCAGTCCCAACTCGGGCATGAGAATGGTGTGACACCCCCCCCGACCAATAACACCCCTAATAATAATTGTATACATCAAGTATTTGTCCCCAGTTGACAGGTAAGAAAGCTGAGGGTCAGGGCAGGCTACAGCTTGCTCAGTGTCACATGGCAACCATTTTTATAGCTTAGCTTAAAACTTCCTCCTCCAGGAAGTCCTCCCTTGCCCTCCGGGCTCCCTCCTGGAAAGGCCCCATCTCCTGAGAGCTCACTGGCAAGCTGTGCTCGGTCTCCCCAAGGAGATTATTTTCTCATCACAACACCCCTGTGAGGCTGGCACTGTTATTGTCCCCATTTTACAATGAGGACGTTGAAACAGAAATCCCTTACCCAAAGTTTCTGTCCCTGGAGCCCCTGCCACCTTGGGTGCTAACAGCAACAGATCCCTATGGTATCCCTGTGTCAGGGCCTGGCCTGGAACAGTCTAGGGGTCCCCAACGTTTAATTTTTAAAGTGAGAAAAATCTTGCCCTGGCAACCCAATGTTCACAGTCAACCAGAGGAGCTGGAGGGAAGAGTAGGGAGCTCCTGGACACCTGAAATCGTGGGGGTGGGAAGGGAGCAGGAACCACCAGGCATGGGGCTGGGGATTCAAAAGAATTCCCTGATTGATTTCCCCTTCCCATGGTCCCTCACCCTACCACCCCCCATCCCTACCACATTCCCAAACACAGAATGGCAACCTTGTAAAAGAACAAGTGAACATTTGCTGTGTTACTATGCGCCAGGCACTGTGCTAAGAGCTTTATATGTTAACCCCGCTCATTCTCCTATTCTCCCCATTTTACAGAGGTGGAAATGAAAGCACAGAGAGGTTAAGTAACTTCCTCAAGGTCACATAGCCACAAAACAGTGAACTCCCAACACTGGGAATTCAAACAAGGCTAAGTGACACCTAAATCCCTTTCAGCCCTGAGCATCTAAAGAACACTTTTCAAGCTGAAATTTCCAGGATCCCCACACTCTGGGTCTTTCTGGGTAGTGACTTAAGTACAGCAACTGAAGCGGCCCTGAAGGCAGATGTCTCTCAGAGTCATAATTAGCTGGTCTCTCAGGAGAGGACTCCCAGAGCAGATGCCAGGACACACATGCACACACCCCAAATCACCATCTGCAGCGCGAATGAGCCCCACTACCCCTACTGAGGCCATCCTGGAAGCTGCTCCATACACACACACACACACACACACACTCCTTTTCAACCTGGTGGGCACCTAGGTGTCATCCTGCTCTTCCCCTACCCTGAGCCAGCCACTGCCCATCCCAGTGATGTCCTGGGAGGCCCCCGCCACGGAGGCCACTCCTGGAGCCATCCTGGTTGGGGCTCTTCTGGTCTAATCTCAGTCCCTCCTGCTGCAGGCATCACTCTCTTCCTCTGGTGTGCCACCCTGGCCACTGGTCACCACCCATTAACCCTTTGCCTCCCAGGCCAGATGAGGTGATGTCCCTGCTCGGCAGCCGGGCCCCTGGAAAGGTGTGAAGCCTGGAGAGGGATGCCCCCCTACCTCATCCGGAGCCCCACCCCTCCTCTCCTCCAAGTCAAGCCCACCATCTGAGCCTCCAGGCCCAGACCCCAGGGGTGTGATTTATCTGCCACCCAGCACTGGGTCTGAGCCACACCCACTCTGCCTCGGCCTCAGATCCAGGGGCAATCGGGGCCTTTCACCTCTGTGCGCTCATTTAATTCTTTCCACCACCTCATGGGGCACGGATTACGAGCCTTGTTCTATGGATGAGGAAAAGTTGTTCGGCGAGGGACGTGACTTGCCCAGGGGTCACCCAGCTCGGGATCCTGCTGGGCTGCCAGGTCTAAAGCATGCTGTCCGGTGTCCCTTTCATTCATCACACACCAAACATTGACTGAGCTCTTCCTGTGGGTGAGCACACACATCCTCTCATTTAATCTCTCAGGAGGGTGTTATTAGCCCCGTTCCACAGAGGGGGAAATGGAGGCTCAGAGAGGTGAGATAACTTGTCCAAGGTCACACCACGAATCAGGGGAGGGATCAGGATTTGAACCCAAGGCTGTGTGATTTCCACATCTTTGATTTCAAAGATGGTCTTCCAGAAGTGTAGCTGAGAAAGTAACCCAGTTGCTAGGATGGGCTGGGTCCCTGTCCCTCCCAGGGACCTCTTTTCCCCACCCCACCTGGGGAATAACTGGGGATGAGGCACCCAGCCCACCGGGCCCCATACTCAGCCTGGCATTCAACACTCCCCCCCACCCCAGCTCATAGTCCCCAGATGGGAAAGGCTGAGGAGTAGCCTGCCTGTCCAAGGTGCAACCTCTGAGCCCCTGCCTGACCTCCTCCCATTTCACAGACTGGCCAACTGAGGCCCAAAGAGCCTTGCAGTGGAGGAGGCACGGGGTGGGGGGGGGGGCTGCCTCAGAGGCCTGGGTCCCTCTCAGCCTGGGGAACGGGGGACAGGCATAGCTCCTAGAACCAACCAAGGGGATCAGGCCTAGAAACCCCCCAGTTCATGCCCAGGCCAGGCTCCAGACACGTGCCCATAGGGAACTCACTTGGGACCTGGGTCCCTCAAAGGGGAGGAGGTGGCCTTTCCTCCCGCTCCCCCTGATGGAGCTGGGACTGAGCTCAACCCCACGGCTGCTGCGGTCACTCAAAGGAACACCCAGGGGTCACCTCATACATACATACATACTCACCGCTACCTGCACACTCGGCCCCACTCAGGGGTGCATGCTCCACGCACGGGGTAACCCATGCACCTGCCAACACACGCCTGCACACACACGCACACACACTCCCATGGGTTGGAGCACACACCCACCACAGAGGTCTCCCCCTCAACACACTCACCCCTTGTAGGCACACACAGCATGGCCAACAGTCCCCAGCCCGTCTCTGGCACACACCGTGCACAATGGGTCACCCTGACACGACCACACGCAGGTAGGGCACGATGGCCCCCATCCATGGGGACAGACTGGTCCTCACGCCTCATCCTTCACCCGTGCACACCCACAGGTCCCAGCACCCTCCACGGAGGTGGCCACACACGCGGTCACACTCACCCACCCCCTCAGGTCACCTTCACACAGGTCCCCTTCACCCC
>NW_020175402.1:8174699-8176967 GCF_003031525.2 Neophocaena asiaeorientalis asiaeorientalis
GGGGGGGCTACGTGCGACCCGAGGCGGGTGGCCGGCCTCGCGGAGGCTTGCTCTGGGGACGGGGCCGTCGCAGGGCTTGGAGGGGAAGGACCCCGCGTGGGGATGCGGGGTACGACCCGGCTTGTCGGAGGGTCTGGGTAGATGGGTCGCATCTGCGTGACCATTAATACCCTCCCCGCTAACGACTCGGTTCACTGGCTCTCCCAGGACCCATCACCCCCGCCCTCAAGCCGGTCCACAGAGGGGGACAGAGGTCATCCGAGTCCACTGGGCTTTGATGTCTCCACGGGTGGGCAACGGGAACTCAGATCAGGCGTGGCCCCCTTTGGGCCCTGTCACTGGGGTGGGCAGACCTGGCCTAGTGCTGCTTCCCCACCAGCTGTGTGACCTCAGGCAGGTGTCCCCAGCTCTCTGAGACTCTTCCTCACTGTAGGATGCAGACCCCCCTACCCCTGCCCCACATTCCTTTTCCCAAACGTGGTCATTGTGCGTTTCTCTGGTGCCTTTATCCCCACCTGACATACGATGCATTTCACTTACCCACTGGGGTCTCCCACCACTAGCACATGAGCCCCAGGAGGGCAACGGTTTGTGTCGTCTTGTTCACTGCTGTGTCCCCAGCACTAGCCCAGGGCCTGGTGCGTAGCAGTGGCTCAATACAAATTTGTTGAATCAATGAATGTGTTTCCCACTCACCTCCCAGTCACCCCCACCCACCTGTTTTGGGAGAAGAAGGGGGTAAATATTTATTTAGCCCTTACCCATGCCAAGTGCTTTACAGGGGTTATCTCATCTCACCCTCTCAGTGACCCCATGAAGTAGGTGCTGTCAATAGTTCCACTTCCTAGTTGGGAAACCGAGGCCCAGAGAGGGGAGGTTATTTGCTAGCACTGGCAGGGGGAAAGCCTTTGCCCTCAGGCCCCATGTCCCCATACCCAGTGCAGGGCCTGCCCTCAGGAGATGGGAAATCATTGAGCTGAAACTGGAACAATTCCCCCAAGGAAAAGGGAACTGAAACCAGGACTCATGGAGCCAGTAGGGGTGAGTGCCGGGTGGGCCGGTGGAACAGACTCGGGCACCAGCCATGATTTGGGGGTGTCGGAGGAACCTGGACTGGTCCTTCAGGGGCCTTGAGAAGAGGTCCAGAGGTCAAAGTTCAGCTCATTAGGTTCCCTGAAAGGGAGTGTGAGAGCCCCGTCCCTAAAGGGTATGTAAGGCCAGGCCAGCTGCCCTTTGGCAGAGATTTGGAGAGGGAGGGAAACTTTCCAACTCTCTGAGATTCAAAAATTCCTAGGAATTCTGAGGTCCCAGCCTCTGGGAATCCCAGTGCCAAACCTTGAGGGATTCTGACCCTTGGGCACCTTGGGAAGATGGATGGAGAGGGGCTGATGGGACCCAGTAGGTGGGGAGCTGGTTCCAGTCGAGGCAGCACAGCTTGGAGTTGAAGAGTTCTTCTGGCTCTGGGTTGGGCAGATACCTGGTTTCAGATCTCAGTTCTGCCAGTTGTGAGCTGGGTGACTCTAGATGAGTGAGTTTGCCTCTCTGAGCCTCAGTTTCCCAACTGTAATATGGGAATAGTGACCACATGGGGTTCATTCATTCGTTCATTCATTTATCATCCAAGGGTAAAGTGAGTGCCTGTGTGTGCCACACACAACACCGGCCCAGGGCCAGGTGCCAGGTTGTGAAGATTAAATGAGCTCTTCCTGACTTCATACTGGGAGTTCAATAAAGGTGGCTGGGATGATGTTTATAAAGTAAGGGACCAGATGTAGGGACAGTCACCTCCCAGAGGAGCTGCTACAGGCCCAGGGAAAAGGCTGTTTCTGAGGAGCCCCCAAAGGGCAGAGTTGGGGCCAACAGGGTGAGGGTAGGGGGTATGAGACGCCAGTTGTCAGCTCTGTGCAAGGAAGGACTTTGGAACAGTTGGAACTGGCCGCAGATGGCAGTGGCTACTCTGAGAGGTAGTGAGTACTCTGTCTTGGCAGGTATACAAGGCTCCAAAAACTAGCGATCAGGAAGGTCATTAGAACAGTCTCCATGCACAGGATGGGCCGTGAGCATGGCCCACCTTCAGAAGTTCCTGCCAGTTCTAAGACTTCTGGGGACTTTCCTGGTGGCACAGTGGTTAAGAATCTGCCTGCCAATGCAGGGGACACGGGTTTGAGCCCTAGTCCAGGAGGGTCCCATATGCTGCAGAGCAATCAAGCCCGAGCGCCGCAATTACTGAGCCTGCACTCTAGAGACCGCGTGCCACAACTGCTGATC
>NW_020175402.1:8176986-8291310 GCF_003031525.2 Neophocaena asiaeorientalis asiaeorientalis
ATGTAGTTCCCCTCCCCCACGCCTACCTGTGTATTGGAGCCAAGTCCCCGCATCTCAGGGTCTCCCTCACCTGCCCTCCCCATCCACACAGGCACCTGCTGCTGCCCCCCTCCCAGCTCAACTCCCACGGCCCACTTGGCCCCTCGGGAGAGCCTGCCTGACTTCCTTGGGCAGGGCTGGTCCTGCCCTGGCCAGTGCCCATCCTTGCCCTCCCCCCCTTTCAGTCTCTACCATCTGTCACCACCCCCTACTGAAGTGGGAGCACCTCAGTATCCCCAACAGACGATAATCGCGGAACACAAACAGAGCTGACTATATGCCAGGCGTGGCTTTACAAAGTGCACACTGCCATTATCCCCACTTTAGATGATGAGTCGAGACACAGAGAAGTTAGGAGGTGTGTCCAAGGCCACACAGCTGGCGAGTGAAGCTAAGCTCTTGACCCAGGGTCTTAATGGCCACACTGTAATGCCAGGGGCAGAGGTCTGTTGGGGAGTATTTGATGAGTGAATGAAAGAGTCAGTGAGGGGATTCACACTGCCACATGGACACAACCAATTGGTGGACGCACTCAGATGAGCCTGGAAACCAGATAACCCCCCACAGGCATGCCTGACAGCCAGGCCTCACCACCCTTCCCAATGAGTCCTTTCTCTGCCCTTGGCCAGGGCTCCTGGCTCCAACAAGGCAGCAAAAGGGAAGTGGAGGCCTCAGCCGGCATCTCTGAGCTCCAGGCCCGAGCTGCCTTATTTGGAGTTGCATTTCTGGGCCTGGCACACAGTAGGTGTTCAGTAGTGGTTGCCTGACGCCACCTGCCCCCGGAGGTTTGGCTAAACAGACTGGCTCTTTGGAACTCACACTGCCATGTAATAATGAGAGCCAGGACCTCCTGAGGGCTTGCTCTTCGCCAGGCACTGTTCAGGGCACCTGCCAGGAGTGCTGTCCCTCACTCCTCCCCACAGCCGTGTGATCTGTGTACAACAAACACACTTGCCTCCCAGCTTTGTAGCCGAGAGGAGCCCTTCCAGCGGAGCCTGGCACACAGGGAGCACGATGCATGTGTTCGCTCCTTACTGGTTCCCCATTTTACAGTTGGGGAAACTGGGGCCCTGAGGGGCTGGGTGACTGGCCCCGGGTTACACAGCCAGGAAGTGAGAGCGCTGATAGACCACTGCTGTGCCCTCCCCTGTGGCCACAGGGGACTTTGTGATCCTAACTGACCCTCCAGCTCAAGACAATCACAAGCCTGGGAAAACCAGTCTTTGACTCTCCTGGGCTGCCCCTACCTCCCCCCCTGCCCCCTCCGTGCCCTCCTTCTCCTATCGTAACTTCCAGCCTTGCCCAGGACTCAAGATGGAGGCCAGAACCCGGGTTTGCTTCTGAGAAAAGTCTGAATGAAATCAGTCCTGACGTTATTGACCCTGAAATCAGGAACCAAAGCAGGATTCTGGCAAGAAGGCTCTGATCTAGGGCCCACAGAGGGCACTTGGGGAGACTCTGGCTGTCTGTCTGCTGCCCCAGCAAGTATCACGGGATAAGCTGAGCGGCTGCTGAGGGAGTCCACAGGGCCCGGGCAAGAGTGGGAAGGCTTGGCCTCCATCTGTGGGGGGCCCCCTACCTGCCAAGGAACCTGCCTGTGTGAGGGTCTCAAAGGGCCATGCCTCGAGCCTTTCCTGAGCACCCTCACCCCGTGTTCTGGGCAAGTCTCTTCAAGATGAAGGGTGTGTGATGCCCCCCTGGCACACAGCTGCCAGGCATGGGGCCAGGATTTGAACCCAGGCCTCTGCTAGGTCTGTGAGCTGGGGGTTTGCAAACTAAGGACCCAAAGTGTTCCCAGGAGGCCCCCTGAGGCAGGTGTGGGGATGGGGGAGGAAGTCTGATTTTGTTTGAGATGAGTGCGCCGGGGGCCACACAGCAGGGCTGGCCACGCAGGAGGGGCAGGTGGATGCAGAAACCCTGTCTCCAGGTCAGTCTGGCCCAGGTGCCAGGCCAGCCAGGGCAGGGTGGTAGCGGCACGTGGAGGAGGAATTGCCGAAACAGCAACTGTTCCAAGAGAGCGGTGGGCTCTGCCCTCAGGCTGAGCAGGGATGAAAACAGGCGTAGGTCCGACTCTGTGGGGCCTGAAGCTTATACAATTTGAGGGGGTCACGAATACAAAATTAGGAACAAGGCTTTGGAAGGGGGTTGTGCCAGTGAGGGGCACATTAATTGTGAACAGGAGCCCACGGCCCCGCCAGATGCCATCCACAGTCTAGCAGAGCCAGCAGGGAGACTGGGCAGGGAGAGGTTAACCTCACTCTGAGGTTTTGGGTGTCGTGGAGGGAATATAGGAAGGCTTCATGGTGGTGGTGACGCCTCCACTGAGCCACGGCGGGCCAGCCTTGGAGAGTGGGTGCTCTGAAGTGGTCACACTGAGGCTGCACCCACCCGGGAGGGAGGAGAGCTTCTGAAGTCTTGAGCTCGAGCTGGAGGCTTCAGAGGTCCTGTGTGTGGATGAGGCTGAGAAGATTCTGCAGGTTTGCTCACTGTAACCTAGAATGACAGTATGTAGGGCCTTGAGCTGCTCTCCTCGCTCCACCCCTTCATCTGCCCATCTCACAAGTAAGAAAACTGAGGCCTGAAAAGTAGAAGTGACCGACCCCAGGTCACGCAGTCAGTCTGTGGCAGAACCTAGGCTGCTTTGCTACCTGCCCTGGGGTTTGCTCTACCCACCCCTTTCTCCTTGACTGATTGCCCTGTTGTTTGCAAAGACTCTTGAGGTAGGACCCATCCCACAACCAAGACCTCATTCAAATCCAAGACCCTGACTCCTTGTGGCCCCCTTTAGCCAGTGTAAGGTCACAGGGCTCAGAAGAGACTGTCGGGTTGGGGGAGTGGGGGAGAGCCCAGGCCCGGGAGCTGTGTTCACACACCTGCCCTCTTCCCTTGGATGGGGGAGAGGAAGGAGAGAGGGGAAGGGTCAGCAGAGATGCTGAGGAAGAGGAGACAGCAGGAGGTGATGAGGGCACTGCCATTCCAGAAGCCATTTCACTCACACACCCCCGTTCCTGGGAATAAATCGCACATTTGAAGTCATTTCCCTGGAAGAAAAAAAAAGCCTCTCTAAAAATATATTTTCTTTCTCACCTCATCCTGGGGCTAGAGCAGCCCAGCTGGGTGACAACCAAAAAAGCCAGTGGAGGAGAGTGACCTGGAATTGGGGAAGGTGGGGCGAGGGGAGAGTGAGAAGGATTGGGGGGTGGGGGAGACCCTCCTGCCCCAACACCATGGAATCTGAGTGAGTACGACTGTCACCGAGATATTTCATGTGTCTTGTGGGGCTTTTATCTTTGAGACTCACAGAGGCTAGCAAAGCTCACCCTCATGTTCCTGAGCCCCTGCTGTGGGCCAGTCACAGATCCAGGTGCTAAGGGAGTTGCCATCCCAGGGCAGGGGGTGGGCAAGGAGCAAGGACAGTTGGCCCTCCGCATCCTCGGGTTCTACATCCATGGATTCAACCAACCTTGGATGGAAAATACTTGGAAAAAAATTCCAAAAAGTTCCAGAAAGCAAAACATGAATTTGCCACACGCCAGCAACTATTTACACAGTGTTTACATTGCATTAGGTATTATAAGGAATTTAGAGATGATTTAAAGTATACGGGAGGATGCGTGTAGGTTATATGCAGATATTATATCATTTTATACGAGGGACTTGAGCATCGGTGGATTTTGGTATCCACAGGGGTCCTGGAACCCATTTCCCATGGATACTGAGGGGGCGACTGTAACTGCATTCACGTGGCACAGACAGGTCCCTGCTTCGTCCCTCACCCTCTGTGTGGCCCTGAGCAGGTCACTCCCCTTGCTCCGGGCCTCAGTCTTCTCATCTGCAAATGGATCAGATCTGGGGACACCAAACTTAATTCCCAGCTTCCTGCAAGGGGCCCTGGGAAGGGGCATGGCAGAGGGCAAGAGTGGGGGGGACTCTGGCCCCTGGGCTCTGAGGAGAGGCCTGGGGGATTCTGGGGTCAAATTCTGGCTCTGCCACTTCCTGGCCAGTGACCTGGGGCCACTTTTCTTCCCATGGAGGTTAAAGCAACTGCTCCCCTCTCCCAGAGTTTGAGGCAGGTGAATGACGTAACACAGGGCAGCACCCAGCTCAGGGCAAGACCCATAGTCACAACTCAATTATCCACTATTTTTCAGTCATTCTCAGCTCGGTCCACTCCTGGCCTAAGGAGTATGGGCCGGGGAACTCTCCACTGGGTCTGAGAGACAGAGGCTGAGGAAGCTCTGGCACAGGACAGCTGTGGCTTCCTGGGAGTCCCTGGTGCAGCCCCACCCAAAGACATGTCTCTACCCTGGGCTCTGAGGAGCACCAGGAAGTTTCCCGGAATCCTGGTGAGGGGCAGCTGGTGGGGGTGGGGTAGCCAGGGGCAGAAACAGGCTCTCCAAGGCCAGGACAGAGCAGGGCAGCATGTGCCTCACTGGAGAAATGAGAAATGGGCCTTCCTGGGCTACACCAGTTCTTGTGCTGTGTATTAGTTACCTATTGCTGTGTAACAAATGACCCCCCAACCCAGCAGCTTAAAACAGCAATAAACATTGACTATCTCACCCGGTTTCTGTGGGTCAGGAGTTCAGGGGCAGCTGAGAGGGGTGGTTCTGGTTTGGGGTCTCTTATGAGCCTGCAGTCAGGATGTCAGCCAGGCTTACAGTCATCGAAGGCCTGAAGGGGGCTCCAGGCTCTGCTTGCAAGATGGCAAGTGTGACTGGCGAGTTAATCCCAGTCAACAGCAGGGGCCCTCAAGTCCTCATCACGGGCCTTGCCACAGAGTGTCCTACGAAGTGTCCCAGAGGAGCAAGCTGGAGCTACAGTGTCCTGTGTGGCCCAGCCTCAGAAGTCATACCCCACCCTTTTCATAATGTCTTGTTGCTTCCAGGCAGCCCTATTCCACGCAAAATACACAAGGGTAAGAACATCAGGAAGCCGGGCCACCTGGGAGGCTGTCTCCACGTGAGGTAATAATTCAGTGCAATGACTTTCATGCTTAAAATTGTCCGAGTTTGGAGGATAAATAAATAGTCACCCTTAGTGAAAATTCCAAGGGCCCCAAACATAGCAGGGAAAAATTGGAGGCAATAATAATCATAATAGTAACAGCTTTTATGTATGACTTGCTATGTGCCCTGCTATGTGCCAAATGCTTCCAGTGTGCCCCATGAAGTAGGACTATTATTATCCCACAATAAGAGGTTAAATGACTCACAAAGGTCACAGAGGGCTGGTAAAGCTGGGATTTGAAGCTAGGCAGCTCTGGGTCATGAAAAGACTTGGACATTTTCATTGTTTGAAAGCTTGACGCATAAGCCAGAGATGTAGCCCCCAAAGAGACACGAGGGCCTCGGATCACGTTAACAGAGGCATGGGGCCACCCTCCTCAGCCCCAACAATCTGACCTCATACCATCCCTGTGAGGGTGGCAGGGCTGGGCTACCATGCCAGGTGACAGTTGGGGAAACTGATTTGCCGGGGGTTACACAGTGAGGCAAAGGCAAAGCTAGGGTCTGTGAGCCAGATCCGTGACCATACCCTGCCATCCCAAGCCAGAGGGAGGGAAAGAAGTGGGGAAGCTTAGTCTTAGAGCAGATGCCAGACCTGAGGTCTCTGGATGAGATGGGATCTTCACTCCGGAGCCCCTCAAGCCAGGGGAAAAACATCCCAAGCCCTGACCTTGGAGCCTTGAGCCCTTACGCCTCTATAATGCTTTCCTTAGGCAGCAGCACCCTCGTGTGGCTACAGCTGGCAACTACATGAAGTCACAGTTTTCGTCCCCACAAAATGCCTAACTATCCAGTGCCTCACACTTCTCCGGAAACCCAACTAGAGAGACGAGACCAGCTATCCCTGGAGCTGATGGAAGGTGGCAAGAGCAAGACGGCATGGATAGAGCACTGAACTTGGAGTCAGGAAACTTCAGATAAAATCCTTACTGGGTTATTAACTCATTGTGTGTCTTGGGTCCCAAACACCTCATCTGAATAATGGGCTGATAACATCTACCTTACCTTACTCCCTAAGGCTTTCAAGAGGATCAAAGTCATCACAAATATGAATGTGCTCTGTAAACTGTAAAGTCCTGTGACTAGGCAAAGGATTATTATACAGAGTTTGAGGAATCCATGTTGGAGGGTCTCTGGAAGAGATCTAGAATGCGGGTATCTACGCGGCGGCAGCCCAGGTACCTCACATCCTTGGGCAGACTCGTTAGCAGTTGGTAAAATGAGGAGGTTCAGCCTGCTCCCTGAAACCCAATCCTGCAGAGGGAGGGGTCCAGCCCAGCCCCAATCCCTCCCATGAGGCACCAAGGGAAAAAGCCTCAGGCCGAGCATTGGCCTGACCCAAAGACTTGCATCAGAACCCAGAACCCGTCTCCGTATCTACGCGATCAGGACCACCACACTTCCTGCAGGACTGTTGTGAGGAATTAAGAGAACGTGTAAAAACCATCTCTTGGGTGCCTGGCACAGAGATGGTTCGTGACAAACGACTTTACGTAACTTCTGTACATAACGGACAAGCATTGCTTTGTTCCCCAAAACCTGTGCACAGCCATTGGATGATTTTTTTTTTTTTTTTTTTGCGGTACGCGGGCCTCTCACTGTTGTGGCCTCTCCCGTTGCGGAGCACAGGCTCCGGACGCGCAGGCTCAGCGGCCATGGCTCACAGGCCCAGCCGCTCCGTGGCATGTGGGATCTTCCCGGACTGGGGCACGAACCCGTGTCCCCTGCATGGGCAGGCGGACTCTCAACCACTACGCCACCAGGGAAGCCCTGGATGAGTGATTTTAAAGGTAAAAAAACAATAAATACCATTCATTTATTAGGCCAATGTGCCAGGCATTCTGCTAAGCCTTATTTCATCCTCACAACCAACCTTGGACATAAAGTACTATTTTTCCCACATTTCACAGAGAAGAAAACTGGGCCTCAGAGAGATGACCCAGGTAATAAAAGGCAATTGGGATTAAACCCTGTATTTGTCTGACTGCAAAGCCTCCCCAGGCCTCAAAGACACAGGATGGAAGGCGCGGGAGGTATCACATATCTAAACTAGCACCTTGCTTTGTTACCACTAAAAACACAAACACAAAACATTACACTAAATGCTAAAGGGAGAGAAAAAACACCCAAATTACAAAGTCTAAGTATAAACAGTCCAGGTGGAAAAGAAGCAAACCTGAATGAGCGCCTCACACAAGTGCCAGGCACTTGACACGTTTATTAACAATTCCATCTTACTTCAGCTCCGTGAGGTATTACTCCAATCTTATGGAAGAGGAAACTGAGGCTCAGACAGGCAAAATTACCATCTCAAGGACACAAAGACAGTAGGCCCATGGAAGGGAAAGAAATCCAAGCCTCCTGCTTTGCCTAATTTGTACATGGCCTCTGCAAGGGTCCAGTAAAACCATAACCAGCTAATGGCTATAACTTTTCATGACGTGATGTGAGAACCACTTCACATACACAATATTGCCTTCCATCAATTTCCAGCAAGGGATTCGGTTAAACATTGGGTGAAGTAACACCAGCCCACACAATGAGTAGTGGGAGCCGTATGTGAACCCTGGTCTGATTCCAGAGCCACCTCCATCCAGCATGCTGTCTCTGGCAGGCCCACCAGCTACGGCCTGGGAAGAAGGTTGGGGAATGACCCGATTACAGTCACTAATGCAAAATCAGGTCCTGGACTTGAAACCTCCATTAGCTCAGCTACCTTTCTGTCCCTTTCTTCCCGGGACCCACGGGGCCTGCTAGTGACCGTCCCTCACCCTTGGGAGGGGACCATGCAAAAGTCCCTTCTGCAAGTTCCACTTTCAGCACCAACATTGGTCTAAGTTTCAGTGGTGCATTTTTGCCAAAGCTGCTTCTGAAGCAAAGGTGGTAAAGAAGGGAAGGCGGGCATCTTAAGGCACAGGTGACAGGTACCTCAGTGAGCTAGAGCCTCCTGAACTCAAAGCTGGAAGAGGTCCCTTATGTGAGGCTAAGATGAGCAACCTAGGATAATGGGCCAGCCTGGGCCGGCCCTGGTGTGTGGGCCCGTAAGGGCAGGGTGTGCAGAGAAGCAGCCCAGACAGAGGACAGGAAAGGGGACCTCAGGGCAGGGAGGCCTCGACAGATGCCTTACCTACTGCCCTGCCTCAGAAAATTAGGAGCCAACACTTGGCCAGGAGACATTTGTAATCTGTTGAATTCTAGTCTAGACCCTGGGCCCACAAATGGTGCAGAGGCCAGAGGGAGTGAATGAAGAGCACCGCAGAGAACCAGGCAGATCGTGGGGCTCAAGCTTTTTGAGAATGCACCCCATGATGTGTGTACAGACTCTGGGCCCAGGAAGGCGAATATTCTGATTTTTCAATAGCAGTTGGACATCCTGATTAATGTGGTTATGTCTTTGATTTTTTTGCGGTACGCGGGCCTCTCACTGCCGTGGCCTCTCCCATTGCAGAGCACAGACAGGCTCCAGATGCGCAGGCCCAGCGGCCATGGCCCACGGGCCCAGCCGCTCCACGGCATGTGGGATCCTCCCGGACCGGGGCACGAACCCGTGTCCCCTGCATCGGCAGGCGGACTCTCAACCACTGCACCACCAGGGAAGCCCTGTGTCTTTGATTTTGAAACAAAACACAAAACAAGCAGAAACAAAAAGGGACAAACAAGGAAAGGGCTGTCTGTCCTGGGGCACTATATTGGAGAAAATAATAATAAAGCACAAACTCAGATTCCAAAGTTCTGTATTTTTCAAAATAAAGATCACACATTGTTTAGAGACAATCTACACAAGAGTTACAAAAAATAGTTGCCCAGGCATAAGCATACACAGGTTTGTTAATTATACACATATGGTTACAAGTGTGCTTGCAAAAAAGTTCATTGGAAATATACACAAGGCTCTGGAAATGTACACCGTGTAGTGTTACAATTCTATATTCAAACAAGGAAAATTGACAGTATGTTACATTCACTTACAAGGAGACAAAATGCAAAATACAGTTCATCTTCTGTACAAAAAGGAAGGGCAATTCACACTTTACAAGGTGAGAGGGGCTCTGATTGTAAGGAAAGTCAGGGCGGGGCTGAACTTTGCACGTCCTTTTGACTGTCACAAAATAAGCAAAACATTACTTTTTTAGGATTAAAAAAAACCCAAAACCACTAGTATGAACTGAATCATCTTGAATAACATTTAGAAAGGATCTTGCTACTATCTGACTAGGTGACAAATAAAACCAAGCTATTTTTTTCTTTTTAAAAGTTAACTAGGCTGTATAAAGAACATTTATTCCTTCAAAAGAAAAAAAAAATTTACTTCTGGTTGAAATTACAATTTACAATATACAACACTATATGCTACGACCATAAAAGGTGTGAATATACACTGAATGCACAGGGCTGGCTAATTTTCTTTTCTTACCAAAAAACGTGTTTATGTTGATTCAAACTTCTCCACATTTACATTACAGGTATACAAATGTACAATTGTACAATCAAAAGTATGTTCGACTACTAGGGTACATTATAGATACAGATTAGACATCAAAACAAGAAAATACTACAAATTTGTATATATGCAAAGTCTACACCAAGTATACACTATATATTTATAGAAGCAAGACCAAAAGCAGAGTTGGATTTTTTTTTTCTCATGCTAAGTAATCAGATTTTGCCTTTCAATGTTAACAGAAAAAAATCCAGTAGGCAGTAAACAAGTATACCCGCCTGGCCTTGAAAGACATTCTGGGTGCTCACATCTCCTCCTCACAGAACAGACTACACTATTTTCTTCAGCACAGTAGTCTCCAAAAAAGGCAATTTTTAGAAGTTTCATAAACTTAATGTCATAAACTGAAGCTTTAGCAACTCTGAAAATGATTTTCATTTATATATATATATTTATATATATATATATTTTTTATAAACATTGTTAAATGCCAGTTTGGGGTCATTTAACTAAAATTCAAACTTCTCAGGTTTTTTTGTTTGTTTTTCTTTTTTACTAAAATGAGGAGTTGGGGAAGAGCTATTTGCAAAACTTGCCAGCGAGGCAAATGAGTTAAAAACCTTTTTTTTTTTTTTTTAAACTTTTTTGTTAAACCAACCACCCTGAAAGTTTCCACATGTGGAATATAGATACAACGTTGAACAAAATATGTGGCCTCCCATGTACATTGGTTACCTATGTACAAGTATCCTATACACCAGTAAAACAACAGGGCAATTAGTCAATTAAAAAAAATAATTAGTACATGTTATGCATAATAAAATTAAACAAATTTACAAAGGCTTTTCCACTTGTGGATTTGATTCCTTTTTTGGGAGGAGAGGGTAATCCTGGAGCAACCATTTACCCATTTCAGATTCTACACTAGAATATTTCTGGTTGCTGGTTGGATTCACCAGTGGGCCAGTGAGGTCAGTGGGAACAAGGGGACGGGGGAGACACTGCCTCAGATAATACCATTAGGGGGGCCACAGATGGGCCCTAAGTCAACGCCATTCTTCATGTAGTATTTCTCCAGCTTGGCCAGAATGTGCTTGCCGTAAGTGTACTTGCGAAGAGTCGCGATGTGAGGCCGGATCTGGGGAGAAAGCAGAGTCCGTGTCACTCTGGCCTGAGGCAGGTTCAGGCGGGCTCCTGGGTAACCTGCTCCCAGGCACCACAGGGCGCCCGCCAGCACGCACGCCTCACAAGCAACACCTTTCACTGGCTCAACCCGAGCCCCTGAATTCTCAGGCTGCACTGACCGAACAGATGAGGGGAGCAGCTCCTAGCCTAAGTGCTGAGGCAGGACCTGAGAGCTCTGGAGGTCAGACGGCCACAGACCACTTCCGCAACAGTATGTGGAGAAAGCGCATCCCAAGACTGACAATCACACTGTCCACCACCGCCTGCGCTGCATCGCCCTCAAGGAGGCTTTTGGCCCCTCTGGTCCCTCGCAAGGCACCTCAGCTCTCCTGAGCAGCGGGAGTTTCTTTCTGGGCACCACGAATCCTGTGCTCTCCAGTCCATAGAGAATCACAAAAAGCTACTAATGATGACAATAAAAATGACTAATATAAGCCAAGCACAGTTCATTTCGAAGCTTCCTAAGAGAGGTGTGATTATCCCCGTTTCACTGACGATAAAATGGAGGCACAGTGGGTAAGTCACTCATCTAAAGTCAAATGGCTAATAAGGAAGGGACAGCAGAGGTATGGGAACCCCACTGTCTAGCTACACCAGAAATTTTTTTTCCTCCAGAAATTATTCTTCTCCCCACTGTCTCTCATGGCTCTACTCCAGTCTCACCCTTCACCCTCTCCAAGCACGCTCGGATCAGCCCTACGAGCATCTCTTCTGTTCTCTGGGCAGACCCACGTCCGCAAGTCCTGTGCATCCCAGACAACTCGGGAGGCGCTTCCTCTCTGGAACCCCCTTTCCTCTTCTGTGAGTTCATGGAGCCTTCTCCATACCTCAGCTACAGCACGTAGCACACTGTGTTCACCATCATTTGCATAACCACCAACCGTCCACAGAGACGGTGAAGACCCACAACATTAACCTGCTCCCCATCGCAGCTCGCGCTTATACTCAGAACACAGGACAGTGCACCAGGGAAGACGGATGCTCTCAAGCCTGAGCGCTCTGGGCAGACTATTTTGTCTGTTTCGTTGTGCCCTCAAAGCAAAGAAGGATCAAGTGGCGCTAGAAACCATTTCTGCACCCCACACAGGACACAGACCTGTATCAGCTATTATATTCTCACCTAGGAGCCTGTCTGGAAAACTTTTCAGAACTTGGCTCAAATTCCGAGCTGTGACCCAGACCATTTGCCTAACCTTCCTAAACGCATCTATAGAAAGGATGCCACACTTTCATTTGGTTTGCAGTCTGGACTCTATACACAACTGATGTTTTGGTCACTAGAACTGGAGGCTCCAGACCCCCCTTGCTTTTGGTAGCTCTTCTTTTAGAAACTAAGTGAAATTCAATTCATTCACCTGTCTCTCCCCAGGAATGGCTCACTGGTAAGACCACTTAACCTTTACACCTGTCCTCTTCCAGTCAAAAAACTAACAACCCATGTGCGTGTACGACATTGCTGAACTCCATTTTTCACTTGATTTAAAGGAAATGCTGAACTATTCTAACAGTCCCCCGTCCAAGTCCTCACCGCCTCATCTCCCGCTGCCGCCCCTCCTCCAAGTTACTCATCAGCCAGGACCATTATCTGAAACGTAAATGTGATTCTGGCACCACAGCCCTGTCCCACTGGACTTGCTGTACTTCTTCAAATACACTGTCTTGTCTCCTGCTTCCAAACCTTCAAGCTCTAGGTTCTCTCTGCCTGGAAAAGGTTCAGGGCTTTATTCCAATGTCACTCTCTTGGGGAGCCTTCTCTGCACCCCACAATAGAAGAGGCACCCTCCATATTCTCCCACAGCTCTCCCCAGCATCAGTGTAACCATCTATGACACTGCTGTGTCTACCAACACAGGGCCCTGATAAAGGAGCGCTTGCTGTAGAGCATGTGTGCTTGTTAACTATTTGTTGAATGAATGAATGAATGAACTCCCAACCTGCCGTGTGTCTCCAACATTCCCTCTGCCTTCACCAGCGTCCTGACATGCCCGTCTGAGTCTCACGGCTTAAGGACTTTGGACTCCCCAGCCTTCAACTGCCATTGCTGACACCAGCGCAGCGTTCTGTTGTGTTTTGTTTTGAACTGGAAGTGGTGGGTGCCTCGTCTGGCTCAGAACTTGAGTCCATAACAGAGATTCTCTTAACTGAACTTTGTTCTCAGAGAGGGCAAGTGGCTCATCATTGCCAGACCACGGCCATCCCCTCCATCGAGAAGGGCTGAGTGAGTTCAGAGCCCAAAGGCTGAGGGTTCAGATCAGCAGCACCTGAAGGCTCACGGCACTGCCTAGCGCAGACACAGCACGGCACACCTGCCTGTGGGCTGGTCAGGCTTCCCGGGCCCCGTGGTCTGTGTGGGGCCCGTTGGACCTGCTCCATGACTGCTCTGAGGCCATCGGCCTCTTCACGTGCTCTCTGTGCCAGCTCCCACTCACAGCACCCAAACAGTTCAGATTTCTGTCCCTTTTTTCCTAACTCTGCAGCCCAGACTTCTCCTCCTGCAAAGCCTCCCCTGAAAGCCTCGGGCACGTGCTCTCACGTCTCACCGCTGCTTCCCGTCACCCTTCCCCACGTGTGCTCCGTGGGCAGGGCTCAGTCTCGGCCATCTCTGTGCTGATGTCTGGCACACAGCGGGCACCAGGTCAACGCGCCAGGCCAGGCGCTGCCCTGGGCAGGCGCTCATTCAGTAAATAGTGGTGGAATGAATGATGAAAGGGAAGAGGGAGGAAAGGAAATAAGGCAAGCAGGTTGATTTGCTGAACCGAGAAGCTGGTCTCCTAGGAGCCAAGGGGTAGAAACATGGGCTTAAGATCGGGGAGGGGACTCCCTCACAAAGACTGAGTTTAACACTCACACCAGTGAGTTACTGATAGAGGGCCGGCAAACACAGGGATAATGGCCATTCCAGATAAAAGGAAAAAGAAGCATAGCATGAGACACAATCCAGTGACAAACTCTGCAAAAAGAAGCAAGATGCCCACCCTCCTTTACATTTCAGAAATGAGAAGAACCAAGGGCCCTGCACTTTCTCTCTGGTTGAGATCTGCACAAACTGGCCTACCTTATGCATGACGATCTTCCTCTGGGCTGGCTCTGCCACATCAATCATCTTCTGGACCACATAGTTGGCGTACTGGTCCTTCATCATGGTGTATAAGGCACTGTGGGGACCATCGTTCATGGTGCACACCTCGTCGATGAGCACAGCGCGCTCCGTACGGGAGGCATGAGTGACACACTTCTCCACGACATTGCTGTAATGAGATAAATCCAGGGACAACTCTTAGAGGGACCCTGTTAGGCTGTGCTTGTCTGGCCTCTGCCCTGACCTCAGGATCAGCAGCAAAAGAGCTCTTAATATTTTTGGCAGATTAATTCCTCTTCTGTTTGGCTCTATGAGACTCTACCTTTGCCATCTGTGACTTCCAATGTGAACCATGGCCGAGACCAGGTCTTGGAGGATACCAGAACCCAACCCTCTAACAGGTGAGGGTAACAAGCCCAGGTAAGTGAAGGTTCACAAGACTCGTTAACAGCTGAATTGGTTAATGAGCGTAATTTCAACAGGTATCAGAATCTATCAATCCTTTGCTCACCTCTGTGAGCTTAATGAGGCCAGGAACAAGTCTCACTTACATCTAGATCTCTAGTGCCAAGCACAGAGCCTGGCACTACAGACTTGGTCTACAGACTTATTGGGTGAAGGAAGATACAAGTAGGAACCACAGCCCTCATTCAACTACTTCACGCTGCCTCTGAAGAACAAGAAGAACCCCCAGGTATGTCTGCATTTCTAAACACTTCACAGATGTATCATCTTGGGAAAGGAAAGAAAGAAGTGTGGTTACATTAAATCAGAGTTCTTCTACAATCCAGAGGGGCTGCAGGAGCTGATGAAATTACACCCGGCCATGCTCAAGGGCACTCACCATCCAGGAGTGACTGACTACTCGTGAATGTTTGGTTTTGTTAAGTCAGCACTACTCTGCACCTGTGGCTCTGTGGGTATGACGAAGTTGTGTGATGTCAAAGAACAAGAGCAATACTTATTCTTTGTATTTGTATTACTGGAGCCAATACTTCGCAGAGAGAGCATTTGGTAGGTGGGCCTCGCAAAGAGTTCATGACTGGGGGAAGAGCTGCTCTGGACCACAGGATACTCAGGTAGAAAAGGAACCTTCAAACCTAGCTAATGCAGAAAGCTCTTTTCTGACAATCCTGAAAGACGGCCATTTAGCCTCTGCTTAGGAATTTCCAGTGACTTGGAAGTGATTCTAGGGCATCCTACCATACGAGTGAACGGCTTTGTTAAACATTCTTTACATACTGAAATAAAATGTGCTTCCCTGAAATTTCACCCATTTGTCTTAATTTTGCCTTCAAGGGCTGAAAAAAGGATGTGTATACCCACTCCAGAAGCACCAAAAAAGCAGAGATAGTGTCTTACTCCTTCTTTCAAAGGTCAGCCCCCTCAATAATTGAACAGTCATCACAAATAACCATCACCAGAACAAGTCCCTATTCCAGAGGTTTTTAAACCATAAGAAGGTGTTGCTTCCATGGAGCTCTGACAGGACCCCCTCCATGTTACCTGGTTTAGCGTACTGAGTATTTATTATTCACATGCTTTTATTTAGAAAACAAAATTCTCAAGCTAAATGTCCAAGAACTACCATCCTACCAGATATTTTTTCGATCTTCCTTCTTAAGATACACAGAGTAAATCAACTGATAATCAATCAGGTTTAATTAAGACAACAGCCTCTCCCTTCTGATACAGGAGCAATATGGGAAAACTTTTACCCCCACCTTCCTTCCACAGCACTATGCAATTCTAGCACAAGCTGAAGGTGTGGCATGTGGAAGTGAATCTCCTAATAGCCACCGCCTTCTCCCTTAGCAGAAAAGGGAGTTAAGACATTACTGAGCTGGTTCAGTAGCACAAAGCCAGTCACGATCTCCAAATGTTCAGGCAAAGAACTCATCACTTTTTAGAACTGCCTGGCTGGGTTGTACCTTCATCCACCCGAGGACTGCTTCCCCTACAAAGTGGTCAGGATTAGAATAGGATTTTCTACTTAACTAGGTTGCAGACAGGACACACATTCTTCTGGGTGGAGGACTGAATCCTCAGCAGTGACCTGTCTTCCAAGAAAGTAAGCAGGTAGATCAGCTACCACCACTTGGTAGGATCACTGATCAGGATCCCACTTGGCCAAAGGCTTCCTTCCACCGTAACACACAATCCATATTGTTCCAGTCTTTAAAGTCTATTCTAGCGTTTCTGAAACTGTGGTTCCCAACCCATTTATGGCGGAGGAAATCAACTTAGTGATTTGAGACTCGTTTTTTTTTTAATGAAACAGAACAGTAAGTGTCCGAATTAATTATGAGCAATATATCCTCAGTTACACGTGCATGCACATGCCTATGCACTCAAAGTCAATGAAATATTTACTTTGTATTCCGTATTAACATCCAAAATGTCATAAGGTCACTAATCTGTTTAATTGATTTGTTTCTATTATTTGATTTTCAAATTTACTGGCTCCTTCTTCTGTTATCTCTAATTTACTGTTGAAGCCATACACTGAATTTTATTTCAGATGTTATATTATTTTTCTACTCTGTAATTTCCATGTTATTCTTTCTATAATAAAGCTTCTAATTCTCTACTAACATTTATCTTTTCATTATAAGCATATTTTCCTTTACATCCTTGAGTATAATTAAAATACTTTATAATACTTTAAAATACAGTATTTTAAATACTAATTACTTCAAAATATAGTAACTTTATAAAATGCTTTATAATCCTGCTCTGCTAACTCCAACATCTGGGTGGTATAAAACTGTTCATAGGGGTTTTTTCTATTTTTTCTTTTTTCCTGAGTATAGGCCACATATTCCTGTTATCTAGACATGGCAAACGATGCACTGAATAAACGGCCCTGTCATATTCCTCCTCCGAGTGTTACTCCTTCACCCCCCCCCTTTTTTTGTACGCAGTTAACTTGGCTGAACAAAAACTGCAAAATTCTCCCATGCAGTAGGCAGCAGATGAAACCTCAGTTCAATTCTTTTAGCCTTAGTTGGGTCGCCTTGAGTTTGTCCTATACAAATGAGGTTCAGGAGTCAACCAGATATTTAGAAAGTTTAAATTTAGGCTTCCTCCTCCTCCCTGGTTCTCTTCCTTTCCAGGATTCCTCCCCTGTCATTTTGTCACTCCCATGGTCATCATTTTGTAACTTTCCTAATTATAGTCAATACCGTATTATAAATTTCAAAGTTGCTAACAGGCTAGATCCTTAAGGGTTCTCAACATAAAAATGATAATTATGTAACATAACAGCTCATGCTACTGTAGGAATCATATTACAACATATAAATGTATCAAACCAACACGTTGTACACCTTGAACTTGCACGATGTTACATGTCAATTATATATCTCCCCCTCCCCCAAAAAAGGAGGGGGAGGAGGACGGGGAAATTTCCCCAGTGCAATTAACCTTCTTCCAAGTATCAACAACCTCCCCTACTCCTCTCTGGTTATCTCCCTGCTCTCTAATGTCTTCAGGTAGTTTTGGGCATTTTGTCAACAATTTATTAGTTGTTATCTGTGAGAGGATTGGGCCCAAAGTAGCTCCTAGGTCATTATCAGACCACAACTCTATTATAATATTAATACTTAACACTATATCCAAGAGTGAGATAGTAAATACACTGAACAAGAAAGTAAATAAGATAGCAACCCCAAAAAAAGAACTAAGAGATTCTGTCCCCTATTTCCCTGATCCCGACAAATGTCCAAAAATAGCAATACAAGGTCTAAGAGATGACCCTGATGTGCTTATTAGGCTGTTGAGACACTGGCTCTGTGAGTGCTTTTATTTCTTTTCTCTATTTTCCATGCTGTAACGTTATAAGATTTCACAAATTAAAAGTGAACAATTTAAAAAATCAAGGTTGTATGTCACACCTGCCTTGCAATTTATTTTAAAAACTAGAGAAGAAAAATATTCCAAAAATACAGAATACTATGTTATGTGTATGATAGGATATACAGACTCTACTCAGAGTATCACACCACTAAGCCGCTGGAGGGCCATTCATTCATTCGGCTGCACCTGGTCTTAGTTGCGGCATGCGGGATCTTTACTTGTGGCATGCGAACTCTTAGTTGCAGCATGTGGGATCTAGTTCCCTGAGCAGGGATCGAACCCGGGCCCCCTGCATTGGGAGCGCAAAGTCTTAGCCACTGGACCACCAGGGAAGCAACAATTTCTTCTCCAACCTCTGCCACTTATAAGTTACCTAAGACATCTTTCACAACCTGGGAATAACTAGTACATTTTATTCTTGGGCTGGTATGATATGAAGACTGAAAAGAGATTTTTAAAAATACTAAGGCCTATATATAGATACGGTCACCTGCCCCTTAATTCAGGTATCAAAAAGGAAATTGAGTAAAGAACATTTCACAATTCCAAACAAGTAAGTTACTAAAATACCCAGTTTACCGAAGTACAAAATGTATATGCTTCAGAAACATATTCCCCAAATTTCAAAGTGGCGAACTCTGGGGGAGTGAGGAGCCCACTAAGAGATGTCTTATGTTTCATACTTTGTAGCAGAACGCTTTGACTTTTTTTAGCTATGTATACTTTGAGGAAAATAAACATGAAAACAAGAAAAGTATGAAAATTTCTCTAGAGCTGAAACACTATTTAATCATCTCTTCTGGAAAACAGTCTGAGTAATTCAAAGCACATACCTCGCAAATTTGTGCTGACTCAATACAAGTACATTCCCTCGAATTTCTGCTACAATTTTACTTTTATCCTCAGGACGACCATGCTCCAACACATGCTGGATTACATAATTTCCATATTGATCCTATTTGAGAAACAACAAGAGAAATTTTAAAATTTATATATAAACAGGCTCTATGTTACTTAAATCCTTATATCTAATCAACACCCATCTTCCTGTAAGACCATGATGGCTTACCTGAACACTAATGAACACGTAAGAATTTTTTAAATGGATAGGTAGTGACAATTTTTCCCTGTCATTACAAAACAGGAACACATTATTACTAGACAATGGAATGTTTCTATATATATATATATTTATGCCCAAAGGTCCTAGTCAGGGTCTTCCTAAAGTACTATACACAAAAATGTAGGCCTCTTCTCATTTAAAAAAAAATAAAAAAGAAGAGAAAGTAGGTGGGAATAAAGAGCTATTTTTCTCTCTAACAGAAATATACAAATGGGTCTGTGTGCCTGTCTTTAACAAAGAAAAACTGGAAATACTCACAACACCTAATTAAATAACATTACAAGCACGCAATGGAGATACTCATCTAAACTGAAAGATGCTCTGAAAGAATAAGTGTGTGTGAGCAAGGAATTCCAAAGGCAGAAACATTTATTTGTGAGATGTAAAAAATTAAAAGTGCACATAGAATGCTTTTTAAGAAGCGCCTATGCCAAATGTGCCTGCTTCTGGACAGCAGGGTTATGGGTGGTTTCTTCTGTTCTGCTGCTACTTTCTGTACTTACAATCTTTTCTACAATGAATACTTAATACACTTATAATCTCACATCTCTCACCAAAACAAGCAACAAACACTGCCCAAAAATTGCTTCAGGACAACATACTCTATGTAGGAAGTGTTCAAACAGTATGATATGGGAGACAATTTTAGTAAGAAGCAAGATAAAGTACCAAAGCTAGAGAGAAGAAATCAACTAATCCACTTAGTTCATTTGCAAAGATGAAACTGATAGACTAAATGGCCTGCCTAAGTGGCCACAGCTAGCTTAATCCATGACAGAGTTCTGGCTTTTGACAGTTCTTGGCAGATCTCTTGATGAATCAGAGGCAGATCTCAACTCCAAGGCTAGGGTTCTACTCATTACCCCTATTCATAAAACACGAACCAGGCTGGTGCAAATGAAAACCTGCCCAGAGCTTCAATGGGCATTTTAAGCACATTAACCTCTTCTGGAACAGATACCTGGGCTAAGAAAACACAAAAGCCCACAGGTGTTTGCAGTTACTCTACTGGCAACTCCACTACCTGTACAAGTTGCTCTGTGTGCTGGTGAAGCTCCTCTAAAATAGGGAGTGTCTGGTCAGGGAGACAGTGCTCCAGGATCCTCTGAATCACTCGGCAGCCATAAGGATGTGTGGACAAAGCAAACACCTAGGGCAGACCAACACAAACAAGAAAGCCAAAAATAACAGTTGCCACTTTCAGTGCTCCAGTATTGTTTACATACATTATCCCATTAACCTTCCCAATGACTCTGAGAGATAATCATGATTAAAACTGAAGCTCCTAGAAGTTTACATAATGTGCCTACAGTCATATAGGTAGTAAATGACAGAGCCAGGATTTTATTTCTGACTCCAAAGCCCAAATTATAAGTATGGCCTTTAAGTTCTCTCTACGTACAATAAGGTGAGCATGTTATGTGTGAGGATAAACTTATTTCTTAAACCCATTCTAGGAATTCATAGATGTACATAAATTCAGAGCTAAGAAGGACCTTATTGAGAAAAAGCTTATTTAGAAAGGAACAGAGAACTGGTCAAGGTCATAGAAAACACACTTAGTTACGAGTCCACAGTGTCAAAGGATGGGTTTAAAAACAGAAAAAAGAAGGGCTGGGATCAAAGCCTGAATGCTTTCACATAACTACACTGTAATGTTCTGAATTTTAGCTTTATAAAAACGCTAAACACTCACAGTCTGGAAAAACTTGACTTACTTCACTCAACATTATGTTTCAAATATTTACTTATAATACTATGGGCTTCTATCGTTTATTCTGTATATCTGTATAGTATAATGTTGGGAAAATATGTGGCTTGTTTTTTGCGGGGGGTTCCAATCCTCTCCTGATGGACATCTGGTTTATTTAGTCTTTTCCTATTAGGAGAATAATGCTGCTTTAAACATGTCTAAATACATCTCATGGTATACATGACCAAACATTTCATCAGGTATATACCTAGGCCAGGAGTGCTAGATCACAAGAAATATAAATGTTGAACTTTAAAAGATACTAAATTATTTTCCAAAATGGGTCCATTCCCACCAGCAGTGTATCCAGATCTCACATCCCTGCCAGTACATAGTAACCAATGGTAGAAAATGGTCTACGGGACTTCCCTGGGGGTCCAATGGTTAACACTCCACGCTTCCACGGCAGGGGGGCACAGGTTTCAATCCCTGGTTGGGAAACCGAGATCCCACAAGCCGCGTGGTGCGGCCAATAAGAAAAAGAGAGAGAGAAAAGAAAGAAAATGGTCTACTATCTGTGGTCTTAGTTTGCATTTTCCTGATTACTAATGGAATTTATTTTTTCATATGTCTACCAGCAATTTGTGTTTCTTCTGTCTATTCAGGCTTTAAGCCCATTTTTGCATTAATTTGTATTGTTCTCCTTGATTTCAGGAGTTCTTTATATATTCTGGTTATCAATTCATTGGCATTTTCCATCTTGAAAATATTATCTCCCATTCAGTGGCTTAATCCTTTTACTTTCTTGTATATTTCACACACACACAAAAATGTAAAGATAAACAGATCTACTCTTTTCTTAATTAACTCAGAAAATCCCAATAACCCTCAAGTTAGTGTCTGTAATCTACTTAACCACTGTAGTTTAAGTGAGCAAAACCTAAACAATCCTAAAATCCCATTTCGATCTAGGCTCTTTAGCAGTACCCATGACTACACCTGAAAATCTATTTGGTATTTCCAATTTTTCCCTTTTCAAAAACAAAAACAATTTCACACACCCAAAAAGATGTATTTTACTCTCTTGTCCCACCTAGCTTAGGAGACTGGGAGAAGGTTGTTTTTTGGCAAAAGAAATTAATGATAACAGCCAACTGAGGGGCAATTCTGGAAAAACTAGGGTATGACAAAATATCAACTCTGCTTGGAAGCTAGCGCTAAAAGCACACTAGTCCTTACGATATGTAAGTAAATAGGAGAAACTGGAAGCTATCTCTGGTTGTGTGCCACTTAACAGAGTTCAAACCAACCTGATCACTGCCCCACCCAACCCCCACCAAATTAAGGAGCACCTTGTTATTTTAAAGACATAGTGACACATAACCTGTAAGATTAGTTCTGTAAATGACCTAAATTTTAAAATATGATAAAAACTTTTAAATATCAAGATAAACAGTACTTAACCAAAGGAAAAAATTTATTCTTCAAGTATCTGATGACAGTACCTCATCCTGACATGAGCGGATATCTGCATTAATGATGGAGAGAACACCCATGGACAATTAAGGGAAGAACCTTGGGTGCACGGAGCTAGGTACCTGACCCCACTGAATAGGACTACTACTTACTGCAGTCTAAAGTACACTAAGCTCTTTAGAACACTCCACAAACCCCATCCTGTTCTCTGCTCACAATGGAAACATCCATCAACTTGTTTCCCTTATTTCTTTCCTAAGGCACTTACCTGTCCCTTAAACGCATCGATGATAAACTGCAAAGATTGGGGTTGCACACATTCAATGCATTTCTGAACCACGTGATTGCCATTCTGGTCTTTCACACACTTCAGAACATGGCCATCTAGCTCCCGAACCATCTCATTCTATTGGAGACAAGGAAAGAAAGCACCACCAGAATCACAGAGAGCAAACACCTGGACGGTCAACGTTCTCCTCACCAAACACAAAAGCACTGAGCAGGGAATCCGTGACAATTAAAGTGGGACAACTCAGCTGTGGCACTCTGACAACCTGGTAACAAACGAAGACTGGAGTTCTTTCACATGTTAACAAACTTCCTATAATAATAACCAGTCTTTTTTTTTTTTTGATTCTTTTCTTTTTTAAAAAAAAAAATTATTTATTTATTTTTGGCTGCACTGGGTCTTTGTTGTTGCACGGGGGCTTTCTCTAGTTGCAGAGAGAGGGGGCTACTCTTCGTTGCAGTGTGTGGGCTTCTCATTGCAGTGGCTTCTTTTGTTGCGGAGCACAGGCTCTAGGCGCACGGGCTTCAGTAGTTGTGGCTCGCGGGCTCTAGAGCTCAGGCTCAGTAGTTGTGGCGCGTGGGCTCAGTTGCTCCATGGCATGTGGGATCTTCCCAGACCAGGGCTCGAACCCGTGTCTCCTGCATTGGCAGGGGGAGTCTTAACCACTGTGCCACCGGGGAAGCCCAATAATAACCAGTCTGAAGAAAGTTCTCTAACTTGCAAAAGACCTGTCTGGGAGTTACCAAAAAAGTGCAGTCATCTTCAAATTATAAACGAGCCGATATCAAATCAACTACACTGTATTAGAGAATTTCACATACAATTCATCATGTTTTCACCATGAGAACCCTGTAAGGTACATACTACTAAAAGTGAGAGTAGTTCATCTAGAGCTTACTCTAGGCTAAGCAGACCTCTAAATGCTTAACACGCTTTGACTCACCATCCGCCTCACAATCCTGTGCAGCAGACACTATGACAGAGGAGGAAATCAGGGCACAGACACGTTAGCTGACTTGTTACAAATCACAGACCTAGACTTGCTCCTATTCACACCCAAGCAATCTGATTCCTGTGTGTGGCAAAACAGACCATGTCAGCAAACCACCTGTCAAATATTACCCTGCACCCCTTCCTCCACCCATATATGTGAATATATGAAGATATTGAGTCTGAGAGGGGTTAAGTAATGTACTAAAACTACAGACAGTGACTGAATCAGAATTCTAGCCCGGTCTGTGACTCCAAAATGATCTTCCCACCAGGCCAGACTGACTGCAACGTCAGCTTGAGCAATACTCTCAGTTAATGAAAAGTGTCCAAACTCAGGGAAATACAGAAGGCCAGGGACTTCCCTGGTGGTGCAGTGGTTAAGAATCCGCCTGCCAATGCAGAGGACATGGGTTTGAGCCCTGGTCTGGGAAGATCCCACATGCCGCGGAGCAACTAAGCCCACGCGCCACAACTACTGAGCCTGAGCTCTAGAGCCCGCGAGCCACAACTACCGAAGCCCATGTGCCTAGAGCCCGTGCTCTGAAATGAGAAGCCACTGCAATGAGAAGCCCACACACCGCAAAGAAGAGTAGCCCCCGCTCGCCACAATTAGAGAAAGCCCGTGTGCGGCAGTGAAGACCCAATGCAGCCAAAAATAAATAATTTTTTTTAAAAAAAGGCCAGACAATGATTGACTCTGTGTGTGTGTGTGTGTGTGTGTGTGTGTGTGTGTGTGTGTGTGTAGGTGCGTTGGGATTTTGACTGGATCCCATCCCCACTGTGTGTGTGTGTGTGTGTGTAGGTGTGTTGGGATTTTGACTGGACCCCATCCCCAAACTTGCTGCCTCAGGTCTCAGGCATACTTACGCTGAACACCTGTACCACGGCTGGGCCCTGGTACTTGCTGCCCAATTTCCTTGCTATATACAACCTCTATATATTGGTTCCACTGTGCTGACTCCATATTTATGGTAGAAGACTACAAGCCAGTTTATAACGGTGACATTTGTGAATGCAATGTCTTAAATCCCTGAGATGTTAAACATGTCAAAGCAACTAAATGATTTTCTAATTAAAGAAATTCAAGACTACAACGCCAGGGACTAAACAAGCAAAACACAAGAGACTCAGGAAAGTTTCCTGAAGCAATTAATCAAATGTCAGAAAAGAATAATTTACTACGGAAATATAATTATAGGAATGATAAATAGAGAAGAACGCCTATATAAAGATAAACACAAGGGACACTTCTAATAATCAAAATGAAGGGGAGGGGGCTTCCCTGAATATTTTCTTGAGCCCAAAGAGGTAAAAACTCCACTGGAGATGAGTTTATTTCGGCTAAAATACACTTACATCTGGAAAAGAGTAAATTATTCATACCAGGAGCAGTAGTTTAGACCCAGAACAAGAATCACAGAGAAACCAGACCAGGAAAAGATATGCAGGAATAGCAGGTAGAAAGGACAATTGCCAGGGGGAAAGGAAAGGGGGGCAAAAACTACTACAATGTAGCCATTGCATCAGAAAAACAAAAAACAAAAAAACAGTAAAATCTGAAAATCTGGAGACAAAATCAACAATTTATCATAATCCTGGGAGAGGGCAAAGATGGGGAAAATACCTGGGAAACCGTAATTTCCTGCTTGCTTTCAGTAAGCGGGCATTATGGTCAAAAGAGGAAAAAAAGTTCCATATTCAAATCAAACAAGAAAATTAAAGAGGAAAGATTCACCCATCAAATTTTCATCCCTCAACATCCCAGGGAAAATTAAAACTGACAATGATCTGAACATTAAAAGAAAACAAACTAGTAGCTTCACCCCTGCTTCTAATTACTCACACACAGCACCCCTATTACTGCTGTATTTCCAGTACTGGCACTAAATGAATGAACTCCCAACCTGCCGTGTGTCTCCAACATTCCCTCTGCCTTCACCAGCGTCCTGACATGCCCGTCTGAGTCTCACGGCTTAAGGACTTTGGACTCCCCAGCCTTCAACTGCCATTGCTGACACCAGCGCAGCGTTCTGTTGTGTTTTGTTTTGAACTGGAAGTGGTGGGTGCCTCGTCTGGCTCAGAACTTGAGTCCATAACAAAAGATTCTCATTACTGAACTTTGTTCTCAGAGAGGGCAAGTGGCTCATCATTGCCAGACCACGGCCATCCCCTCCATCGAGAAGGGCTGAGTGAGTTCAGAGCCCAAAGGCTGAGGGTTCAGATCAGCAGCACCTGAAGGCTCACGGCACTGCCTAGCGCAGACACAGCACGGCACACCTGCCTGTGGGCTGGTCAGGCTTCCCGGGCCCCGTGGTCTGTGTGGGGCCCGTTGGACCTGCTCCATGACTGCTCTGAGGCCATCGGCCTCTTCACGTGCTCTCTGTGCCAGCTCCCACTCACAGCACCCAAACAGTTCAGATTTCTGTCCCTTTTTTCCTAACTCTGCAGCCCAGACTTCTCCTCCTGCAAAGCCTCCCCTGAAAGCCTCGGGCACGTGCTCTCACGTCTCACCGCTGCTTCCCGTCACCCTTCCCCACGTGTGCTCCGTGGGCAGGGCTCAGTCTCGGCCATCTCTGTGCTGATGTCTGGCACACAGTGGGCACCAGGTCAACGCGCCAGGCCAGGCGCTCATTCAGTAAACGGTGGAATGAATGAATAAGAGGGTGCAAGTGAAGAAAACTGGAAGGTGGGTTGGAAAAAAGTTTTGTCTGTTGAGGTGGTCAGTTCAGGTAGAAGAAAAGGACAACCTTACCTGCTTCAACTCTTGCCAAACAAAAAACCCACCTCTAAAATCACACCTACTAAAGACTAAGGTCTGGTCAAAGGGAAAAGTGTTTGAAACCACTGGTTTTAACACAAGACACTTGATCCACTATAAACTTACAAAATTAATTGTACAGTTCATGCCTGCCATGCACAGAAGGTAGCCACAAGCACCAAAGAAAAACTGTGAGAGAAAACTAAAGACTGACAAACTTACGAGGTTCACTACATGTACCATGAAGAAACATCAAACACCAAGAGAAAAGTTAAAGGGGAAACTTACAATTACCTGCTGGTCTGAGGGAATAAACTCAAGAGCTTTCTGGATAACACGGCAGCCATACATCTGCAGTGCCAGTGACAGGACATGGCCTCGAATCCGTTCAGCCAAAGCCAGCTTCTGTTCAAGGCTGCCAAACTAGACATAATGTGTGGGTGAACACCATTACTTAGGTAGAAAGAAAGAAACCAGAGAAAGCAAAGCATTCATTATTCTGTATCAACCATTGGCATACCTCTTTTAGCCCTGTATTCTATGATAAACTAAACCTTTTATTTAAAAAGCCTTTGTTTCTTCAAACTAGTGGTTATCAGCCTCTGATTATGAGGAACTCTTTAATGTTAAAAAACTTCTCAGATATCCAACTGGAGTGGTTTCACTACTAGTATCTGCTAAACAAATAGGCAATTCCTCAAAGCTGTCCTTAACTCACCAATACTATTAAATATACCTATATGTCCAAGAGCATTTACATTTATTCTTAAAACAATAGTACATGTGGAAGACATTGTTTATTACGGCTTTAGACAATGTCTGGGGAAGATTCAAGAACTTCTTGCAACAAATCTACATCACTTCAGTTGTCTGAGCCTCATAAGCTGAAAACAAGTTCTTCTTTCATCTCTATGAAGTTTAAGCCAAAGCACACATGCACACTGCTCTGAATATACTGTTCTCTAGTACTATAAGAATTGATGATGTCTATTTATACAAGTCAACAGAATAGGGGGAAAGTTAGTAAAATCAAGGGGTATGACAGCACAATGTTAAAACTCTTCCTAGAATGTTTCTCCATCCCTGGCTTTTTATTTTCATTTGAATAGCATGTGAGACTGGAAGAGACTTTATGAATAAGGCTGCCCAACCCACTCATTTTCCATACAAGAGAACTGAAGCCCAGGGACATTCTCTACGTCAGAGAAGTTCTCTAGCTTGTCCCAAAATCATACTGCTATAACCCACTGTTCATTCAGCCACCCCTAGCTGCATTAACCTCTGGAGCTGGAGATCTCTCTATTTTTATATCTGTGACAAAACAGCAGTAAAACGGCATTCGAAAGTCAAAATTACAAGAGTCGTGTTTAGGCTGATATCTTAATCCGTAGCTGGAGAATTCAGAGTCAAAGAACTTAGGTCTTTATGAGAAAAGCTGGGAAGATAGAGGCTGTGAGTGAGCCATTTTTTAAAATCTTCACACAAACCAAACAAAGTAAGATGTAAGAAGTTTACAAATTTCTTTTGTTGGGGGGCAGGTAATGTGCAGAGTTGCAGCATTTTCCCCCTGTACCAGATGTTTCATCTCAATGCTTCACTCCTTTCTGGATTTATAATGGGGTTGTTGATACCAGTACACCACAGCTACAATGATTAGCAAAAAATCCCTACGTTTCTGACATTTTAGTTTAGAAGAGGAAATAGACATTAATCCAACAATCTCGTTAATCCTTTCCAAGGAAAATGATAACAAGAGTGGACACTATCCACATTAATGAAGGAACAATAAGGAACCAAGGCTGAAGGATCACCCAAGAAGCAGCATTTAACAATCCTCATGACTGTGGTTTATGATGAAAAACACCAGAGTTGGTATTCAAAGATAATTCTCTAAGAATCCATTTTTAAAAATTCATTTTCAGAACTTTACTGTGGTCCTGCTAAAATTATCTTACCAGGATTTTTCCTCCAAAAATGACACTTTTAGTGAAACTATTTTAGCAATCAGAAATATTGTGCGGGATCCTAAATGGGGAGAATGGTCCTACAAACACATTTCTAAAATACACTAGCATCATCTGCTTGGGTATTTAAATGACGCACTACTGCTAATGAACTGGAGAAACATGTAAATGTGCCTCAAGAAGACCACTCACGCTTCATTTTGAGGACTGGAATGAAATTGCAATTCTAAAAACAGCTAATGAAAATCAAAATGCTATGGAGACTGTCTAAAGTCAAAGGACA
Organism: Neophocaena asiaeorientalis asiaeorientalis; assembly: GCF_003031525.2. Taxonomy (NCBI): domain Eukaryota; kingdom Metazoa; phylum Chordata; class Mammalia; order Artiodactyla; family Phocoenidae; genus Neophocaena; species Neophocaena asiaeorientalis. The sequence goes on from NW_020175402.1 coordinate 8,205,177, forward strand.
GAAAGAACAAAGGCTTACTTCAAAGAACTTCTGAATGACGTAATTTCCAAATACATCCACCATAAGCTGGTAAGCGGCCTGGAGGATTTCATTGAAGACAAGCTGGCGCTCAGCTGGTGTGGCACGCTCAAGTTTCAGCTGAATGAATCTGAAGTACATAGTAAAAAGGGCAATCACAGCATTTTAGGAAGACTTGGAAAGTATATAAAGATTAGCTCAATTTATAATGTGTCAGTTCTGAAACTAAATGTATGCGTGTGCGTGTACACAAAGGCACAACAGTGTTACTTAAATAAATCACTTGAGCTCACTTCAAATTGAAGAATTACTGAAAAGGAAAAAAAAGTTATATTGTGAAGTATCCCCTAATTTAACTGAGCTTTTAGAAGTATATTTAAATTTTAGTATACTTCATTACAACAGGACATGTATTTATGTGTGGGATTGAGAGGGAGCTGAAAAGGGGGGGCAGAAAAAGAGAGAAGAGGGTAAAAGCAGGCACAACACAGGGAGAACTCTACCGGACTTTTTCTTTTAGGAACCAGTCCAACATCAATAAACTCAAAGCCTATGGTCCTTATTATAGTCTTTAACTCACATTCATATGAAGCAGTACATATTTATTAATGATGTGGAACAGTTGTCATCTATGTGCAGTCTCTTTCTAAAGTAGTAGCTATTCAGTTTGCCTTTTTTAGCTCAGGTGACTATATCAGAAAAACCATGTTCTTCTCCCAACCTGGCCTTTAGGATCTAAATATGAGAAATCCTTGCCCAGTAGCAAGCTGGCAGAACTTAAAGAGGAGGTAGGTTCTTTGGGAGTTGTTTTGGAGGAACTGTCAGAGAAAGAAAAAGGGAGAGAGAAGGATGGATGATGTCACCATAAATCTGCTTTTTTCTGAGGACCAGGGTCCCTTTCTGTGAAGTCCATTGGAACAGGGAGTGGTAACCAAAGCTAAATTCTGTGTTTTATAATAGCATCTTCTAACCTCTGTGCAGACTCTCACTTCTACAGAATGGAACAACAAAGAAAAGTGGTGGCACCATCTTACTCCTGAGCCGAGATCCAAATCTGCATGTGAATAGAGTCTCTTTGAGAGCAAGATTCTTAATAGCGATTAAAGTTGCAAAAGTGTACACATGTCTTTGTGTTAGTGTTTCTGTATTTCTTAAACTGCAGACATTCTGGGAGGTTCTCATGAACAAAGGAACACCAGACTAATCTTTCAGAAAGGTAAAAAGGTTTGTTTCAGCATGTGATCCAGATTACTAAATGGCTCTTCTCCATCACTTGTATATCTGTTGACTCTCATAGCCACATCCCTCTGAAATAACAGGAAGCGTACTAAAAAGCAAACTTTGTTTCAATTATTATATGGCAATTTACTTAATGTATACCTTATCTGAAGCATGGAATTTAAGGCATTAAGATTTCAGTTACCTTAAGTGGCAAAGCCAAGTCCTCACCTGGACCCATGCTGGTCTTGGGAAAACTCCATTATATGCCCAGCAATCTCCCGCAGTTGTAAATTGGGATACCGGTTATTTCGAAAATCTTCCAAAAGCCTGCTCCTGCCAGAGGGCATGACATCAGACATTCCATATCGCAAACGGGAAGAGGAAAATAGGGTGCTGCTGGGGCTGAAGAGGCTGGAGGCACTGCTCGCGCTGCGGTACTTGGCTTCAGCGCCTGGAGCAGCAGAGATGTATCTTCCACTGCCATTTGTGAGTCCTCCTGTTGGTTACAGAACAGGAGAACTCAAGACTCATTCTTAACGAACTTTATTCGAGAGGAAAAAGCATCCTATACATGAAATCCTGCATCACCTCTGATTTCTTTTCAATTCTGCTGCTTTCGTGTTAAGATTCAATTCTATTAGTGCCACGACTTTCATAAGACAAACTCACCAAGCTGGAAGAAAACTTTTGCACAAAACTTGAGAGGGGAATGCTATTAACCATTGATAGGAGACTGCTAGCAATAATGGAGCAATGGTTAGTATAGCCCTTAGTAAATGAAAGGAGGAAAGGTCCTGCTGTGTGAACCAGCACCTGAACACCAGGATCAGAAAAGACAAAATGCACAGAGACTTCAGTGGTTTTCCACTCTGATCTCTGTGGAGATTCCTGCCATCAGTGGATAATCCCCACTCCCATCTGAAACCATCCCTTAAAAAAAAAAAATAAAATCTTTCTTTTTAGGGTACCCAGATTAGTCTGTTTTATATAGTGGACCTCTCAAAAAAGCTTTGAAGGCATGGTTTTGCCGCTAAATAGAAGTCTGAAAATCACTAAGGCAACCAAGGCCAAGGATTAGACATAAGGGATAGAAAAAAAGACGTGTGCTTTGAAATGGAAGGTTTTCCAGTTCTTCACCAGGAATGGACAGCATCTAACTCCTTCTACTGGAACAGAGCCTGAAGTGATTGCAGTAGCAACAACTTTCAGGCTACCGATATTGCCGTTTTGACTGCTGACAAGGGAATAATCATTGTGAATCCGAGACACATAAAACAGAGATAAGACTGAAATGCCTATCAAAAGATAAAACAGAATTAAAAAATTATGAGTATATATTTTCAATATATTTTTTTTTACAATAGAGGGTTTCTTTTTAAACTTTAGATTGTACTATAAAAAGGATGTGAAGCCCTTTTTCTGTTTTTTCCCCCATTCCTACTTTGCAAAGTAGATAAGAAATACCAGTTAAACCACAAAGAGTGTAGGTAAATAACAATTCAGGAGCCATGAGAAAAGTCACCCAACATGAACTGCCTGTTAACTTCTGCAGAGCTTTAATGAATGTCTGGTCTGGAGTTTAATGGTAGCTACAAAAAGAGACTCAGCTTGGATTTCTCCACAGAATTCCAGGGCCCAGTTTCAAAGGTCGGGGTCTCAATGAAAACAGTGGAACCAAAAGGAAATGGCTCAACATTAAATTTTGTTTAAATAGATAAATAAAAATAAAAGCTACTTGCTGAGCATTTGTCCTATGCCAGGCTCTATGCTAGAAGTATTTAATATCCACTTTCTATCAAATTCTCACTGGCATTATGGAAAGGGAGTTTTTAATTCCCATTTATGTAACAGAAAATTAAGGCCCAAAGAGGTGAAATGCTTGTCAAAAGATACAAAACCCAAAATTATCATGGCCAGAATCTGTCACTGCCCTTACAACTACACGAGACTCATTTTCAGACTCAGTTATATAATTTTCTTGTTCTAAAGCAGCGGTCCCCAACCTTTTTGGCACCAGGGACAGGTTTCGTGGAAGACAATTTTTCCATGGATGGGGCGGGGGGGGGTGGGGGTGGGGCAGGATGGTTCAGGCGGTAATGCAAGTGATGGGGAGGGATGTGGAGCGGCAGATGCAGCTTCACTCGCTTTGCCCGCCACTCACTTCCTGCTGTGCAGCCCAGTTCCTAACAGGCTGCCAACCCTGTTCTAAAGGACATTGTTTTTCTTGTCAAAATTCCATAATATTTCCTAACCCAAAGGAAAACATTTCTTTAAGGAAAGGAGAAAGGAGGTTTATAACAAAAGAGAATAGTAGCCATATGGCTGCTCTTTATTCCATTTCAAAAACAATTCTTTCTACCCTGGCTTGAGATAGGGGACAAACAGGCCAAGAGGTGGTAATCAGGTAAGTCAGCAGGTACTGGGAGAGTGTGGTTAAGAAGAAGGAACAGCATGAACATACAAAGTTTTGAAAACAATTTAAAGGTTAAGAACCTGGTCACTAACAAAGGCACTTAGGGAAAAGTAACATATCAACAGAGAAACAATCAAACTCTTAAAAGGCCTGACAAACATCCAAATTAACATGCAAGGTAGGAGACAACAGCATTCTGCCTATGGAATGTGTATCTCTGTAAATAAACTCTCTTTCACTTAAAAAGAATAAACATGGAAGGTGGCCAGGTCCATGATGACAAGGCTGAATGACAGGAACCAACCCTGAGCACTGCCCTACCCCTAAACTTCCAGTTATACGAGCCAACAAATGAACTTATTGTTTAAGCCACTATTAGATTGATTTTCTGTTACTGTGGCCAAAAGCATACTGACTAATCCATAACATAAAGGGGTGGAGTGACTACTGGGTAGATTTATACACCTGCCCTGAAGTTTTGATTTTTGGCTTTGGTGTCTTTGGATGCCAGACAGGATACACAGACACACATATACACACACAGCTTTTATTATTGAGAAAGGAAGTATACAAATCTGAAAAAGAAAATAAATTTCTCCAGGTACTATATTATAAATGGCAAACTAACAGTCAACAGGAATATTTTGCTCAGGCCAAATAATTTTCTTTAAACATTAAACCAACGGTTAAAGTAAATTTTTGCTTAAAAATGTGGTTTTCTGGTTGTTTTTCAAAAGGTACCTGGCAAATAGTAGACCATCATTATTTGTGGACTGCAGCTCCTTTATATGGGGAATATGCAGAAAGGTGTTTTCCAGTTCACTATAGTTTACACACCTACATGTGCTAATACCCAAATTACTATCCCCTGGAGATGGCCCCTGAAAGTGTTTGAATTTTAACCCCATTTTTAAAGGAACATTTCACGCAGGCTCTTTAAGCCTCCTAGTGATTTCACAAAGTTTTTCTATAACATTTTGACAGTAGTGGATTTCACAGAGCTCTGTCCTATGACAACATTTCCACAGAAATCAAAGGCTTAAATGTTTTGTATATGTGCAGGTTTCCCACTCCACATGTAAAGAGCCTCACCATTCCACCCTAACAACAAGCAAAAAGCTGAAAAATCAACAATTCTTCTTAGATCCACAAGAGAGAGGAAGACAGAGCAAACCACTGTCCCCAAGACTGGAGAGACAGACATACAGGTCACCACAGCTAACCAGACCAGGGACTCAAGTGGACACCACTGCCTGAACCAGTACCACACTAGGAAAACCTGAACTGTAACTGACAAATTAAGAGGCTCAGTGCGGGATGACCCTGAAATACACAACTCCAGCCTACTCAAACTATCCTGTTCCACTAAAGGGAGGAGGAAGAAAACTAAGGAACACTTGTGAAGTTGACAGTCCAGAGGCACAGGCTCACTAAAAGACTGAGACCTAATCATAGATCTATAGAACATTTTTCCTCCCTCCACACCTCACCACCACATTACTAAAAACCTATGTACAGCAGTTCCTTTCACTCGATGTACCAGGCATGGGCTATCAAAGATAAACTGCAAGGCATATCAAAAGGCAAAGAATAAAATTTGAAGAGTAAAAGCACACATCAGGAACATACATGGCAGGGATGTTGAAATTATCAGACTGGGAATTTAAAATAATTATGATTAATATGCTAAGGGCTCTAAAGGATAAAGTAGACAGCATGCAAGAATAGACAGGCAATGTAAGCAGAGAGATGGAAATCCTAAGAAAGAACCAAAAAGAAATATTAGAGACAAAAAACACTATAACCAAAATGAAGAATGCCTCTGACGGGCTTATTAACAAACTGGACACAGATGAAGAAAGAATCTCTGAGCTAGAGGATCTATCAATAGACTCCTCAAAAACCAAAAAGGAAAGAGAACAAAGACTGGGGAAAAACAAAATCCAAGGACTGTGGGGCAACTACTACAAAGGTGTAACATACACATAACTGGAATACCAGAAGGGAAAGGAGGAGAGAAAGGAACAGAGGGAATATCTGAAACAATAATGACTAAGGATTTCTCTAATGCCAGACACCAAACAGCAGATCCAGGAAGTGCAGGGAACACCAAGCAAGATAAAGACCAAAAAAACTACTCCTCCAACTATCATTTTCAAATGATAGAAAATCAAAGATACAGAAAAAATACTGAAAGAAGCCACATGGGGGAGAACACCCCACCTACAGAGGAGCAAAGGTAAGAATTACATCCAACTTCTCCTCAAAAAGTATGCAAGCAAGAAGAGAAGACTGTAAGTTTTGAGAGGAAAAAACCCACCAACCTAGAATTTTGTACCCTGCAAAATTATCCTTCACAAGTGAAGGAAAAATAAAGACTTTCTCAGGCAAACAAAAATTGATGAAATTTGTTGCCAGTAGATGTGACTTGCAAGAAATGTCAAAAGAAGTTCTTCAGAGAGAAATATAAATAATACAGGCCAGAAACTGATCTATATAATGAAAGGAAGAGCATCAAAAAAGGAATAAGTAAAATAAAAACTTTTATTTACCTTATTCTTCATTGATCTGACAACAGTTTGTTCAAATAATAGCAACAATGTATTCAATTATGTATGCTTATGTTTATATCATATACATATATATATACACATATGCTTTATATAGCTGAAATGAATGACAGCAATGACACAAAGGATGGGAGGAAAAGGTTAAGATTATTTTGTTATTTTAAGGTCCTCACACTACATGTGAAGTCATACAGTCTTATTTGAAAGTGGACCTGGATTAATCGTAAATGTATAATGATCCTAGGGCAACACTGAAAAAAAAAAAAAGTAGTAGTATAACTGATAGGTTAAGAAAGGAAATAAAATGGAATCATATAAAATGCTCAATTAAAACCACAAAACGCAGAAAAAGAGTGGAAGACAGAAACAAAAAAAAAATAGAAGACAACAGATATGGTAAATATTAACCCAACTATATCAATAATCACTTTGAATGTCAATGGTCTAAATGAACCAATTAAAGAGATTGTCAGAGTGGATCAAAAAATGTAGTCCAGGGGCTTCCCTGGTGGCGCAGTGGTTAAGAATCCACCTGCCAATGCAGGGGACGTGGGTTCGAGCCCTGGTCTGGGAAGATCCCACATGCCGCATAGCAACTAAGCCTGTGAGCCACAACTACTGAGCCTGCACTCTAGAGCCCGCGAGCCACAACTACTGAGCCCTTGTGTCACAACTACTGAAGCCCGTGTGCCTAGAGCCCGTGCTCCACAACAAGAGAAGCCACCGCAATGAGAAGCCCACACACCACAAGGAAGAGTAGCCCCCACTCGCCACAACTATAGAAAGCCTGTGAACAGCAACTAACACCCAACGCAGCCAAAAATAAATAAATTTATTTTTAAAAATGTAATCCAACTATATGCTGTCTACAAGAAACTCACTTTAAAAATAAAGACACATACAGATTAACAGTAAATGGACGGACAAAAGTATACCACGCTTAAATTAAGATGTGCTTCAGTTACTTGATACAAAAGGTTTTCTAGTATTTCTAGCCATCTAGTATTCCATCCTTTTCCTATGTGGAATGTTTTCATTCATCTTGTTTTGCTTTCTGTACTCAGAGATTTAGTAGATGCCTAATGGACAAAGTCCTGCCTTCTTTGCTTTTTAAAGAAAAATTCCAAAGGTGCCCAACATCTGGCTCTGTATTTATTACAGGCGGAGGCAATGTTGCTCACCAAAATGTTTATAAAAAGTTCTCCCCAATCCACTCCCTAATATCACAGCCAGGTAGCCCTAAATGAAAATAAGCCTAAGAGTAACTGTCTTTAGTGCGTAATACTAAATCCTAACTAAGTTGATTTTCACATGGTTTGTTTTACAGATGACAAGTCACCTTCAGAGAACCAGGTGTCACAAAACACTACACTTCCATTTAGAACAGAGAAGTGCCTAAAGGGGCACACATGACTAGTAAACAACCGGAAATTAATACAGGTTACTGAACAATAAATTAGAAACAGCTACTGCAGTTCAGGCAGGGACAGAGAAAACCATTTTGTTTGATCTTTGCTTTTCTTAAAGGACTAAGGGCACATACAACCTTGAATTTAAAGGACAGGAAGAATTTATTTTAAGAAGATAGGAATTCTACCATGATGATAAAACTAAATGCTTGCAAGCAACAAACAATCCAAAACAAAACTAGAATTCCATTCAAGAAAAATAAAATATACACTAACTAGTTTAACAAAAGACATTTAAGACCTACACACTAAAAATTTCAAAACTTTGCTGGGGAAAATGGTGCATGCAAAAAGATGAACCATCACCTCATGCAATACACAAAATTAATTCAAAATAGATCAAAGACTTTAAGAGCTAAAACAATAAAATTTTTAGAACAAAACATAGGAGAAAATCTTTAAGACCTTGAGATGGGCAAAGATTTCTATACCAGAAAGCATGATAAACTGGACCTCATCAAAATTAAAACTACTGCACTTCAAAAACAACCATTTAAAAATAAAGGGCTTCCCTGGTGGCGCAGTGGTTGAGAGTCCGCCTGCCGATGCAGGGGACACGGGTTCATGCCCCGGTCTGGGAAGATCCCACATGCCGCGGAGCGGCTGGGCCCATGAGCCATGGCCGCTGAGCCTGCGCATCTAGAGCCTGTGCTCCGCAACGGAAGAAGCCACAGCAGTGAGAGGCCCGCATACCACAAAATAAATAAATAAATAAATAAATAATAAAAATAAATAAATAAAAACAAAAAGATGGGACTTCCCTGGCAGTCCAGTGGTTAAGACTCCACACTGTCACTGCAGGGGATGCAGGTTCGATCCCTGGTTAGGGAAATAAGATCCCGCAGGCCACGCACAGCGGCCAAAAAAAACCCAAACGAAAACAAACAAACAGAAAACCAAACCAAACCAAACAAAAGGGTAGCATAAAAATAAAAAGACAAGCAAAAGACCAGAAGAAAACAGGTATATGCAAAACACGTATCTGATAAAGGAGTCATATCCAGAATATATAAACAACTCTTACAACTCCATAATAATAATGACAAACAATGCACATCCAAAAATGGACAAAAAATATGAGCAGACATTTCACCAAAGATAAACAAATGGTAATAAGCACATAAAAAGATGCTATAGTCATTAGGGAAATGCATATTAAAACCACAATGACATAACCATTTCATGCCTCCTAGAATCGCTACATTATATAAGAAAAATAAGAACAAATGTTGGCGAGGATGTAAAGAAATTGGAATCCCTTGTACATTACTGGTGGGATGTAAATGATGCACCGAACTGGAAAACAGTTTGAGTTTCTCCAAAAGTTTAACATAAAACTTACATACAGTTCAGCAATTCTACTCCTAGAGAAATGAAAACCTGTGTCCACAGAAAAACTTGCATGCAAATGTTCACAGCAGCATTATTTCTAATAGCCAAAAACTGTAACCAACAAACATCCTTCAACTGTGGGTAGTTAAGACAAAACGTGGTATATATCCATAAAATGGAAGACAATTCAGCAATAAAACGGAACAAACTGCTGACACATACTACATCATGGATGAAACCTCAAAAACATTTGAAGATAAAGAAGGCAAACAAAAGAGGTCACATACTATATGGCTGCATTTATATGAAATGTCCAAAAAAGGCAAATTTCAAAGCACAAAGTAGGGAATTCCCTGGTGGTCCAGTGGTTAGAACTCCACGATGCCACTGCAGGGGGCACAGGTTCGATCCCGGGATGGGGAACTGCAAGCACACGCAAGCATGCCTGCTCCCCTCTCAAAAAAAAAAAAACAAACAGAAAATAGATCAGTGGTTGACTGGGACTAAGGGTGTGAATGGGGATTAACTGTAAATGGTCAAGAGGAATATTACAGAGGGGATAAAAATATTACCAAACTGACTTATGCTAATGGTTGCACAATACAGAAAGTTACTAAAAATCATTGAATTGTACACTTGAAATGGGTGAATTTCATGATATGTAAGATACAACTCAATAAAGTTGTTTTTTCAAAACAGAAGTCTGGGGCTTCCCTGGTGGCGCAGTGGTTGAGAGTCCACCTGCCGATGCAGGGGACACGGGTTCGTAGTAATCGAAGTTTGATCTTTAAACAAGTAATGAAAAAAGCATTGAAGAGTCTATAGTAGGCACTCAACAAGTGATTGTTGAATAAATAATGAGAAAAATAACTATGCAGGCACTGATGTTTTTTACAGTGCCCTAACACGTGTCTGTCTACTGGGAGGAAGTGTGAAAACGGTATCATGGAGAAAAGATCCACACTGGGATAACAGAGATATAGGCTGGAGTGTGCACTCAAACTCTTACTAGCTATGGGGTATCATGAAAGTCACTGAACCATGCTGAGTTTAAGTTTCCCTGTGTAGAGCAGAGTTACTTGAGTATTTAACATAACGAATGAACACAATGAATGAATGCTTACTTAGTATGGTTGTTAGTGATCCAAGAACTGATAGCCGGTGGCAGCAGTGTAGTATCAATAGTAGAAGCTATATTAGGAATGGCCCAATATATATTTGGTAAAGAAATGTTGCATTTCCTTGGTGACAAACGGTAAATAGACTTATTGAGGTGATCACTTTGCAATAGTTAAGAATAAAGCATACACGAACCCTTTTCTCAAGGAAACAGGCTGAGGTGAGGCAGAGCACTACCAATCAAGACACAAAGTTTCTCAGGAATGGCATGTATGATTAACGTGGTACATGCAGCAACGGAAGTCCAATGGAAATACATACCTCTAAAGTGCTTAAACAAAGTAAAAACATTTTTAAGGGAAGGTATATTAAAAATAAAACCAGGCAGACAGCAAGAGTCATTAAAATAAGAAATAACTCGCACCAATAGTTAGTTCCTTCTCCACAGGGGAAACGTAAATCAAGGAGAAGGAGGTATTTTATTAAATTGTTGATATATTGGAAAGAGGAAAGGCACCATGCATGCAAGTAATGTTTCCAGCTCCATTTTCAAACACCAAGAGCCATAGCATTTGGTTCAGAGGTTGATACAGTCCACAGGACAAATCTGGCCTGCCACCTATTTTTGTAAATAAAGTTTTATTGAAAGATAGCTGCACATTCTTTTACATTTTGCCTGTGGCTGCTTTCACACTTCTACAGCAGAGCTGAACACTGACTACATAGACCATCTGACCTGTAAGCCTAAAATATCTACTATCTGGATCTTTACAAAAAACTTTTTGCAGATTTAATTTGTTTACTACTCAGTATATGTTAACACAGTTCAAATGTTTAAACCAAGGAATTAAAGGGTACGATTTCTGGATCTGATAATGCACTGGTTTAAAAGCTATCCTGGGCACATTATGTGACATGATATACACTGACATTGCATGCTTTGGAGTCAAAAAGGTTTTGACTCTAAATCCGTTCAGATATGAGAAGACCTAGCAAGATATTTAACTCAGTTTCCTCACTTCTATATCATAGACATAATACCGTATCTTCCAGAGTGATATGTACAGCACCCAAAACCGTTAACAGTAGCCACTAATAGCTATTCCATAAATGTTAGTACCTTCCATCTACATACTAGACTGGGACTTTCATCTCCCCCTTATAAGTCTGCATTAACCCTCATTCTTTAAAGCCAGGCATCATGTCACAGGGAAACACTGTTGTGCAATATACCCTATTCCTTATCTATCCAATATGGACTTACCAATCTGGAACGTCCCTACAACTTTTCTTAAGTAATGTCCATATACAACATGAGACAGTGAGCTTTACAACTACAGTTCCCATCATGTGAAATCTCAGGATACACACATACACTCTCTCTCTCACATTTCTATGTACATACATACATACATAGTTCTGCCTTAAAACTCATCTCTCAAACTCAGAGACAGCACTCTTAGTTCTAGAATAATTAACTATATTATCCTGTGCCCTTCAAGACTTTTTTTGATTTTTATAATCATTTCCCAGTCTTTGTCTTTCCAAATAGAAGTACACTATTCATTTTCAGTCAGTCCTCATTTCTGAGTCCAGAAAGCCACTTTTAATCTTGCCAGTTAAAAACAAAAAAAGGTCCATGTAAACTATGGACTTTGGATGATAATGATGTATCAATGTAGGTTCATCAATTGTAACCAAGGTACCACTCTAGTGGGGGATGTTGATAATGGGAGAAGCTATGCATGTGTGGGTCAGAGGGTGTAAGGGAAATCTCTATACTCTCCCCTCAATTTTGCTATGAGCCTAAAACTGCTCTAAAAAATAAAATTTTAATTTAAAAATAATAATAATAAATAGAAGATTTTAAAAATCAGAATCTTCCAGCAAAGTGGCCATACATGGTATTTCCCAGGACAGTACTGATTCAGGCCTGTCATCACAGAGTAATTATTAACAGCAACCCCATTAACTCTCAAAAGCATCCTGGGTTGCATGATAAATTATATGGTCACTGTACTTCTATGCCTCAGCTTTCCCCATCTAAGAAATAAATCAGTACTTCAAAATCCAAACTCGATAAATAACTAGAGGAAGGGAGTGCGTACCATCTTCCATCTCTTGAAAGATTTAAACATTTGCCACCCAAATCGTTAATACAAGTTTCTTTTCATTCTTATAACTGTCTGCTTAGTATCCTCTTTTCCCTCCTCATTTTCCAGGATCTAAATGCTAACACTTTTTTAAACCCCACACATATAACAAGCTAAACATATAATTGGGAAATATACATCTATACTCATTAGCATACTATGTAGTTTAAGAATGTATATACAAATTTTTTTAAAGAATCTGACAAAATTTTTAAAATAAAATGCTTTATGTGAGAAAGTAAGATATTAAACATATACATGGGGGAGGGGAGGGGAGTCTGAAAAACAAGGCTAAGTATTAATTGTGGTGATATTTCAGTGGTGATAACGAGGTTAATACACTCTTTGTCTCTATTTTCCAGCTTTACTTAAAATGAATCTGTACTGTGTTTATACTGAAAGATTCTCACATGTAGCCAAAGATGTTCATACTAAAGCTGAAGTGAATATACAGGGGAGGCGCCCAAACTTGAATAAATCCCGAACTGCTGTGCTACCTAGGTACAGCCTAAATAACATGAGGTACCTTCAGGAAGGCACAGAACACCCAGGACACGTCTTAGGATAAAGGGATTGTCCTTTGCTTATGCAAAGTACTTCTAATGTCATCAGTGGCAAGAGATTTCTAGAGTTCAAGGTGGTGTTAGAGTAATGGTTCTTACCCAGGTTTAAGCTTGAAGAGGATCCATGTGAAGAGAGGGAAGGAGGTGGTGTCTGTGAATGTCCTGGTCCCTGACTAGGGAGAGGCATGCCCACGGGTCCAGGAGAGGAGGAAAAGCTAAGGCCGTTATAAAAACTGTGTCCAATGGGGGTCAAGCTGCTCGATGTCCTCTTATAAAGGTCACTGCTGCCAGTCAGGGAGTCACGGCGGGAGCCACTGCCAGTGTTGGAGTTTGCAACTAAAATGGAATTAAAACAATGCAGATAAGAAAAGGCCTGTTCTTCGAAGAACAAGCCCAGTGACCTGTTCCTAATACTTTGATCCAGACTCCTTACCACCGCAAATTTGTCAGCAGAGACAGCCTAACTGTTTATGTGGCAGTTCTAGGGGCAGGTAAAGTAATAAAGAGGACATGGCTCAGGTTAACATGAAACTCTTTTTCAAACCATCACACGTATGCTAAATTTTCCTTCCTTTTGTGTCTCATATTATGGGGGTGAGGGTGGGTTAAAATCCTCTGATGGCCACATAAGTTATGGGAAAGGTGAAAGAAAATGGGCTAGAAAGAATGCCTTTCATCAACCCAAAGGTTCTAGTAGAAAAATGGAGTAGAAAAAAGATTTGTGAATGGGGTACTGCCCCACTACCCAAGACTTACATATGAAAGCCTGGTTTCTCAAAGGGCTCAATCAAGAGTTATTGCTAGCCCCCAGCTCCAACTTAAGACACTTTCTCTCAAATAAACCCTTCTGTTTTGAGATCACATTGTTTTACAAACACTGCAATTATCCCATTGTTTACCTTACTACTTTCCTGCTTTTTTCTCCCATCAAAACATTTAAAATATCTCAGTTTAACTCCTTCCTCCCACTTTTCCATAATATCCACCTTAATCCTTCTCAAGAGACTGGAGAAAACTCATGACTCTTTAAGGCCTGCAGACTGTGGAGTACACTACCCTATGATCTTTGGTAAGTCCTCCTCCCTTGGTTCTTAACATCCACATTTGTATAATTCCCTCCACATTCTTCCAATGCCTGCAAAAATCCTCAAGGATTTTCTAATCCTTGAAACAAATGGACTTTGAGAGTATAAATAAGTAGCAACATGAATGTAAACCTGAAGTAGGCCCCAAATGTGTAACTTGAATAGTCCATTATCTCAAACACATGTGGAACAGCTGGGTTCCCACAGGGCTCGGTCCAGATCTGCCTGTGGTATCTGTCCAGGGTTCCATGCATTGTCAGTGTTCCATAAAGATTGTAAAAATAATTAAAATTCAGTTTCAACAGCACATCAGTCTGATTTCTACCTGCTGTTCCAAACCCTCCAAGGGCTGATCCCAGAGTGGCGCCGAGAGAACTGCTACTTCCAAATCCCAAGGATGTGTTGGCAGGCTGGGCAGAGCCCTGGGAGAAGAGGGAGCTGCTCTGTGAATTGCTGCTCAGAGAGTTGTTGCCATAGAAAGAGCTGGATGCCAGGTTGTTACTGGGCTGCTGCTGGGGCTGGGGCTGAGGCTGCTGAGTTCCTAAAGGGCGAAATGGTCCATTTGTTGTTCCAGCAAGACCACCGGCTGCTCCATTTGCTGAAGCTGCAGCCGCTGCAACAGCTATGTAGAAGAAAGCAAACCATTTGGCTATGAAAGAGATTGGCCACATTTCCAAACTACATTGTTATCCTTTTGAAAACCTTTTAATGTTGCCATATTTTTTCAAAGCAGACACAAACCTTGTAAAGAACTATACAAATCTGTCTTTGACCCCTTCATCTGAAGCTTCTATTTTCTATTTCTACTTTCAATTCAAAGTCAAAATACCATTGAAGCCAAGTTCACTGTATTGACAGCTCTAAAGAAGCTATAGTTTAAAATAGCAATGGATATCAAAAAGTACTCATTTCAAATACAACTACTTCCTAAAATCTCAAGTTCTACCAATATCTACATTAAGGACATTTTTTTCCAGAACCAAATACTGAAGTCCCTCAAATTCCTAGGACACTTGAGCATGTTGCTCTCCCCTAGATGTCCCCACTGTTGCTCCCAAATTTATAATATATATGACTTAAAATAAAAACCTATTGCCCCACCCCCTCAAGCAAAAAACAAAACAAATACCACATCATCTTAAAATAACGATATGAATTTCACGATATGAAGTGAAATTAGCCTTGGACTTCTGCCAACAGTGCCATTTTGTATGAGTAATCCAACTTCCTATGCTCACAGTAGAGCAGGTCCTTGCTGGTAACCAGCTGGTACATGCTGTCAACAGAATCAGAATCTGATCACTTGCTGCTTCTGATTCTCTCTTTGAAAAATTACAGGGTAGAATTCCTACACTGAGAATGTCAAAGTATATTTCAACACAGTTTAAGAATATCATCCATTGCCCCTTTTAGATCTGAGTGAGTCTACTAAGACGTAAGCTCACCTGCTTGTGCGGCTGAGGAGCTAATGATGACTGGGGCAGGAGCTACAAGTCGAACAGGAGCTCCAAGGCCGTTTCTCGCTCCTGCATTCACCACAAGGGCACCGGTTTGGTCATAGTAAGCAGCAGGAGCCAAGACTGGATAACCTGAGAATATTAAGTTAAGTACACATGAAACAGATAAGTACATATGAATCTAACAAATGTCTCCTGGGCACCAGCATATCTTATTGATAGACAGTTACAAACTCAGCATTGGGATCCTGGCTTCGCCACTTAAGGTAGCTGTACAACGCTGAATCTCTGGGTATCCTCATGAGGATAATAATAATAACAGCCTCACAAAGTTCTTGTTAAGATTAAAAGATGAGTGTGAAAGATGTAACATGCTACCTGGCACAATAAGGGGTAGTGTTATTTATTATCCACCAAGTGTTAGGGAATTCAGTGGGATAGGGAATACCTGTGCTCTTCAAAGTGCTAACCACAGTTATCACCAGCAACCATACACTGACAATTTTTTTTATGTTTTCTTGACTTCACAAGTTAACAGTAGGTACAAATGATTCCAACAATCAAAGAACTTTCATACCACATAATCTAAGCACAAATATCCTACAAGTTAGCAGGGAAAACCTAAACAGGCTTCAATTAACAGGGTCTTTCAATATTCTATGAGATGGAATCTTCAAATCCTATTGAGCCATAAGAGAAATTACAGGTGACTTCATAATAAAACATAAATGCTTAGTAATTAACAACATGCATGACGCAAGTTCAAGTTACTCAGTGAATTCATAAATAGATCAGTTGATTTAGGAATGTGCCATGGTAAGAACCCATAAAATTATACTGAGGTCTCAGAAGGACCTGTTTCAAAGGAATAACCTCAGACTACATGCAATCCATGCAAAGAATAAGACCAGGAGACAGTGAGCTAAGAATAACCTATATTCAGGATATATATCAATCACATATAGACAGCTACAAAGCACCTCTACTGTTGGTTCGAGAGAAATCCTAAACATGTAAGGAGGACACTATCAAGGAATACTAGGAATGTCTTCCTAATAATACTATTCAAAGACATCAGCCTTGGAGCGATGCTGATGCAGTCTGGCCACTCTTTCCACTCTTAACACTGCGAGAGAAAACAGATCATCACCAAAGGAAAATAGCATACTCCAAGCTATGTGTGGAGGTTCACATATCTCCAACATTTAAGACTGAGACTGGCTCAGAACACTAGGCGCTCTCATCAACGAACTATGGTCTAAGTGAGGGCAAGTGTATGTCATCCTCGCCAGTTGCCAAATGATGACAAGCCTAAGCAAGCCAAAAGTACTGCCCATTCTCTTCTGAATCTTCCCCAATAAGCAGACTTTTTCACCCTCAAATGATGAGGAACAACGATGCAGCCTCACCTGGCATGCCTGCAGCCAGTCCTTGTCCAAAAGCAAGGGCAGAATTCACTGCTGCAGCTGCCACTAGTGGATCTGCTTGCTGTCCCTGCTGGTTCTGATTTGGGGTCAAAGGACGCTGGCTGGCTCCTCCACGGAGAACCTGGGAGACAAAAATAAATCAACTACTTTCTTTTCATTGGAAACATCTAAGACCCACCACATGCTTAAGTTGGATCAACTTTAAAACTGATGGTTGTTAACCATTTTTCTGATAATGGTTTTATGTGGCATGGCTGTTAAGATAAAAAAAATCCATTAACAGCATTTCACATAGTGAAATTTCATTCTACCATTCTTAGTTTAAACATATTACCTTTATAAGAAGCCAAGAGCATACAAAAGTGATCATTCATTCATTAATCAAATACTTAATGCCTAACATCTGGCAGGTAATGGGGATACAGCAATGAACAAGACACACAAAGCTCCTGCCCAACTGGAGCTTTTATTCCAGCGAATGAGAGCTACACAGTAAGTCTACAATAATTAAAAAGTGGGTGAGGGCCTCCCTGGTGGTGCAGTGGTTGAGAGTCCGCCTGCCGATGCAGGGGACACGGGTTCGTGCCCCGGTCCGGGAGGATCCCACATGCCACGGAGCAGCTGGGCCCGTGAGCCATGGTCGCTGGGCCTGCGCGTCTGGAGCCTGTGCTCCACAGTGGGAGAGGCCACAACAGTGAGAGGCCCGCGTAACCACACACACACACAAAAAAAGTGGGTGAAAAAAAGAGTATGGTGGAGTGGAGGAGGGGTTTAGATATGATAAACAAGGGTAATTTATCCACATCATTAAGTTATAATAGCTGTATCAAAATACACACACACAGACACACACACACACACGCGCGCTAAACTTTCTTTATGGAATGTGAGAACATTTTCTCTACCCTATAACACTGTTCCCATTTATCAGGGCCCAAATGGCCCCAAATGAAATCAACAGGTTTGATTTAGGAGGCTTCTGACTTGACCATTTCTATTCTTCCTCTCATAAATACCACAAACGCACAGTAATCTACACGGATATGAGTATTAGTCAAGAACAATGACATTTCAGCACAGAATACTAGTTCTGTCACTGTGATAAAGGATCTACGTTTCTTTTTATTAATGAAACATAGGTAGTAAGATGTTGATAATCATTTTTATTCTGAATGCTCTGAAGAATCTATTCCAAAAGATCTATCTATGCCAGTAAGTAAAAATGCAAAACCCAATACCAAGGCTAAAATTACCGACGTTTATGCATTTTGCAATGTTTCAAAGGCAAAGTTCTTATCAGATCATTTTCAATATCACTCTGCTACTTATAAAAGTTACACATGTAATCAAGAACCCGTGCACAGATTTTTCTTGGTACCACTTGGTAAAAAATGTAGAAGAGAAACACCACAATCAAATATTTATTAAATGAGTATTTTAAATGACCAACACTGTCCATATTGGCAAGAAGAGATGTGTAGACACTTAATTTACCCAAACTTTCTTATTTCTTTATCTGTAAGAATAGTGAGAGTAACAGCTGATCATGCAGATTTGTAGGAAATATTAGAATTAATGTCTACAAGGCACAATGCCTAGTACCCAGGAGATAATCAATAACCAACAGTTAATTCCTATCAAAATATTAGGCAATTCATTTCTGTTTGTGAACCAAAGAATCTAATGGACTTGACAACAGAAGGAGTACTTCAATCTGTATAGGTAGAAGACTCAAGGGAGGCTGCACAGGTGAGAGTTTGTAGAAAATGCCTAACCAATAATCCAGAACAGCTCTCACTCTAGAAGTAAACAGCAGGTACAGAGATATGGCAAATACTAATAGTTCAAGAACTTAAAAAAAAAAAAATCAATGAAAACATCCTTTTCATAGGGCAGAATGAATTAGGCTTATGTTTGATTAGGAGTTGTGTGAAACATCAGAGGACAGGGAAATGGACAAGGTGCTTGAAGAAAGGGGTAGTCCAGACTACTGAGTCCTATTTTACAATCAGGAGAGCAATGTGTGTCCTTTTGTCAACTCTCTAGAAATCTAAGTGGTTCCCTTGACAATAAATCAAAGTTCTTAAGTCAGCTGCCAATATTCATATTTTAATTTCATAAATAAATGTCAAGCCTGAATTTTCTGAAACAAATATGTAAAATTCCACAAGTAAAATTTTATATACTATAAAATCAACAAAAACGACTGAATATCTACTTGTAAAACACTATCCTAGGAGTTAGTTTACTACCTATCTTCATGATGCAAAAGGTGTTAAATTCAAATTTCTTTTCAAAGGTACTGATTTAAACACAGCATTTAAAATGTAATAAGCAAGTAGATGCTCAATGGAGATATTTTCATTAATAATCATTCATCCTTCTACAGTTCATCATGCTTGGTAGAATCATCATCTATACAGTCTCCCCTAATCTAGAAAGTTCACAAGCCATTCTAAACTTTTCTCTCTCAAAATGCAACATCCAACACCAAGCCACCACCTGTGCCTGGGTTCAACCTAATATCCAGGATTTTTTCTTTAACAAACATTTTGAAATAGAGAATAACAGTTTTTTTTTTAATCAGGTGTCAAAGGAACCTTCAAAAAGAATGAAAAAGAAATCAGAAGGAAGGTGAAGCGGCCAGGATGTCACTGACTCTACATAAAGTTTCAGCAATTACATTTGGAAGAGTCAGCATGCCTAGAAGAACATAACAAATGCTTTCTGATAAAACGTAAAGGCCAAAAGGCCGAAAGCAAAGTTTAAAAAGAACCTCTCATTTCAATGACTATGACCAAAAAAGTTCACCAAGAATATCGTATTTTCCTGAAACACCTGACGCCAGAAACTGGCAAAAATGTCACTGGAACTAAAATATGGCTACTTGTTAAAAGGTAATGTTAATAATAATAACTTTTTCATAGTAAGGTTTGTTATTGTGGATGACAGAAAACTCTGAAATAATGTACATGATTATCATGCCCATTTTATAGCTAAGGATATATTCAGAGAAATCATGCAACTTGCCCTAGTTGCAACCAGTTAGTGGTAGAACAAAGACCAGATCTCAGGCTTTCTATCACTATGGTCAGAAGACGTAACAAGTTGTGAACTTACAGACTTGGGTTCAAATCTTCTTTTTTTTTAATTTATTTTTGGCTGCACTGGGTCTTTGTTGCCTTTAGTTGCAGAGAGTGGGAGCTACTCTGTTGCGGGGCTCAGGCTTCTCATTGCGGTGGCTTCTCTTGTTGTGGAGCATGGGCTGTAGGCGCACGGGCCTCAGTAGTTGTGCCTCGCAGGCTCTAGAGCACGGGCTCAGTAGTTGTGGTGCACAGGCTTAGTTGCTCTGTGGCATGTGGGATCTTCCCGGACCAGGGCTCGAACCCATGTCCCCTGCGT
The DNA here is from genome assembly GCF_003031525.2 of Neophocaena asiaeorientalis asiaeorientalis. Taxonomy (NCBI): domain Eukaryota; kingdom Metazoa; phylum Chordata; class Mammalia; order Artiodactyla; family Phocoenidae; genus Neophocaena; species Neophocaena asiaeorientalis. The sequence goes on from NW_020175402.1 coordinate 8,225,406, forward strand.
TGGCAGGCGGATTCTTAACCACTGCGCCACCAGGGAAGTCCCAGGTTCAAATCTTAGCACCTTAATAGGTGTGTGATCCTGGGCACACAAATTCCATTTCCTTAATCTTATGCTGGGAAGTCATATAATCTACTTATCAGAATAAAAGAAATTATATGTAGAGCACTTAGCTGTAAATAAAAAGCTTTCAATAAGAAGTACTTATTACTATTTTTCTTATTCACTCTATTAGAGCAAATTTTAAACAAAGCAATTACTTCAGTCTTCTAAATCCATGATTTGGTAGCCATTTAAACACAAAGATCATGACTTGATAAATACCAACTATCCACAAAGAGTAGCTAAGAAATTTATTAATAGGGATCACCCATTCTGTCAACAAACTATCTGCTGAATTCCCTATGCATGTGGTACTAGAATTCTATCTATTGCAACGAAAATCATGCATTAACTTACAAAAAAAATCTGACTATAAAAATACTGACCCAGAGGGGTTTCCCTGGTGGCACAGTGGTTGAGAGTCTGCCTGCCGATGCAGGGGACGCGGGTTCATGCCCCGGTCCGGGAAGATCCCACATGCCACGGAGCGGCTGGGCCCGTGAGCCATGGCCACTGAGCCTGCGTGTCCGGAGCCTGTGCTCCGCGACGGGAGAGGCCGCAGTGGTGAGAGGCCCGGGTACCGCAAAAAATAAAAAAATACTGACCCAGAATAAACTAGCTAGAATTTCAAGACCTGTGTTTTTCCTATAAACTTGTAAAATCTAAAAAATTAAACATACACTCTCTTCCTAAAACTGATAAAAAGCAAAGGATTCTTGTTTGGATCATTATCATATGTACATATATAAGCTGGTGTTTTTCCTCAAAAGACAGCTTTAATTTGACGATGCTTATCAAAAGCCTAAATGTTCACTTTATTTACTTGGGGAAAAAACTCCATTTCTAGGACTTTATTCCATGGAAATAATCATGTACTTATGCAAAGAATATTAATCTTATTTATAACACCAAAATATGGCTAAGTTATAGTTATAACTTAGTCATATAAATATAACATAAATAATAATGGACTGGTCAAAATAAATGAGATACTCTTTAATAGATTTAAAAACGTTAAATAACATGGAAGAGTATAACAACAAGATGCAAAGCCATGTGGACAGCATAATCCCAATTTTATAAGAAATTAATTAAATAGTAAGGCTAGAATGACAGATACCCAACATTTATATTGCTTTTTTTCTGACAGGAGGATTTAGGGGATTTTTTTTCCTTCAAGTAATCCAATTCACCACAATTTTCAGCCATAAACAGGTGTTATTCTAGTGAGCAAGAGAAAATGACCTATCTAATATAAAAAGACACATAGTATTGCAATTAACTATCCTTTCTCATCTTGGTTAAAAAGCTTACTCTAAGTTAAAAGAGATAAAATAGGTATAAGATTTATGTCCAATTCAACAGATGTTACTATATATAAAATAAACAACAAGGATCTACTGAATAATACAGGGAACTATATTCAACATCTTATAATAACCTATAATGGAAAAGAATATGAGAAAGAATATATATACATACACACACACACATACATATGTATGTATATATGTAGGTATAAATGAATCACTTTGCTGTACACCTGAAACTAATACAACATTGTAAATCAACTTACTTCAATTTTTTTTTAACTGATGCTATAAATAAGCAATCTGAAGAACTAGTATCTCCCCTTTGGTAGCAAACTACTTAAAGAGAGAGCCAGAAGTGATCAGAGAATGGTGCTTAGAAACTAACTACAGTATCAAAGAAAGAAAACTTCACTATCAGTATGAATACTCAATTTGCCACACTTAACTGGAAAATCCTCTAAGCAGTATCACATGATATGTAATACCATGATCTCAACTAGTCACAATGAACAAGGACCTGATACGTAAAAGACATTCAGTAAAGCACAGTCAAGTCTGAGCATGAACTCAGATACCACACAAGGGAACTCACCCATTCACAATTCACAATTTCTCTATCAGGGACAACACTACCTTTTAACTACATACAATAACTAATATTCGCATTTAGGTGGTATAAATTTTGTTTGCATTTACCTGCTGCTGCCCTTGCTGAGCCTGTGGGGTGGTCTGTTGATTAGCAGAATTTGTTGCTGCAGCAGCGGCAGCAGCTTGCTGCTGGAAAAGGCTGGCAGGGTAGACTCCCCAGGGAGTAACTCCATAATACTGGTGAGGGACCACAGCCGGGCCTAAAAAATAGCAAGAGAAAGGTAAGAAAAGTTTAGACTATCAACAATCATCTCAGTTTCCAAAGACAACCTGACTCAGCAGACACTACTGTAAAATATTAACTTAATGTATTGATTCATTCTAGCTACTCCTGAATTCTATTTTTAAAAAAACAGAAAATATTATACATGATCCCCACACCAAAGTCTTCTAAAGTCAGTAATATACTCCAGGCCTAGAGGAAGAAGCTAGTGAAGGACCAAGCGTTGGAGACACTGAAAGAAAGCATAAGTGATAGAAGCTGGAAGGGGTACGTGTAAGAACAGATGGAGGAATTGGCCTTGCTCAATCAGGAAGGGAAATAAATGTAGAGTTTGTGTGCTTAAAGTGATGGAACACAGCAAAAGATTAAGTTGTACCCTGCTTTCAGTGGTAAGGATGGCACCTGAGGTGACTGACAGGGACAGGGATCTTGGTGCTTCATTAACTCCAGAAGCATGAAAATCCATCAGCTGTCTAACAAAGCCCAAACATGCCACTGAACCTCCACGGCTCAAATTCTAAGAGGCTTGGTTTTCCTATATCTAATGTCACAAAAAGCATTCAGCACAACTACAATCAGACATTGGTATATGAAATTCAAATTTGTCAAAGCTGAAAACAAGCAGAAATAAAAAATGTAACACCTTGACTTCTTACAGACCTGAGTATTCTATACAAAACTAAGCGTTCTGGGCTTCCCTGGTGGCACAGTGGTTAAGAATCTGCCTGCCAATGTAGGGGACACAGGTTCGAGCCCTGGTCCGGGAAGATCCCACGTGCCGCGGAGCAACTAAGCCTGTGTGCCACAACTATTGAGCCTGCGCTCTAGAGCCCATAAGGCAAAACTACTGAGCCCAAGTGCCACAACTACTGAAGCCTGCGCGCCTAAAGCCCATGCTCCACAACAAGAGAAGCCACAACAATGAGAAGCCCGCACACAGCAACAAAGACCCAAGACAGCCATAAAATAAATAAACAAATTTATTTTAAAAAAACAACAACAACTAAGCATTCTGCTTTAGCCTAAATAATCTGTTCACCCTCTTTGGAAACAAGCTACAGCTGTAGTCTCTGCCAAACAGAACATGCAACAGAGAAGTAACAGAGCTATGCAGAAAGCAAACTGGGAGGGGCAGAACTCTAAACCACAGAATTCTCTGAAGCTGGTGGCAAGAAACACCAAGGCTTATTTGCCAACTAAGACAAGGACTCAAAGCCAGTTTCTCACATCTGCTGGAACACATCTCTAATAAGAACCTGCTTAGTTAAAGCACAGAGTTTCAAATATTTGCAACCTGATTAAATAATTACTGCACTTTTCAGTGAAGTTCCTTAAAGCTGTTTCAAATATATCTATTCTGACATGGTAGCCAACCCTGTAGAAATATGTACTTCATTAAGTCAAAATCAATTTGTACATGTTTTTTGTTTCTCCATTAAGTTCTAAAACACAAATAAGTCAAATTATATCACTGTTCAATATTACTCTGACATGTCTAATTCGGTATTTTCTGTATCTGTGGTCTTAGCCAAGATCAAGAAGCTCTGTTCATAAAGATGCCCACTGTCAAACACAGGGCAAAATGGTTCAAAATGAAGGTGCTGCTTAGAAAAACTATGCTACAAAATGAGGTATTTTTAAATAATAAACAAATGGGCTAAAAAATGTTAAACATGTAGGCATCTGAATAGTCTAAAAACGATACCTCCAAGTAGGAGAGAGTGGTGAGCCCCCAAACTCAGCTGACTATTGTTTATAAAGTGGGGTGGTCTTGGGACAGTTAAAGAAAGAATGAAAAAGAACACAATGAAGACTACCTATGTCTTAGTTTCCTCACCTGCAAAATGGGTGTAACAGATGTTAGGGTGTTGTCACATCTGTTGTTAAAGGTTGGGGTGCAACCTGCAGTGACAGTCCCAAGGCTCCCCCAAAAGTCAACAAAAGCAAACCTCTACTGTGCAGAGAATGCTGTTACAATAAACAACTGCACTGTCCTTTAAGTTTTCTCAACTGGCATTTCTACTACTTTCCTTGGTCATGTCTTGGTCATGTCTTTCCTTGGTCTACTACTTTCCTTGGCTCATGACACAGAGTTTAGGAAAATAGCTCAGGGTGCATCATTAATTGGGCTTGGCTCCTCAGGATGCCTGCTTCAATTCCTGTGTGATTAACACTCCACAAGAATATGCAGTTTCACAGTTGGGGCAGTTAACAGTTCTGGCTCTCTGTGAAAGCCCTTAAGTCATTTTCAGTCTGGCTCAGCTGATAAGTACAAAAGCAAGATTCTCATCACCAAACTATGATCTCAGTGAGGACAAGTGTGTCATCCCTAAGACTAGTTCTTTGTTTCAAATAGCATATAGTAAGTTAGTAGAGGAAAGTTTGCAGAGGAAAGAAAGTACAGAGAAGACAATTCAGGATAACACAGACATTGTATACTACAGTGAAGTGCATGCATAGGCTTTGAGCTAGATCTGGCTCAAACCCGAACTCTACAACATTTAAATTGTGACCCCTACTACCCAAAGCAATCTACAGAATTAATGTGATCCCTATAAAATTACCCATGACATTCTTCACAGAACTGGAACAAATAATCCTAAAAATTATATGGAACCACAGAAGACCCAGAATTGCCAAAGCAATCCTGAGAAAAAAGAACCAAGCAGGAGGCATAACCCAGCCAAACTTCAGACAATATTACGAAGACACAACAGTAATTGAAACAGTGTGGTACTGGCACAAAAACAGACATATGGATCAATGGACACAAGAGAGAACCTAGAAATAAACACACACACCTACAGTCAATTAATCTTCAACAAAGGAGGCAAAAATATACAGTGGAAAGAAGACAGTCTCTTCAGCAAGTGGTGTTGAGAAAGCTGGACAGCCACATGTAAATCAATGAAGTTAGAACACAGTCACACCATACTCAAAAATAAACTCAAGGGCTTCCCTGGTGGTGCAGTGGTTGGGAGTCCGCCTGCCGATGCAGGGGACGCGGGTTCGTGCTCCGGTCCGGGAGGGTCCCGCATGCCACGGAGCAGCTGGGCCCGTGAGCCATGGCTGCTGAGCCTGCGCGTCCGGGGCCTGTGCTCTGCTACGGGAGAGGCCACAGCAGTGAGAGGCCCGCGTACCGCAAAAAAAAAAAAAAAAAAAAAAACCTCAAAATGGCTTAAAGACTTAAATATAAGACATGACACCATAAAACTCCTGGAAGAGAACATAGGCAAAACATTCTCTGATATAAATCATAGCAATCTTTTCTTAGGTCAGTCTTCCAAGGCAACAGAAACAAAAACAAACAAATGGGACCTAATCAAACTTACAAGCTTTTGTGGACTTCCCTGGGAGTCCAGTGGCTAAGACTCCATGCTCCCAACGCAGGGGACCCCGGTTCCATCCCTGGTTAGGGAACTAGATTCCACATGCCACAACTAAAGACCCCGCATGCCACAACTAAGACCCAACGCAGCCAAATTATTAAATATTAACAACAACAACAAAAACTTACAAGCTTTTGTACAGCAAAGAAAACCATAAACTAAACAAAAAGACAACCTACAGCCTAGGAGAAAATATTTGCAAATGACGAGACTGACAAGGGCTTAATTTTCAAAATATACAAACAGCTCATGCAACTCAACAACAGCAACAAAAAACAAACCAACCAATAGAAAAATGGGCAGAAGACCTAAAGAGACATTTCTCCAAAGAAGATACACAGATGGCCAACAGGCACATGCAAAGATGCTCAACATTACTAATTATTAGAGAAGTGCAAATCAAAACAACAATGAGGCATCATTTCATACCGATCAGAATGGCCATCATTAAAAAGTCCACAAGTAACAAATGCTGGAGAGGCTGTGGAGAAAAGTGAACCCTCCTACATTGTTGGTGGGAATGTAAGTTGGTGTAGGCACTCTGGAAAACAGTATGGAGGTTTCTCAAAAAACTAAAAAGAGTTGCCATGTGATCCAGTGATTCTACTCCTGGGCATATATCCAGGCAAAACTACAATTCAAAAAGATACATGCACCCCTATGCTCATAACAGCACTATTCACAATAGCCAAGACATGGAAACAACCTAAATGTCCAGCAACAGATGAATGGATAAAGAAGAAGTGGTACATATATACAATGGAATACTACTCAGCCATAAAAAAGAATGAAATAGGGCTTCCCTGGTGGCACAGTGGTTGAGAGTCCGCCTGCCGATGCAGGGGACATGGGTTCGTGCCCCGGTCAGGGAGGATCCCACATGCCACAAAGCAGCTGGGCCCGTGAGCCGTGGCTGCTGAGCCTGCGCATCCAGAGCCTGTGCTCCGCAACGGGAGAGGCCACAGCAGTGAGCAGCCCGCGTACCGCCAAAAAAAAAAAGAATGAAATAATGCCATATGCAGCACCATGGATGGACCTAGAGATTATCATACTAAGTGAAATAAGTCAAAAAGAGAAAGACAAATACCATATGATATCACTTATATGTGGAATCTAAAATATGACACAAATGAGCCTACCTATGAAACAGAAACATAGAAAACAGACTTGTGTGTGTGTGTGCGCGCGCACGCGCGTTCTGGGGGGTGCCAGTGGGGAGGGATGGATTGGCAGTTTGGAATTAGCAGATGCAAACCATTATATATAGAATGAATAAACAACGCGGTTGTACTGTATAGCACAGGGAACTATAGTCAATATCCTGTGATAAACCATACTAGGAAAGAATTTTAGGGACTTCCCTGGCAGTCCAGTGGTTAAGACTTCATCTTCTAATGCAAGGGGTGTGGGTTTGATCCCTGGTCAGGGAGCTAAGATCCCACATGCCTCAAGGCCAAAAAACCAAAACATAAAACAGAAGCAATATCGCAACAAATTCAGTAAAGACTTTAAAAACACAAAACAAAAAACTTTAATAAAATTTTTTAAAAGACTGTATATATGTATAACTGAATCACCTTGCTGTATAGCAGAAATTAACACAACATTGTAAATCAACTGTACTTCAATTTAAAAATATACAAAAATTTTAAAACAAAAATTAAAAAATTTTGCACAAATAAAACAAGGTAAATATGGGATATTATAGATATATTAGTTAACTCGATGGAGGGAATCCTTTCACAATGTATACATATATTAATGTTGTGTACTCTAAATACATTACAATTTTGTCTGGCAATTATATCTCAATAAAGCTGGAGGGAAAAGTAGAGACTAAATAAATAAATTGTGTGACCTCAAGCAAGACAGCTCTCTGAGCCGCAAATTCCTAATCTGAAAAGCCATCATCCAACAATTCGTATGAATGAAAAGCACTCACTGGCAAACAGTTAATAAGGGTTCAATAAATATTAACGGTAATTAGCAAAGATTCTACTTCCCCTAAAGGCAACGGGGCAGAGAAATTATACTACATATGTTCCCACCACAACCCATGCCAAAATGTGAACAATTCTAAAGAAAACAATATGAAATTCTACGCTGCATTTGAGTTCATCATTACAAATCACGTGCTACAAATATGTGAAATCTTACAAATAATATTGAGTCATAATTAACATGACTTGGAGGGATGTCTCCAAAGAATATTTACTTTGGAAGACATTAAGTCTGTCCTAACGTTGAATTCAATCTACCATATATTTATGACCGCACCATGTTGACAGCTACTGTGCCACACAGAGTCAAGTAACAAAAGTGTCTGCCTTTGAAAGAGTTCAGTCTCAAGGGGGAAGAAAACCCAGTCACGTACAACACGTCCACAAGCAAATAAATACAAAGTGATGATTAGAGAAAGAATAGGGAAAGGTCAGCAAAGGAAGGCTTTCTAGAGGTGACAATAGCAGCTAAGAAGCTTCCCAGGCAAAGAATGGGGAAACAGTTTACTCTAGAGGACTAAGACCATAATGTCCAAAGACACAGAGGCCTAAACCAGTGTGGTATGTGTAGCAAACTGAAATCAATTTAGTACGGCTAGAATGTACGGTATGAGCCAGTGGGAACCAATTTGAAGGGGGAGAAAGTGGTGCACATGTAGAGACATCCATATAGTCGTGGAGAGATCCCCATACATAGTGGGTCCAAATCCTCACTAATCCTCATAATGTCATGGCAGTTCCTTAGAAACACTGAATCCAAGGAACAACCCACCACCCACCATCACCACCACCACCCAAGTAGTTTGGAATGACCAGCCATACTGACATTAACTGCAGTATGCTATATTAGAGTGGGTAAGACAGAAATCAATGAAGGGTTTAAGTAGAAGGATAAAAGGGTAAGATTTGTGGTTGAGACAGTTTTCTTGAACAATCTAGGTGGATGAAGAAGGGGAAGGAAGGAAGAAAATTGAAAATATGTACGAGAGGGGCTTCCCTGGTGGCGCAGTGGTTAAGAATCCGCCTGCCAATGCAGGGGACACAGGCTTGAGCCCTGGTCCGGGAAGATCCCACATGCCACGGAGCAACTAAGCCCCTGCACCACAACTACTGAGCGTGTGCTCTAGAGCCCATGCTCCGCAACAAGAGAAGCCACCTCAATGAGAAGTCAGTGCACCACAACAAAGAGTAGCCTCTGCTCGCCACAACTAGAGAAAGCCCCCGCGCAGCAACAAAGACCCAATGCGGCCAAAAATTAATTAATTAATTAATTAATTAAAAAGAAAGCACATAAGAGAGAACAGCTGTAAAAGTCTACGTAAAGATTAAACAGACCTGGACTAGGGTAGACTAGAGGTAGTAGGAAGACCTGAGCAAGAGGAGAAATTCCCGAAATATATACGAGCAACTGGTGCCTTAGTGGATCAAAAATATCTATACAGTAACACAACATTGTAAATGAACTATATGTCAAATAAAAATTAATTAATTAATTTACAAAGGAAGTGGCCTAAAGGCATTTGTACCATGTTAAAAAAAAAAAAAACGAAAAACAAAAACTATACAGGAGGTGGCTGATTAACCTGCCTTTAAATGTGTTCACGTCTGAGGTTACAGCTAAGCAGAGATGTCTAACTGGCCGACAGATGGTCCTGGAAATCAGGAGAGAAATCTCCACTGGAGACGTGGATTTGTGAAAGAGTATAAAGAATGCGTGCCCATCAAAATGACTTTTTAGCAGGTGAGAAAATCCCTCGTGTGGCAGAATGTCTCACCTAGTGTCGCTGCTGCAGCCAATCCAGCTGTGTAGGGGTCCGTCCCTGGGGGCGCAGCACTGATGATGTATGGGTTGGGGACAAACGCAGCGGGAGCTAAACCTGCTGAAAACATACCTGTCAGTAAAAACAAACTTGACTAAAACTGCAGCCCTACCAAACACCTACACAGTTTGGCTAATCATTCCAGGCTGTAGGTGAGGAAAAAAAGAAAAAAGAGAAGATAGGATAGGTTGAGACTAAAAAGGATTTTAAGAAGATAAAATAATCCTTGTACTAAAGATTATGGTGACATCTATCTATTGTCTATTTTTTTTAGCCTTTGCTAAAGACGTACAATTAAAACTGCTATGCAGTTTTTAATTCAGCACAATTTCTAAAGGACTATCAAAATTACATTATAACAGGCTAAAATGAAGCAATTTAAAAGACTTTGTAATGGGACAGAAGGATTTATTTCCATTTAAACAATTTTCCAGTTTTCCACAAAGAAGATGCATACATATTTATAAAGACTACTACCTACAAGTATAAATTAAGTAAGACCCAAGCAAAGGCCTTTATGCCTAGACTTAATACTGTTGACCCTTTGACAAAGCAGGGGTTAGGGGGTGCCGACCCCTACGCGGCCAAAAATTCATGTATAACTTTAAAGTCAGCCCTCCATAGCCACATTTCTGCATCAACGATTCAACCAACCGAGGATCAAGCAGTACTGTAGAACATTTACTGAAAAAAAATCTGAATATAAGTGGACCTGCGCAGTCCAAACCCATGTTGTTCAAGGGTCACCTGTATATCTAGGTTGGAAGCAAGTCTTTTCTTCCACAGCATTCCACAATCCATGACTGGTGATCTTCTATCTATTCAATCGTGTCATTTTAACACATTAAAAAAAAAAATTTCTACTTGTATAGCACTTTGTTTCAAAGAGACCTGAAAAAAGTGGGGGAGGGGTGCAGGGAGTCTAGGCAATAAGACAAAAATATGCACATCAAAACATTAATAAGTGCAATAGGAAAAGGGCAAAGCTACTGTACTTTAAAAACCAGTGATTATATGATAATACTTTTTAAAATTTTCAAGACATGCTACTTGGAAAATAGGCTTATAGGTACTACTTGCTACTTAATAAGATGTGACATTGATATATCCATAGTCTACACAAGCCCAACAAGCACAAAATTACTGTTATTTGAGTTCATCCAAACCTACCAACAAAGTTGATGCTAGTCACTACTACAGTAAATACTTTAAATACTGAAACAGCTGAGGCAGAGCAATAACTGGATACCAAGAAATCTTATCAGTTGAGGTCTAGAAAAATAAGAATGTTGCTAAAGACAACTGGACAAGAGTAAGAGGCCATTTATTGTACCTTGAGGGATTTGTCTGGACTTTGACAATCAGTCTGCTGGGTTCCACAGCAGCCGCTATCCTAAAATGGGGCCACCCCTATAAGGGAGCTTTCGGCTCAAGGACTTACCAATGTGGGGTTGATGCGCGGCTGCCAGTGCGTACTGCTGCTGCTGAGCGGCTGTCAACTGTTGGACAGCAAGTGCGTTAGGTCTTTGGAACAGCTGAGGGAAGAAAAGGACATGATGAGGTTAGAGAACCTGTCTTGTGAAATAATTTTAAAACCTCTCTGAATAAGAATTTCCATAAACCCTTGTTTAGACAGGATGCTTTAAACAAAAATGTTCTCATGTTCTACTCCATTCCCTTGGTATCTATGATGCTTCATAGTTCCGCTTTCCCTCTCTTGCTTTACCTCAGTTTGGTGTGCCTAGTTCCCACGTGCTAACTACTCACAGGTTATATGTCCCCTGAACCACAAACATACATACAAATGCCCTAAGAACTATTCCAGGTCTGAGGTTGCTGCCTGATCCAGAGCAACTTAAAAACTAAATGAGTATATTACAAATGACTTACCACGTTGCACTGAGTGCTGTTACCTCCCTTCAGTTCTTTTACGAACCCCACAAACACTTTGAATTAATTCTCACCTATTCATACTTTGGAGTATTCATTTCATCCTCTGGCTGCCTCTTCTTGGGGAAATAATATTGGATACCTTCCTCAACTAGTGGCTTATCATAATGGGTAAATTGGACAACTGTGCAATTTGGAGGGGCTCCCGAGTTTCCTAGAATACCAACTCTTTTATACATAAGAAAAAAAAACAACAGAAGTATAGCTGCTACTAACGAAACTTGGATTATGAGCTCAGACCTAGCACACTGTTAAGTTCCCAAGGAAAGGAGTTCAAAGGTCTTGACAAGAATATCCCAAGATTCTCTCTTATTACAAAGTCAATCACTCATTCTTTCATTCATTCTACAAATATTTATGAAACAACACCTGCTAGGTACTGTGCAAGGAACTAGGAACACAGCACTGAATAAAATGTTCATACATTTTAATATGAATAGTTTTGGTACAAAGAAAGGGGATTCCTGATTTTGGACTGCCCTGATGTGCCTCCTTCCAAGGGGTTATACTAAAGACTTCTTTATTTTCTGAAATCAGACTAGGAGAATTTACTGATGGGACCTCCCTACAGAGGACCTTCAACCTACCTGCTCTTTCTACAGGACTTTTCAATGTTTCAGCTAACTTCACTGGATGATATATAACAGACACCATGGATCTTGAATTACAGATGTCTTCATAAAAAGACCGGATTGTTTCAGACATTAGGAGATAATGTCATTCTGACAACTCAGCTTAATTATCATCACAACTGAACTTTTGACTTCTTATTTATTTATTAGGCTGTGCCAGGTCTTAGTTGCAGCATGTCTAGTTCCCTGACCAGGGATTGAATCCGGGCCCCCTGCGTTGGGAGCACAGAGTCTTCCCTACTGGACCACCAGGGAAGTCCCCAACTGAACTTTTTTTTTTTTTTTTTTGGTACATGGGCCTCTCACTGTTGTGGCCTCTCCCATTGTGTAGCGCAGGCTTCGGACGCGCAGGCTCAGCGGCCATGGCTCACGGGCCCAGCCGCTCCGCGGCATGTGGGATCTTCCCGGACCGGGGCACGAACCCGTGTCCCCTGCATCGCAGGCTGACTCTCAACCACTGCGCCACCAGGGAAGCCCCCCAACTGAACTTTTAATGTTATCTTAGGTGGTGGACTTTATTCTATGATCTGGTTACTTCTGTGCCTCAAATATGTGAGTATTAAAAAAAATTGTTTTTAAAAGGTGAATATTCTGAACATACTGGCCAATTGTATTTGTTACCTCTCTTTCTATATATTCATCTTTCTAAAAACCAGAGTAGGGGCTTCACTGGTGGCGCAGTGGTTGACAGTCCGCCTGCCGATGCAGGGGACACGGGTTCGAGCCATGGCCGCTGAGCCTGCGCGTCCGGAGCCTGTGCTCCACAACGGGAGAGGCCACAACAGTGAGAGGCCTGCGTACCGCAAAAAAAAAAAAAAAAAAAACAGAGTAAAATAAGCCTCTGCTTTCACAGTATGAATGACAAAAGTAAACACGTACTACAGATTTCAAAAATACTTTAGAGTTTTTTATTTTCAAAGGTTAAAGAAAAGAAAAACTTCATTATGATGCTGGTAAAAAGATAGTACTACTTTACAAGCATTGATTAAATATCAAGTATTCAAAAGAAATATAGAGGGCTTCCCTGGTGACGCAGTGGTTGAGAGTCCGCCTGCCGATGCAGGGGACACGGGTTCGAGCCATGGCCGCTGAGCCTGCGCGTCCGGAGCCTGTGCTCCACAACAGGAGAGGCCACAACAGTGAGAAGCCCGCGTACCGCAAAAAAAAAAAAAGAAATATAGGAATCTATTGACAAACATATTCAAAACAACTGTTCACTCCAGGAAGGGAGCCGACCAGTACTATTTGGTAACTACACCCTGTGATCATTGCCAGGCTGGTTTCTGTTTCACCTCAAAGACAGTGCCTCTGGAGTGCTCCTACCAACAGCTCCTCCCCCACCCCCCGCAAGACAGGCAGCCAGGAGGCAGGAAACAAGTAAAATAGTGGAAAGCCGTTGAAAAATTTTTTCCAAGGTTGTGAAAATACCTCACAGTTCCACTAAACATCTACTGTCGCTTCAATGGATCTCTGGAATTTTCCTAGCCTAAAACCTTTTGAAATATTTAACATCTCAGACACGGCTCATGCTAGCCTCTTCCCTCTACCCTTCTTGGGCCTGCTGCAAATAAAATAACTTATTTCATTCAACAAACATTTTTTTGAGCACTTATTATTAGCTAGGCGCTGCAACATGAAGTTAGGGAAATAAGGATACTAGTGTGTTCAGAATACAACTCTTGAGGTTATCTTGACTTATTAACTGAAAACAGTACTCCAATACCATTCCATTATGACTTATCCTCACTTCACATGCTTCTAACATTTCATGTAACACTACACGTATGTACTGTATCTGTAAATATACATATAAATACATAGTGTGTGAATAAAATAACCATTCCGCACTACATCAGTCTGTGGTCCTCACTACCATGTTACCACCGAGAGTAGGGACTATTACTTTTAACTAAAAACATATAGGCCCTATAAAAACACCCATATATCCTGCGTTTGAGAGCTGGTTAATATCTCAGTGATTACGGCAAAAAGAGAAGGAATTATTTTGAGTGCATTTTGCAATAAACAATGAACATAAGTAAATTATGCATTGACAACAGGCAGATTTGATTATAGTACAGATTACAGCAATTCTAGCACATTTTCTTTATGTAAATGGTCCAATATTAACTGGAAATACAGCTTATTCAAAACAAAATTGGGTAACTGGCAAGTGATGGATTCTAAAGGATCCTGCAAAACTCATACAAATGCCATCTGCTGGGCAAAGTGCTGAACTCTGTCAACATTTTCATGATTTTCACAGAGTAAGCCAATAATAACTGAGAAACACAATACTGTGAAACTTGGGGAAAATGCTTATTTTAAGGTCAGTATAATGATAAATGTGCCACAATTTATTGCCATTTACTTAGGGAGAATTCATAAGCTATTCAAGAAACTGAATGCAGGGGAAAATATGTCAACTATTTCAAGCTTATCAAGGTTCCTAATAAGAAATCCTGAAGGCATAATTTGGGAACCACACAAGCAAGCTTGTTTAACTCCCTTCTCTGACACTATATGAACTAACAAAAGATACCCTGCATGGTTTATATTCCAGAAGTGATTCCAGGCAGTCAAAAACACCCAACATAGTGACTGGCATACAGCTCGCACCTGATAAGAGACAGCTATTACTACTATTGTTACCAATAACAATTGCTGGCATAAAAATATTGTTGTTGAGTTTTCGGAATCTGGAAGAGTAATATCTAAATATGGAGTTAGCCAATGTCAAAGACTATCCTTTCTCCCCCCAAAATAAAATGTACTGCCAGGCCTGGCTTCTTACCAGTTTAAGGCAATATACATAGTGGAGAGAGGACAACAGCACAGAGTCTGGGGCCAGAAAGCCTGCACTCATGTCTCAGCTCCACCACTGACTGTGTGTGTGAGACACTGGGCAGGAAAACCTCTGTGCTTTACTCTCCTCCTCTCTCTAACAGGGACAATAAAGATTTGTCTAACTCATAACGTTGTTCTAAGTATTAAAATCAATACACATAAAGCACTTGAAAGTCCTTTATATGTGATATTCTTTCTGATGAATGAGGAGAGCACCCACACACACGGACAAAGCCCTTCTGTGGGCCACCTCTTACAGCTCATCACCCAGTACGGCAGCCCAGGATGGGGACAAGGAAAGCAGAAGGCAAGACTCTTCTGAGTCAGTGTTAAAGTCAAAACCCCACTGAGTTCATGAGCACCAGCTGCCGTCAGGTCACAAAAAGGGAAGAAAGAAAAACCTTTTTAGTTTTTGTTGTCGATGAGTATTTTTTAAAACATACTCCTTGCAGAAAAAACTAAGAATGCAGTTGAATACTCCATGCATCAAAAGGCTTTACGTTTCTAGTACTAGGTCCAAAGGAAACAGCTAGGAGCTAGAAACCAAAACAAAGATGTTTGCATAGCTGGTAGTATATGATCTTCAGTTAAGTCTGTAAGCTTCATGATGTCTTAATTTTCTTATCTATAAAAATAAATAAATTCTGCCCAAGTAAATTGTAAAAAAATATATAAATCTATAAAAATATAATAGCTGCCCTACCTCATGGGGCTATTGTCAGAATTCACAGAGAAAAGCCCTTCAAACACTACGAGTATTACATCAATAGTGGGGCTATAAATTTTTAAGAAAAAATTATATCCTGGAGCTAGTCCTCAGTATATGAAATTTGTGGAAGTTTGCTACTGTCTGAAGCTTCTAGATCAAAGTTCATTTTTGAACAGGTTATTTGAACAGCTGCAATAATCAACTAATAATTATAATGATTTTTGGTTTAACAGGTACATACAAACTATGCTGTCAATTTTTTAAAAAACAAAAAATTCATATTTTTTTAGCAGAAGAAGAATTGGATTCCAAAATAAATGATTTATAAACAAGGTGAGGAAAAATATATCCTTCCATCAAATAAGTTAGTCTTTTGAGAAAAATCATATTCTAAAATTTCAGCAAAGTCAAGTAACAATAAAGGTACTGACCTAATTGCTAGCTAAAGTCAGCATTTTAACAGTGACTGTACGCATGACACTGACAGAATAATCTTCCTCTTATTTATAAACTGAAAAGAAAGCCAAGAATTTTAAACACCTATATTAAAACTATGCACACACTTGGTCTCATAAGAATGACATTTAAATCACTACCACACTTTAAAAAGCAAATGCATGCCAATTTCCTCTCCCATCTGACTAGGGCTTTCAGAGTACTGTCTCTTTGTTTAAAATTCATGCTTAACAGGTTACAGCTTTAGTACTTCAGTACACAATTTTGTAAAACACGCCACATCATTGGGTTATTTTTATATTAACTGAACCCTAAATAAAGAATATCAACAATTAACCAGATTAATCCACCTGATTACCAATCTTGGCTTTGGTTTCTGTTACATATGACTGTAATATAATGAAACCTAGTAATATTTTTCTGAAGTATATTTAGGTAAATATAGATAATTGCATAGCTGTTTATTAAAATAAAGAGTATTGCTCAAGCATCAAAACACAAAATGGTATGAACACAGTATATGTGAGCTGTTCACTTTGTTTTCCAGGATTAAAGAGAAGACAATGAGGGGAAAATGAGGAAAGAGATATCAAGGAGCATTTCAAACTACCCTAAATTAAGGGTTCCTAACCCCAGAACTTTGTACCTGGGGCAGATAAAGTTATCTTTATTGTCATGAAATTTAGCACGTCCTTCAATTATTATTGTAGGCAACAAATCACATTAAATTTAGCCACAAATCTGTGATTTAATCACCAATAGAAATCATATAAACTTTCATGTTACTTTATGATTGTTAGACATCTCAAAATCTTGCTTATGCTCATTATGACGGCTAGTACAACTACCTCTATCTCATGCATCATATGATAAAGAAGCAAATCTGTTCAATTTGTTGCCAAATTTGCTGTCAAACAAATTTGTTGTCAAATATTGTTATAGCTATTTTTATATAATTGGCTTTCTCTGTAATCCTACTTACACTATACATTTGAAAACAGTATTCTAAGAATCCAGTCTGAGATCTTACCTAACTGCTAAGGGGTTCATGGCACCAAAAAAGGAATCCCTGCTCTAAATACATCTCAGGTTAAGTTTATGGTTAACAGTGGCTAGACAAGTAATTTAACTATCCAAAGCCAAAGTATCCCTAAGTACAGTTAGATTGTAATAAATTAAATGAGAATTACCTTTTCTGTATTTTCAGGCTGCTTTATATTATGTGTCTAAATATAAGCTGATATTGTCTTATGAAACCAACTTATTACACCAAATGAAATAAAATGAAATGAAACAGGACACAAGAAGGAATTATTTTGTCAATTTTCAAACATAAAAGCACAAAGCTACCCTACCAATTATAGCAAATAACTCAAAACTTAAAAAAAAAAAAAAATCCTCTGATGCCCGTTTAAGAAAGCCATGATAAAAATGTACAGAAAAATATGTGCCACATTAGATCTTTGGTTCAAGCCTCACAATCATTAATATTGTCTGTACTCAGTCGTGGCTCTAAAGGCCTCTGTGACCTGGACTCAATAACCAAATGCATCTATCTCCTTTTTGCCTTCTACGTGTATCTTCTACTCTTGTCAACCAATGACCACACCACTGTCATTTCCATCTCCATACCTCTGTTCTCTTAACTGCAGCAATATACATACATTCCACGTGTCATTCAAGTTAGGTCTATGCAAACTTGGTCCTCATTGAGCCCTCCCCTGGTCTGACAGGATCCTCGACCAAGCAATTTAGCACTTAGTTCCTCAACCATTCCATAATTGTTTCATGTATGATAGTCACTCTATGAACACTAGCTCTGTTCTCTATGGACAAAACCTAAAGTTCCTGGAAGGACACAACAGTCAACAGTTAACTGACTAATATGGGCAAAAGGATGCTACTAAGCTAACACTCAGCACAGAAAAACTAAACCATGATAGTTAAGTCATTACTTCTTAAAAATGTCTTGTTAATGACCATAAGGCAGCACAGCGAAGTCGGTAAGACTCACAACACTATCTATGCAACCCCACAAGTCACTTTTCTTCAACCTCAACTACCAGCTAGGGTGACTGTTTGTTTCTACATTATCTATTGAACACACATATGTTCATTTCTAATTTTAAGCCTTTAGTTTACTATTTCCTCCACCGGAATTTTCATTCTTCTCCTGGTATAAACGTCTTGCAAGGCACAGCTCAAGATCCACCTCTTCCATAAGTCCTTCCTTCCCCGGGTTAAGAGTATGCTCTCCCTAGGACATGGGCATAAATGGTCTCATCACTTGTCATGCAGTATTTCCTTGTACTATTTAAATGACCAAATGAGCCATAATAACTAAACTGAGAGCCATGGGGTTGGGGGAGCCCGTTCCATTCATGAAAGATATGCTTGGCTACAGGTGACAACAAAAAATGCGAACAGAAGGTTATAACCTGCAGTCCACAGATCTGTGATCTCCCTGAAGTTATCCACAAAATAGAGTGTCAAAAGAATTATGTTTTTCTGATGAGAGGACTATGGCTTTTGATCAGATGGCAAGAGGGCTCTGACAGTAAAAAGGTTAAATACTGATTCAGGAGGTAAATTTACTGGATATGATACAGGTCCAGTTATTTGTCTATGAGGTACACCTACTGGGCTAGACCTAAACGACTTACATATTAGAATAGATGCAAGGCCTCAAAGAGTGCCTCCAGACCTCTTAGAAGGCTAGTTTCCAATTTTAGTTTTGGGAAGTATATTAAATACGGGGGATGTTCTGAGATAATATAATAGGGGTATGGAAAAGGTTCCCTGGAAATTTGTTCCACTAAAGCAAAGCAGAGGACACAGAGGAATCAAGACCCCACCTTACCCTCTAAGGAGATTACAGTCTAGCAGAGGACATGTAATCATAACACAAAGCAGAACACGATGACTCCTTTTCTTAAGGGAAGCACAAAGCACTACAGGGTTCAAAGGAGGCAGACATGACAACTTTTTGATTTGGAAATCAAGAAAGGTAACAGCACTGGACCTTGATGAATCAGAACCATTTTAATTAGTAGAAAGGGGAATAAAACGTTAACGAAAAGCAAAAGGGTAAAAAAGATTAGAAGGATAAAGTGTAGGAACAAACACCAATTTCCAGTAGAGCAAGGATCCTTCCTTCTTAATTACTACTGGCTTTTATGCTGGAGCCTTTGGGAAGTTAAGGGTCTTGAAGAGTCTTGGGCCAACGGTTCCCAGGCATGCTATTAGGCTGCCAAGTACAAGAATGTGTACAGCCATCTACTCAGAATAGCAAGAATTATGAGCCCATGGGACAAAGTAACAATGATCACATCCTATGATGATGGTGTACCTGTGTAACACTGTCCCCATACTGCAGCAACCAAGACATGCATGGGAAGTCAGAACCCAAAAATAGTTTAACTTGCAAAATAATGACGTTAACGTCCAAAAACTGCTGAAATGGGATACATGGTAAAGGCACCCAAGGTTTTATAAATCTGAGTGGGTGGTGTCTTTGATTTAACTGTGTTAACTATTTGTGGGTATGCAAAAGTACATTTCTGTTCAAGTCCTAATAATTATCCAGGCTCCTCAAAAATTGATAGAATTATTTTGAAACCCAAGATCAATAAATCAAAAGAGAATCCCAGCTCTGATTATGAGGTAAAGAACAATTATATGAAAGAGAATCAGATTTTCATTCATAAGAGGTTGGAGACAAACACTTTTTGTTTTTTTTTTTGTTTTTTGTGGGTTTTTTTGCGGTACGCGGGCCTCTCACTGTTGTGGCCTCTCCCGTTGCGGAGCACAGGCTCCGGTCGCGCAGGCTCAGCGGCCATGGCTCACGGGCCCAGCCACTCTGCGGAACATGGGATCTCCCCGGACCGGGGCACAAACCCGTGACCCCTGCATCGGCAGGCGGACTCTCAACCACTGAGCCACCAGGGAAGCCCAAACACTTCTTAAATAAACACTTCTTCAGTAACAAGCAAAGAGTTAGATTGGGTTAGATTGGGAATGGAAGCTAAGAACCAAAGCCGACTAGAGTTCTAAGGGTTGCTAGGGGAAGTTCAGACCAATGAGACAGAGTAAAAGAAAGAATTCAGATAAAACTTCTTGAGATAACTAGGTTAAAGGAACCTGATTAGAATCAGCCTGCACTTAACATACCTCAATTTAGATAGAGAAATTACCACATTAATGTTGTAAGCTGAACAAGCTGAATTCTACAGTAACAGTGTGTCCCTATGTTTGCTGATATGACACAAAATATCTTGAAGTCTATTATCTCCTCAGCATCTGAAGTAATTTCTGGCTTCACTCAAAAGTGCTGTTCTGAGGATTCATTGTGAGAAAACATTAAAAAGAAGACAAAAAGCACAGGAAGTCAAATTCCTATGGAAAGGTGAGCATAACTACTGGGAACTGTGAGGAGAGTAGTGTACACTTTTAGTTCACTTTCTCTCTGGAAAGAGTTGGTTAATTAAACCTAATATATCCATCTGATATGGGCACAGATTATGCACATCACATCATCCCTTAAAGGGGTTTGTTTTTGTAAACTTCACATGGTTAACTTTATTATCCAATCATCTATCAATCAAAATTCATTTAAAATCAGCCATTTATGACAACTAAAGGGACAGTATGGTACAACTGATCTACAAAGACCATAAGCCAATTTTCCCCACAGAAAAAAATTATAGATATGTAATTTCTAAACTTCAAAATGAGATTTTAACCTTTCAAACCTAGAAGTTTATATTTATATTCCAAAATTAAGGAGTATCAGAAATTCATGGCCCATCAAACTACTTGTAGCCACAAAGGAGAACCTGTGGTACTTAACATGATCAGGAGGCTACCTACCCCCATTTTATAATTCAGACAGCTAATTTTCCTTTAAAAAAAATTAAACAGAAGAATCAGTAAACCCTAGAGTTAGTCATACCATGCCTTCAAAACCAGAAGGCACACATACAATATATTCCTAAGACTTATGAATAATAAAAGAAAAGCCAGGTCATTTCACTGCAGATTTTATGTGGCATGATTTGTGTTTTTCCCCTAATTACATTCTAACTCTTTTGAAAGGTACCAGGTATGTCTGTTACCTGCAGTAACTCACTTAATTAAAAGACAGGACTAATAAGACATCTGGCACTGGACTCCTGACAGTGGCAGACAACAGAGTTTACTATTTTAAAAACAAAAACCAACAGCAGTACAATCACATTAATCTTCAGTGAATTACTTTAACATTCAAGAGGACTGTGTTACAAGAGGTGACACCACCACATCCCCTCCCCAGGCCCTGAAGAAAGAGAGGAGCCAAAGGAAGTACACAGAGCAGGGGGGTCTCTTGCCAATAAACCTCAACATGGGAATAAGCTTCTGGAGGGGAAGATGCAGAGGCTTCGTAATCCACATCACTGTTGGGTTAATAAGGACTGGCTATCAAAGGCCTAAAATAATGCCACCCTCCTCCCATTACCCGATTCTCAGTTACTTGAATAATGTGCTGGCTGCAGGGAGAGCAGAGAGAGTGACAGAGACACACACAGTACCTGTTGTTGAGAATTGTAGTCAAAAAGTCCCACAGTTGCTGCTGCTGAGTCCACAGGTACCTGCGTGCCTGAATAATCAAACTGAAGAGGCTCCATGCCCACATGTTCCATGGGGTCCAAGGGGACACTCTGGGACTCCATGTTGGAGAAATCCTCCACAGGCTTGGCACCATTGGTGCTGGTCAGCTGGGCTAAACCCTCAGAACCATTCTGGTTTGGACCCAGAAGATCCACTTCATTAGCAGAGTTCTGGCAATTACCAGGGGTACGGCTAAACAGAGAAAGTAAAGGGCATTAAACCTTATTTTGAGTGGGGAGGGACACTACAGCAACCTAAGTTTAAGGACAACGTGCTTGACACAGCTCATTACCAATAGTATTTAAAACTACTTCTACAAAATGACTGGAGACCCTTCTGGTGCTTATATGTTCTATCCTATAAAATGACTCTTCTATTGCTTGCCTCTCCACCACAACCCACCCCTTAAATTTACATTAACTGCTATTAATTTACAATCCCTTTAACCAAGGGGCCCAGATTTGAGGAACACTGGATGAACTGGGGAAAAAAATCACTGCCTGTGGCATCCATGAAAACAGAGATCCCAAAATATAGGTAGTAAAATATGCCCCCCAAAAGCAACATCTACTCTTTAAACAGAGTCAATGGACAAAGTAGTTTCTAAGGGGAAATTCCACATCTGAGAATAATTCTATTTCAAAAAAATATTTTTTTAATAGGTGAAAATTTTGTGTGTGTGTGTGTGTGTATTTCCTGGGTACCACTGGCCACTGATAAAACTGTCTCCCCTTTTCCCCTTCTAAGAAACCAGAAGCAGACCATTACAAAATAGTACAAAATAAATTCATATCTAGGATAAGCCCCTGCTAAGGAGACAACTCTAAGAATTAAAAGTAATATGAGGATGTAATTTATCATCCAAACCAGGACACTCCTAAGAGCAAAAAAAAGGGCAGTGTTAAGAAATATCCTGGGACACAGGTATAAACAAATACTGTCCTGGGTAATTCAGGACACATGATCACCCTATGTAAAAAGATTACAGGACTATATTATTCCAATTCAGACTAATATAGAATAATATTATATTCTAGTCAGGGAGTGTAGCCTGTGACTACATTCTAAGCCTAAAAGAAATCTTATCGCTGGTACAAGTGAAAGCTCTTGTCCTGTTCCTCGACAGACACACAAACCCTACCACTACCACCTGTCCCAGAGTCAAATACCATAAAACAATGCCACAGGCTGCTTGAGATTCAAGATGGAGAGGCTACCCAAACTCATCTGAAAGACCTTAGATAAATGTTTATTTCTCTGTGTCTCAAATTTCTTCCAAAGACTGTAATTCTTTACACTCACAAGATACAAGTTAGGTTAGGAAGACTAAACAATCGAACGCTGTTCTACAATGACCCAAAATATATTTTAATTTGACTCTGTAGATTATTAGGATAAGGGGTGGGTGGGCGGGCGGGTGTGGGTGTAGGTACACACACATTAGTTTTAGACTACAATTACATTACTAAAAATTAAATTCTCTTAACTATACATGAGTGACTAAGGATTTTTAAATTTTAAAAAATCATATACCATCACTAAAGGTTAGCTACATAAATGAAGAATAAACACAGTATCGTTTTATTACTGTGCATATTAAAATTATAGGGTAAAACCTGCAAATCAATTATGACCAGAGATGGAATGAGAGGCCTCCATGGAAGGGATATGATTAAGAACAAGTCACTTGAGCTGCATCTCTGGTTCTTCAAAATGAAGAAAATGATACCTAACCTGCCTACCTCAAAGGGAGCTTATGAGTCTCAAGGAAAAGAATGCTTAAGTTCTCAACTGTTTTTCCTTCCATTCTAACATGCCAGAGCCATATGACACACTTCCCTTAGTAACCAAGATTTCTCCCAAGATAGTGATTTGGGAGAAATCCCAAGGCACCCATCCCAGGTGATTTTGATATTTGAGAATCACTGAAATAATCTTTATGAAATCATCCTGCAAATTACAGAGCTCTATACAAATGGGAAGTCTATTGTTTTGGCAAAACATCAGGCATGGACAAATCTTAGAAAGTTCCACCTTACCAGTTAATTTACAATCTTTGTGGTATGGCCTACACTAGACCCAATAATTAAAAAGGACACATAGGGAGGGAAAAAGAAAACTAAAATCAAAATAAAACTGAATGAAAACAAAAACCCATAACCCCCATTCAAAAATCAGAAGTGTAAAACATACAAACCTAAAATCTTTGACGTCTGCGTCAATCCCATTCTGCACTGGTAAACCATTGGTCTTGTCCATCACATCACCCTCCTCCTTCAAATCTCCTAGCTTATCTCCATCAAACGTACCCTTGTTCTTCTTTTCACCTTTGTCGTTTTCATCACTGTCTGCATCCCTTGGGCCCTGTTTAAAAAATAGCTTCAGCTTCACTAATCATCATCAACTAACAATAGTGGGCTACCACTGTGGACACCAGACTACACTAGATGCTAATTAGAACAGGAGAGTGTCCATGACCTTTCAAGACATTACAATCTAATTAACAGACAACACAGAGGCAGGAACACTGCAGAAAGTCTTGCCAAATGGGGGAGACAGACATACATTTATGTTACAGAGATTAGGACAGTCTTATCATGCCCAGTGTCCCACCACCCCATTTTTTTCCTTTCTACCCAAAGCCCAACCACAACTTTATATCTCTTGGTTCTACTTCTCTGCTCTCAAATCTAACTCTATAGAGTAGCTCAACTCCTAATAAGCCCCAGGAATGGCAGCTAATAGTATAGTTGGAATGTACTAAGCCTACAAAATGAATTTCCTACTTCCACTGCCGATGTAAACTCCTCCCTTACTTCTGAATATTGAGCTAAGTGTGGTCTAACATCATTCCAATTCGATTACTCTATACACTTCATCTTGGGATATATGCCCTGCTAATTTGCACCACCACCACCCCAGTTCCACCCAGTATCTCATGGCTTACTGAAACTATAATTCACCAAACATCCTACACTTGATTTTTTTAATCCTTCAAAACATGTTAAATATAACTATGAAATTCTTTCACAAAGAGTACTCTAAGAAGTGCTTACCAGTTGCCTTCCACTGCCTGTCCCATACCAGGGACTACATGAGAGCGTGTTAAGCTGAATCATTAATGCAACAGAATTTATCTCTGAAGTGCTTCAAACTACAAACATTAAAAGACTGGACCTAAAAGAACTGATGTGGTGCCAAGCATACTGATGTCCTGTTTTTTAAGGAAATTAAGTCTGTCTCCTCTTACCAACATTCTAAGTTAAGACATGGACATTTAAAGCAAATATGTCTTGATTTCCAGAAGGAAAAGAAGGTTTGGTATAGTGACTTGACATGGTACAGAAAGCTTTGCAAAACCTTACCCAAGGGTTAAGTAATTTTGCTTTTGTAAAACTAGAGAGAGGTAATCTTGCTTGTCCCCATCACTGACTTCTGGTTTAAGGAAGAAACAAATAGACCTGGACCAAAAGAAAGCTCCTGGTAAAAGGGAAGATCCAGTCAGAAGATGATGAGAACTACTGCACAGCATTTCCAGTCACCACAACCAAATTTCATTTGGGGGCGGGGGGGGGGGGGATCACAAATGGAAGCTAAAGCAGCAGACACTCAGTTATGAATGGTTAGGTAGGCCTGCAAATGCAAAATAAAAAGACGCTCTCAAAGTAGTTCTTAGCCATCTCTGGCCCAGAAAGACCAGACTCAGGGACCTTGACAATCTTAGACCTTTCAACTACCAGTTCAAAGCCAATTTTGCTTTCAAAATCATTCTCTGTTCAAATGTGACACAGAAAAAGAAAGATTTAATGGCTAGTATGAATAAAGGAACATATACCAGAAGGGAATTAGAAAGGATATAGTTTTATAAAACTTAGTTTTATGTAGCAGCAAGATAGTAAACTATAGTTTTGGCAGCAAATGAGATATAACTTCTACATCTTCAAAGTATTATACTGTTATTGGTTCAAAAGGAGTAAATGACAGCCAATTAAGCATGACATTGAGATCCCAAACCAGATATGGGAATATGACAGGATTCTAAAGAAAGAAAGAGCTTTCAAAATGTCCAGAGATAAAAGCTCCCTCCTCCTACAAAGCTAAAACTGACAGAAGCTATGTACTCATTTTTATATCCCCAGTACTGAATACTGTTCTGGGCAGAAGTTCAAAAAATATGACAAAGAAAACTGAAATGACAAAAAAAAATACTGCAAAACTGAACTGATAAAATAAGAAGGATCCTCCCATTATCTTTATCATCAGGTAGGAGTCCAGGAGGTGGTGATAAACAACTGTACCTGAACTAGACACCACTAATGTCAATAATAAAAAAAAGTATTAGAAGGATCATCCCATCCTACCAACACACTTAAGTAATCTCCCACAAATCTACAAATCAAGTCACTGGCTCAGGAGGAGCAGTTCAGCTCCAATTTCTCATAAGGAGTTCAAAAGGTCTACAGGCAGGGCTTCCCTGGTGGCGCAGTGGTTGAGAGTCTGCCTGCCGATGCAGGGGACACGGGTTCGTGCCCCGGTCCGGGAGGATCCCACATGCCACGGAGCGGCTGGGCCCGTGAGCCATGGCTGTTGAGCCTGCGCTCTGCAACGGGAGCGGTCACAACCGTGAGAGGCCCACATACCGCAAAAAAAAAAAAAGGTCTACAGGCAAAAATGGGAAGGAAATTCGATAAAGCAGCAATAGGAAGTCTCACCAACGAGCAAGAAATCTGGGTCCAGAAGAGACTCACTCACCAAATCAATGTTCTTCATGATCTTTCCCCAGTGACCCTTCACAAGGGCTTGCTGAGAAGCTGCTTCCCTTCTGTAACAGCCAACGGCTCTGGCCTGAACACTTAGTCACTCATACTTACATTCTCAATTTTACTACCAAGGGCAGATTTTCAAAGATATCCCTGGGATGGGCTGGTTTTTGCCAATGTTATACAGTCCACTTATATAAAATATAGCTACCTGGTTTTCTACTCTGACTAGGCTAGTAATGCCTCAGCAGAACAGTAGGTTCCTCCTATTTGACAGTGAGGGACCCAAGGAAGGCTTCCATACTTGATCTGGATGGGTTACAGTGGGTGTTTCCATCTGATAGAAATTCATGAAGATAAACGTTTATGACTTGTACACATTTCTGTACATGGTTTTAACAAGTTCAGTAAATCAACAAAAGCCCTAAATTAAAATAGTTGACATGAAGTCTGATTTCTGAATGACACCAAGAACACAAGTAGGAAGCTATTCTGTCAAAAGTCTGTTATTAAAAGAGAATACAGAACACAGGGTTCAGGATCATAAAAATGGTCTCTTAGAAATCTGGGGACCCTAGAGAGAGAAGAATAAGGGTATAAATGGGCTGGTATGTTTTATGGGATTTTAAAGTTTTTTTAATGTGTAAGATAAAGTATTCCTTTAGGAAAATACTAACCCAGATTGCATAGAACCTATACTCTATCTCAACTGCTAACATTTACTGGACTTTGGACAGGTCATTAAACCTGAGTCTTTAGTTTCCTTTTCTATAAAACAGGGATCATTTTGTTTAAAACAGAGTAGGTGTAAACATCAATGAAACGATGCATATGCAAAAGTTTATTATAAAGTATAAACCATTTTATACAAATATGATACTAGTAAAAACTATGCACTGGGATAATATTTCTTATATAACATTATCTGTGATTTTAAGATTAAAAATCTTCAATGCTCCCAATTAAGTAGTTTAACTCAAAGAAAAGGGTATAGCCAATCTGGCCCTCCCAGAGACACTGTCATTTTCACAATGCAGAGTGGCTCTATTGTTAGTGTTGAACATCACAATCTTTTTAAAACTTTGCAAGTGTCTGGGCATTCTCCCAGAGATTCTGATTTAACTGGTCTGTAGAAGCTCCCACAAATGTTTTTAAAAGTTTCTCTTCCAATAAGCACTCACAATTGAGAACCACTACAATCAAGTCCAAATAAGTATCCTAAAGGCAAGGGGTATGTTTTGCTTTTTTGTCACATATTACCTAGCACATATTAATATTAAAAAAGTCTATTGAATAAATGAAATAAAAATCAAAGAAGGATTAATAGCATCCTTTTGTTGTAGGCTCCCTTTAGATAAATTACAGTCCAAAACTGTAACCCAAATTCAGGCCTCAGAGAGTGCTCAAAATGCAAAGAGGCCAAGCCCAATCAAAATCTCTAGAGTAGGGCAAGGAGGGTTCTTGAGAGATCAGATCCCAGATCTACACAGAGATGGAACAATATGTTCTGTTGCTAGATATCAAAGAACCGAGAGAAGAGCAGACAGAAAGAAGAACCAGGTACAGCGTGGATCATAGTCCATCCAGCCATGGCTCAGCTTCCTCAAAAGCCTCACATAACAGGGGGAATATTTCAAGGAATACCTATTAATTCTGAATGAAGTCAGAGAAATGAGAACTTAATTTTTCCTGCTATTGCAGAGATCCCACCACAAAGCTCCATATGGCAGAAGTCACATTCAATGAGATTAGTAATTTTCTTCCCTTTTTTTCTAAAACAATATTTTTGTGTATTTGCTTGACACTCAAGTCCTAAAGCCATAACATTAACTAAAATATTGGTTTCTCCTGTGTACACTTCTCAGTTTTTCACAAAATGCCCCCAAAACACCAAAATGTCAATTTTCTTTGAAGTTCAGCAGCTCAGTAGCTCCACTAGTAAAAAATTTCAAATATTAAAAAAAAACTGAGTAAAAGTTTGAAATTACTAGTCATGTGAATTACGTTTAAATTAACATATTAAATATAATCATATTGTGAGAAACGAATAAACAAACCAAAGTAGCGTATACCTTAGTAAAAAGCAATATAGCTAAGAACTGAAATCAGAACAAAGTTTGAATTCAGGTCCCACCACTTCCCTTCTAACCCTCATTTTCCTCATCTATAAATTCATAGGGACAACATCAACCTCAAAGGGTTGTTGTTTCAGGTATTAAATAAGGCAATTCATGAATGTGCAATTCCTTTTAAAAGATTATTTTAAATATTTTGTCTAATTTTCACATTTTCCCCACTGCCTTTCTCAGACACACCCACCTTCACCTTCACTCCCCCTAAAGCTTCAAATTTGCTGGATAGCTTATGTTTTCCCCCCTGGAAAGACTATGGCTTTAATTACTAAACCCTCTGTCCCATTGACTTTTCTGAAATATCTGTACAGAATCAAGCCACCACCAATTATTACATTTCATCAAATATGAGACACCATCAATTTATAAGACATACCATCATTTTATGTGTTGCTAAAAAGGAAACACTGGCAATTAAACTATATCATTTAACGCATCCCAATTTCAAAATGAACAAAAGTGGGGAGGTGTGCGCTTTAGAAACAGTGGAACGTGGAATATACCAGGCGCTGTGTATATGATCACCCAATTCCTGGTATGCAAAAAGGTAAGAAGAGTGTTCCCCTCTGCTGTGGTACCACCATATCCAGGAGGAAAAGACGAAAACCAAAAAAGGTTTTCTGAAAGTTGTGCTTTTTTAACTTTTTATTTAGTCAGTGTCTAAAAGCTTGACATCGCAAAGCAGAGCACACAGATTTCTTGTTCAAAGGAAGCTCAAATCTGAAGGGGCTCCAACCTGAGATAAAAGTTTCTGAATTTGATCTGTAATCTTCCAAGAAAATTATAGAGCAGTATTTATCTAACTTTAATTTTATACAAATCACCTGTGGGTCTTGTCAAACTGCAGACTTTGATTCAATAAAGTCTGGAGTAGAATCTGAGAGTCTGCATTTCTAATAAGCTCCCAGGTGCTGATAATTTTACTGGCCCAAGGACGTTGTGGAACAAGATTTTATAAGGCTTACAAAGCATTTTCATATATATTACATAGCCATATGAATTAGACTTTGTGCAAATGAGGAAATTAAGGTCCAGTTGAGACTCAAACCCCTGCATTACACTCCACAAAGTTTTTAAACAAAAATCAATTAAAGTGGCACTGGCTGCCTGAAACAAATGCAGTGGAGGCTAGAAAAGCAAGTCATCAATTTTGTGACCTAAGTGAATTGCCATGAGTGTGCAAGCATCCTCCAGGTCAGAAAGCACCCAGTCTCTACAAATAAGCAGAAAGGTCTTCCCAAGATATTTTTTCTAAAAGTCTTTCTTCTGCAAATTTAGGGTGGCCTTGACGCTAAATGAAGTTTACAATGGTCTTCTCATTTACCTAGGAACCATAAACCAGAAAGGTAGAAATGACGATCCACTTTTCTGACTGGCTAGGCTTCAATCTATGTGATGATCAGCTGGTGTTTCAAAAGACCAATAGCAGGGTCCTTGGATGGGTAATTTCACCCAGTGGCCTCAAAACAGAGTAGTTACATATGATTGTGTAACCACCCAGAACCATGCTTTGTTTTGTTTTGGGGTGTTTGGGGGGATGGGTAAGGGGACCTGTCTTTTTCCACGAATCAATAAAATAAAGGATATAAAAAGGAAATAAATTAAAAGACTTGACTCTGACTTAACTGGTATTCTGCGTTTTCCCATTATTCTGAAAACTGCTACCCTGAAGTTGCTGATTCATACTCAGAATACTATCAAAACTTTACAGTGGGTGCTGAGAACAAAACACTGCTGTCAGATTCTTTTCAACAGCCTGCAAGTACTCTTATCTCAGAAGCCAAAACAACTAAGCTGAGTCCATTTGTACACTCAAAATGAACTTAAGGCTCAGGAAAGCTAGACAAAGAGTTAAATACCTTCATTCAAGCTTAACCGTAAAACAACCTTATTGAAAATGGAAAACCACTGCAAATGAGTAATTACTTTAGTTCTAAACCCCTTTAACTGAGAAGTTAATCAGAGTCTGGCTTATCTGTTGTCAGTATCTGAGAATAGCCCCTTAGTACTTGATTTGAGGTCTACATTCATTATGCCATCAGTGATGATGTTTTTTAGCTCTCAGGGGATTAAAATGCAGCTTCTCCATGGCTTATTGGAGGTAATGTTGGTACAGCCACCCCAAAAAGAAAAACATCTGAGTGCTCTGATCCATAAACCATCAATTACTACTCTTTAGAACAATTATCTACAAGAAGCAGATATTCTGTCTTCCTTGGCCTCTGAACTCAGCACTCTGAATGACAAACTAGATTTATTTTTTTAAAAAAAAAAAGGCCCACCTCTTCCCATAAGATCAGCAGGATACAACCAAAAAGCTCATAAAGCAGTTCATTTGATCCTCAGATCAAACCAAAAGATTACACGTGCCAATACGATGGACTGACGTCACTAATCAGTCTTCCTGTATCACCATTTAGGTGCAACTCAAGTCAAAATACAGGATAATAGGATAATATTTCATTACTCACAACCTTCCTTCTGAAAAGTTGGAACACAGATATGGAGAATTTTCATTTATCATTATGCAAACCTCAACAGCTCAGTAACGCAGATGCTTTTTAGAGAGTTCAATTTTCTGACCTCTATCCTGAGTTCTTCCAACTTCCTCTGGTGACAATACTAAAAATCACCAATCTCTCAAGACAATTAAGGACAGAAGCCACCTTTACAAAATCAAATAAGATACTGAATACAAAAGATACAGCCTCGTTACAGATTAATGAAATAATTGTTTAAAAAGACAGAAACAGGAAAAAAAATAATAAGTCAGCCCCAGTGTTTTACCTTTCTCCTAATTCTAATTATTTTTCTTCTTCCTACAAACTTCACAGTAACCCAGGCACATGCCTGGTGGCTAATGCCCAAGACTTAGAAGCTGGTCACACATTATAGAGAATTCATGGCAAGAGTCATAGAGGTTCCAGTTCACCACAGTAATGACTTACCTATGCATGACACTAACTTTTCTCCTACAGTAAATAAGTAAAAGTTATAGGCACAAGTTGGAAGGCAGCACTTCCTCTGAGGAATCTGCACTCTTGAGATGAGGGAAGTGTGAGGTAAGAAAAAGAGGTGAGCTGGGGATAAGCTGAAAGAAGAGAAGAAGTAACACCATCCTTCCCATGAGACAACAGGCAAATGATCATTTTGCCTGATCCCATTCCTCACATCCAAAGGGTAGATCTTGTTCTTCCCAAGTAGCCTCCTGGGAAGGTTCAAATACAAGAAGTCTTTTCCAATCTGATCTACAAGCCACTAAACCTGACCTATGCCGCTGCAGGGTCAAAAGACCCAGAAGTAATCAGGTCAGCTTTGGAACAGCTACCATGCAAGACTCAGACAAAAGCCCCAGTTTAGTCCCTTGAACTTCCTGAAGGTAATTATACAAATGAACGATCCTGTTCTGGCTAAATTCCTCAAACCAAATTTCTAGATGTGGAGCTGGGAGAAATCCAAACCAGCCTCTTAAATAAGTTCATTTTGCACCCCCCACCCCCCATTTTTTTGGTGGAATCAAAAGCTCCGGCCACGTGTCAAATGTCAACGTCAGCTGAAGCATCCATCATCTCTGACGTGCCTAGAATAAAGCTAACTCCATGGGAATTCTGGTTACCTTGGATGCCACCTGTTATCTTCCGGCCAAGCAAGTCAACAATCATTCATTTCATGTCCACTAACGTATTAAAGAATTGAACTTGACACTTGAGAAAGCTGCACCAAAAATGTACTACTGTGACTCTAGAGAAGTTTCAAGTGGAACTGGGAAAATAGGACCAAGCCTCTGATACCTAGCAACAAATGACTAACAGTAAAAATACTGACAACAAATGCTATCAAGATAAAAGAATGTAAGATAGTTGTAAAGGCAAAGTTATTATTATGATCTGGGGGAAAGAAGGTCTCTTAAAATGATTGCCAACCAGTAGTATTAGCCCAGAAAGACTTCAGGGAGAAAGTGCTTTGAAAAGGTACAAAACAAGTTGAGTCGGGAGAAAAGGAAGGAAGAAAGATTCAGGGTGCCTTTCATGGCCTTCCTAGCTGTGACTTGGAATATAAAACCAGTCACAGAAAACAAAATGAGGAAGACTCAAACAGAAATACATCTTAAGACTTCTAGATCTAGAAAGTCAATGGTATAAGAAAGAACTAGTTTTGAGAAAGGCTATCAAAGATGCTTGAGGAAGACTGCTTTAAGACTTCAAAAGGGAAGAGGCTGTAGACAGAGAAGCTGCTCTAGCTACAATTTAGCATCGGAGAGGTCAATGGTGATGAATCTGAAAAAAACTGAAATACAGAATTAACAGAACTTCTAATTTCCTGATAGCCTGGGTATGAGAAGCAAAGCTACTCAAAGAGGGCCAAAGATCATTCCATAGTTAAAGCCTAGCTAGCAAAAACAAGAATGACCCAACATATCTGATCCATTTTAAGGATCCTAGGGTATTGGCAAATCACTCTCTCAGATCTATTCCCTACTGACACCTGCCTTCAGCTTTGTGTTAATTCCTTCTCTTTTTATTTTTGTTTGTTTGTTTTAAACTAAAAATGGTGTTTTCTGGTAGGCCAATGAACTGCGATCTAGATTTAAGTCCTTACCTCACATTACTATCAATGAGTCCCCAAAAAACATCATTTCTCTATTTTTAAAAAGTTTAGTTTACATCTCCTGCTGTGTTTGCTGAAATCTAATTGCAATAAAAGCGTTTTTTAAAACCCTGCACTTAGTGCTGTGAGTATCTAAGGAAACTAAACAGGCATGTTTTGCTTTAGGGGAAAGGGGAAAGAGAGAGAGAGAGAGAGAGAGAGAGAGAGATAGGAACAAGTTCCTCAAGCCAACTTACAAATCCTCCTTTTCTTAGACAGGAATCGCCCGGGGATGAGCTCAACACATACTCCACCATGCTAACGCCTAGTCCCCCACTCTCCGACCGTGGGGACAGTACAGAATTGACCTCACTGTTCACATGGAAACTCTGACCAGGTCTTCTCTGCACCATGATTGGCTGGGAAACTGAATGATCTACAAAAAAGATACACAAGCATGATATAGTGCAGCCAGAGGCTCAAACAAATTATGAGTGATGTCTCATGGATAAACCAATGACTGGGAATCAGGAAACCTGCCATGGTCAGTTGAGCCAAAACCTCCTATTGTGTTTTCCCTAAGTATAATATACTACATAAGCTAAGGAAACGGAACACACCCCTCATATATCCAGGATAGCAGAGCAATACAGCAGTTCACATAACTGGTTTATCTAGCTAAGTGGATAAATTAATGTTTACCCCTTTCAAGTAGCAGAATTTCTTTTTAATATATTTTATTGGTAATGTTACTGAAACAAAATGTGATCTTACTGCCCTTTTTAAAACAACATAATTTGATCTTTTCTGATGACCACTGTCATCTGAGGTTCCATTCTTATATTGCTATAACACAGCACATCAGCTTTTGAATTTTCTGTCTCCTTCCTCCCTATCAACTGTCATTTCTTTCTGCTGTCGGTATGTCTGCCTCTACAAGTTCTCCCCATCCCTTTCTTCAGGGGTAGTCAGTCAGAAGAGTGTCCATACCCAGTGACTTATTTGGCCCAAACCACATTTATAGATAGATCACCCCATACACAGTACACAGGGGCAAAGGGAGGAGAAAGAAACATGAACTTCAAATGGCAGGCATTGATTTTCTAATTCCAAGTATGCTGACAGCAGTACAGAACAAGAAGTTGTAGCTGAAATTACGGTCGACCATTTCAAGACCATTCCCCTGTGGCTAGCACTTCAGTAAAATATTGAAGACCTGATTTTGTGTAAATTATGTTTTAATAAATTACATCATATAAGCTCCTTCATGGCAATTATACCACAGGACAGGACATTGCTTGACATGCTTGTCACTGATGTAAAATTCACAACTTGCCAATTGCTGAGGAAAGGAGCTCTAAGACAGGCATAAATCACAGTACAGATGCTAGATCTAGATTACCTGATGTTCCCCAGGCACTGTCTCGCCATTGATCACCCAGGAATATTCCTTTTGGTCCATCTTTGCTGGATTCATCTGTTTCCCAAAACTTTTTACCTGGCAAGAGCTGCTGCAAATTAAAAATAATAGATGCTTTTAAAGAATTCATAAAGGATGAAAGTACAGCAGTCAACACTTTCTTTTAGACAAGGGTACTGAAGATGCTCACGTGCCCTGAAGGTCTTTAATCACAGTGTTCTGACTCCACAGATTGTGGTCAGAGCACTACTATATGTTTGGTAAAAGTCACAAAGAGGCCTAATGCAAGGGGGGCTACAGATCAACCCATCACAATAGAGGCTCAGCTTAAATATCTAGAATTATTCACTTAATCTATGCCAAGATTTTTAAGGGGGGGGAGAATTCATACTAGACCTATCAGCTAACTGCTAAGAAGATTCTTACTGAAAAAGAAAGCACCTACAACTACTAAAAGGCTACTTCTGCCTACATGTATATTAAGGGGACCTACAAAGTTACTCAAGCTGTGGCATGAACTCAGACCCCAGCTATGGAACACCAGAGGCAAAATTCACCTCCTTCATACACAGAGATTCTGTTTAACTAAAATACTTTCAACACCACAAAGAAAAAACTAAAACAAACCAAAAACAAAAAAAACTTCCCAACCACAACATTAACCTGTTCCAAGATTTTGGAAAGACAGCAGCTATTCCCCATTACTGGAAGGGAAATAAAAATCTCCTCACCTCAGTTAATCTTAAGAATACTTAGTAATGCCGTTAAAGTGACTTCACAAAACATTCCACACCTCATAAAAATGCAGGCATCACTAGCCTTAACTTAGCTTCAACCAAAGAAATGCAAACTACCCTTTCAAGCAAAACACAGTACAGTTTTGCACAAGATCAAAGCATTAGTGACCTGTTACAAAGTAAATTTCCACTAGAATCCCACCATTCTTCCTTCTGGTTATCAGCTTCACTCACTAAAATGTCCCTCTTATTTCTTCTAATTATGTTTTCACTTCAGCTGCTACTAGTCAAACCAGAAACTCAGAAGTCTGAGATAGTACACTGCTTTTGAGCATAAAAGAGCTGAATTTCTCAGAGGAACAGAATAAAAAAACAGAAAGTACAAAACATTTGCTCTCTCCTTGACAATAAAGGTTTACCTTTTCTATTTATAACCCATAACCCAATGATAATGAAGAAACATCTCAATTTTGCCCTCACTAAAATGAATCTCAGCTTTCCAACCTAAATTCTGGGTTTCTCGACATCAATTTATTCTAGCTCTATAAAACTATCTGGTAGACATGGGTTACTACCTGGAGCAAAGCAGCTTCCCTTGTACTTTTTTCCCCCACCTTGTTATCTTCTAGTCCAACAAGGTCACGACAGAAGACACATTTCGGTCTGACACTTAATTGCACAGACGCATTGGTTTACTTGAAGATGAGCAGTTCCAGCAGTCAATTCCTAATGTGCCTCTATGGTTCATTCTCTGAGAGAAGCAAGGACACAGCTGGTCTGTTAACTTGAGGGGGAGGGGGCAGGGGTGGGAGGGAGAGCCCAGACCACAGCTAGGCAGTGGAGTCAGGAA
This sequence comes from Neophocaena asiaeorientalis asiaeorientalis, assembly GCF_003031525.2. Lineage (NCBI taxonomy): Eukaryota > Metazoa > Chordata > Mammalia > Artiodactyla > Phocoenidae > Neophocaena > Neophocaena asiaeorientalis. The sequence continues at coordinate 8,261,624 of NW_020175402.1, forward strand.
GTCCTGGACTAGACAACTTTGATGTGTCATAGGACAAACTGCAGGACTGCCCTGGGCCTCATTCTCTTTGCACTGATGAAGGAAATATTTTTCAGGCTGCTGTGATGATTAGAGATGTTGCTGATGCGGGCCTAACACAATGCCCACCACGCAGGAGGTTCTCAAAAAATGTATTCAGTGGCATTACACCAAGGCAAAACAGCTGTAAACCACAGATGGGACCCTGAAAATTAATGTGTACTAACGCACAACTCTAGAATTCTTGCCTTTGAACTTATTTTTCTCCTCTTAATCTCAAAAATGCCCTCCTATAAGATTACAAATAGAATTTCTTTCCCTATTGGTTGTACCCTTTCCAACTAACATTCCGATTTTTCTCTTGTATTTTGTAGGGAGTGTAAGCAAACAGGAGTCTGCATCAACTTCTCCTGTGTGTACCAGAAGAAAGAATGTCAGCACAAGGGACTCCTCACTTGTTGGTTAAGTTCAGTCTCCATATATTGGAAAGAGAGCAAAGATGATCAAATATATTCATTATGGTGCTCATCCCTCTCAACACAAACTTGGTAATCTTTATTCAAAACTCAAGCTTCTCTAAGCCACCAGCCTCCATGTGCAAATATAGTCTGTCCATAATTTGTCAAATTGCTTAGTGAAAGCAGCAGCCCTTGAACTCAAGGCTTCAAAAATGACTTCTAAGATCTTGTCATCTTTCCTCATAGCTTGCCAGGTTGTCGCAACATGCAAAGCCAGCAAAAGCAGGTCCATATATAAGCAAGGCTGTTTCCAGGCCAAATTCTCTCATAAGGAAACAATAATACAACAGACATGTAGAAAGGTACTAAAAAGTGGAGACTGTACTTCAAAGTAGTAATAGATGCAACAAATCTCAAAGGAATACAGTCATCCCTCATACCCATGGGGGGCTGGTTCCAGGAGCCTCCTTGGATACCAAAATCCTCAGGCGCTCAAGTCCCTTATATAAAACGGCGTAGTACATACAATGCACACAGTACACACCGAAAAATTCAAAACCCTAGTCACATACCAAGAGGAAATGGTGTCTTCCACTACTAACAGTATGTATAAATATAAATCCTAAATAGATGCTAGGAGCAGCCCCCAAAGTAGTAAAACCCCATATGCTTTAGCAAAGTAACCAAGATCAATTAACTATTATTAATGAAAACAGCAGGGACTGAAAAGGCAAGTCTGTAAGAGATAAAGAAAAAGGAAGTGGTAGAAGAAGGTGACAGCAAGCCAATTCTGGGAGGAAAAAAGACAGAACCTATGGTTTGCAAGAGTGCTCTGCAGATGAAGAAAAGTAAACTACTGTATCAAGGTACCTGGGCAAGGACAGAAGCAAACTTAGCAAAGCTCCTCAGAGTCTCTGGACCTTCCACAGCATTTCTCTTTCCTCCAAAACATACCCTTCTCCACTCTTCAGCTGTGTGGCAAGCAGCACCTGAAACAACTCCTAATGTCTGTACCTCTTGGTACTCAGTCCCTTGTGTAATTCCCCCTCTTATCCTATCTGTGGGCTGAACCTACTGACTTGCTCCTAAGGAGTAAGAGAGGGCAAAAGTGAGGGGGTGGCACTTTCAAGACTGTCTTTAAAATACTGACTTCCAGGCTTTCCTGGTGGCGCAGTGGTTGAGAGTCCGCCTGCCGATGCGGGGGACACGGGTTTGTGCCCCGGTCCTGAGGGTCCCACGTGTCACGGAGCGGCGAGGCCCGTGAGCCATGGCCGCTGGGCCTGTGCGTCCGGAGCCTGTGCTCCGCAACGGGAGAGGCCACAACAGTGAGAGGCCCGCGTACCACAAAAAAAATATATATATATATAAAATTAAAAAAAAAATACTGACTTCCATCTTGCCTCTACTCCTCTCTCACCCTGTCACCTTCTCACTTTAACGAAGCTAGCTGCTATACTGTGAGCTGCCCAATAGAGAGGCCCATATGGCAAGGAACCAAGAGAGGTCACTGGACATCAATTCCTTAGGAACTGAGGCCCTCAGTCCAGCAACCCGCGAGAAACTTAATCCTGATATCAACCACATGAGTAAGCTTGGAAGCAGCCCCTTCCCCAGTTGGACTTTGAGATGACTGCAAACCCAGCTGAAATCCTGACTGCAGCTTGTGAGGGACCCTGAAATAAAGAATCTTGCAAAGTCATGACTGGGCCCCTGACCTACAGAAACTGTGAGGCTTAAATAACGTGTTGTCTTAAGCCACTAAATTTTTGGGTAATTTGGAACATAGCAATAGATAACTAATACAGCTGCGAATATACGGAAGAGTTTTCTTTTATTGAAAACATCTTTAAGAGTCTGTTTTCAAGAAGCACTTCTTGTTCCATTTCTAATATCTAAAATCAAAGTCCTTTTTATGAATTTGGAAAAAATTACATCCGTTCCATTTCATGTTTTCCCCTATTTTGTCTTATAGCCCTTCTGTATTAAAAAAAAAAAAGACTGGCTTTTTAAATTCGGCAAAATTAAATGGACTTAGACTTGTTAAGCTTACTGAGAATTAGTAGCAATCACATAGTCGAGTCATTTAAAATAAAGACATTGTTCGAATCTGATCATATTAAAAGGAGCTATAATCTATTGAATATAAAACAAAGTGATGATAATACCCAATTGTTATTTCAAATTCAGATTCAACCCTTCTAAAGGTAATATCATCCACAGCACTGGCTAAAACATCCTGGTTCACCAACCCACATCAGGAGTTGCCAAACCTTCACTTAAGCCACACCTAAATTCAATCATCAAACATTCAAATGCAACTAGTGTATGAAAAGACAGTTACTGCTTACCCCATCAAGAACTTGGAAATACTGTTCTTTGACAGGACAACAAAGAACAGATCACAGAAGAGGTTTACAAAATTCAATTTAAAGAAATATTAGGCAATTAGAGGATTAAAAGATTTCACAATTCTAAAGGAAGATAAGGGAATTAGAAACTGGTCCAACAAAAGAAAAGGAGACCCAGGGAGTCAGATGTAGGCAGTATCAACCAATATGCATGTTTAGGGAGAGGACATATGATGCACAAACAAGTCTGTCCTTATAAAAGCAATTAATGCATCAGGCTAGATAGTAGCTTGGGTACAGCAGCCACTAAAAACATCCAAGTAACTTCCCTGGCTCAGACTGCTTACCAAGCAAACTTAAGAGAACTTTGCTTCCTCCTATAGCCAAACATGCTGATCACTGAATACAATTATCCTGTCCACTTGAGAGTTGTTGTTTCTCCTTATAAATTAGTAAATTGCATTTTAGTTTTCATACATTAATCTCTTGTGGTTCTAGTCAGTATAGGTCAGTTCTATAATCCAATCACCTCTAAATTAGTAAATCCCTTTCAAGACCTACAAACTGAGCACCAGGGCTTGGGAGGTCCTACCATCCGACAGCAATACAACAGACCTTGTACTCTTCCATGTACTGTCCCATTAAATGGGATTCCTAAGTGCCTCTCCAGTAGTATCTGCTCTCCGGTCTTTAGGAGAAAAACACATACACTACTTATCCCAGCTTGAACCACAGGTTTGTAAAAGAAAAGACTTAAGGACAGTAAAGAAATCAGTAAGCTTATTCATGAGGCTTCTGGAGAACAAAGTAGAAATCAAGCACTGGTTTATGAGCAATGTTAGCCACTTGGGAAACCTCTAAATTGTGTTTGGAAACACCTTTTTTTTTTAATCATCTAACAGAAAAGACAATACACAAAGCCACACTTGCACAATCGGCCACCACATTAACCCCTACTAAGAGTCCTTTAAACAGAGGTGGAGACAATAAACTAAAAGGCTGAGAACATCAAAAACCTCTAGGCTTCTTATTTTAAGTAATATAGTGGTAAAACATACACAACTACTCTGAAATCACTTTAAAAAACAAACAAAAAACTGGTTTCAGGGGGCTTCCCTGGTGGCGCAGTGGTTGAGAGTCCGCCGGCCAATGCAGGGGACACAGGTTCGTGCCCCGGTCCAGGAAGATCCCACATGCCGCGGAGCGGCTGGCCCTGTGAGCCATGGCCGCTAAGCCTGCGGGTCCGGAGTCTGTGCTCCGCAACAGGAGAGGCCACAACAGTGAGAGGCCAGCGTACCGCAAAAAAAAAAAAAAAAAAAAAACTGGTTTCAAATCCCAACTCATCTAGGCCTCAGTTTTCTCACCTATAAAATGAACTGTTATGACCATTAAATAATATAGTGTGTAAAGGAATAGTACAATGCTGGACTCAGAGTAATCACTCAAAGAATTAGCTGCTAATATTATTTAATAACAAAATAGTAACCAACAGACTTCACACTACTAATGGCATAGCCAATGAAATGCTGTGTACTCAGCTAGCAGATGTGAGCACAACATCACCCAGCCCAGTTCAGTGAAAATCTATAAAATCAGGAGCCCTAACAAAACACTGCAGGAAGAATTATGATTACAGCTTTGCAAAAACTAAGAGGCAAGCTGATTATTAAAGACTGGATGTGTTTGACCATACCACCGTTAATACTTGCATAGATGGAAACTCCAATAAGCACTCTGTACTCAAGAGGACTGCTTACACACAACACAGGATGCATAGAGCTATCCCTCAGAGCAGAAATTTGGCTTCTCAAGGAGTACTGTTCACAGGGATGCTACAACCCCAAAGGCATGAACAGGTTTAATCATCTCATGTGGCAATGCAAACTTCCAACACAAGCTTGGTTTCATTGGAATGTAGCCAATGCAGGAGTCAAATACCTGATATTTTAACGAGCTGGTAAGATATAGCCCCCCCGCCAATTTTTTAATCTCTTGATAAATATTCTCATTACATTAAAAGAACTTGATATCAACTCAGAGAAAGGACCGCTCAGTACGGATAGAAATAAATAAGTATTATTGGGGGCTTCCCTGGTGGTGCAGCGGTTGAGAATCTGCCTGCTAATGCAGGGAACACGGGTTCGAGCCCTGATCTGGGAGGATCCCATATGCCGCGGAGCAACTAGACCCGTGAGCCACAGCTACTGAGCCTGCGCGTCTGAGAGGCGCGAGTGAGAGGCCCGCACACCGCGATGAAGAGTGGCCCCACTTGCCACAACTAGAGAAAGCCCTCGCACAGAAACGAAGACCCAACACAGCAAAAATAAATTAATTAATAAAAACTCCTACCCCCCAACATCTTAAAAAAAAAAAGTATTATTGGTAAACACTGTCACATGTTCTAGTCCAAGCTCTAACTGTGAAAACTGTGTAATTTTCAGAATTCCCTTCTCAAAATCTTAATGCCCTAGGGAATTTACCTGGCCCTCCATACCACAGAGGGTTGTTGTGAAATCTAGTGAGACAGTTCATAATAAATATTATAAACTACACACAGAAGTTACTACTAAAGTTTTAACAAGAAACGGTTTAAATATAAAATAAATTGATATCCTTTACAAGGCTTTTAAAAAAAAGGTACAAATATCCATTCACTGTTATGACAATTCTTTTGGAAAGGGTTCTGAAAAAATATACATTAAGAGTCATGTTCACCTCCTACACTGTTGGTGGGAATGTAAATTGGTGCAGCCACTATGGAAAACAGTATGGAAGTTAAAAACTAAAAACAGAGTTGGCATATGACCCAGCAATCCCACTCCTGGGCATATATCCAAACAAAACTACAATTAAAATACAATACAAATGAACATATCTATGAAACAGAAACAGACTCACAGATATAGAGAATGGACTTGTGGCTACCAAGGGGGGAGGCGAGTGTGGGGGAGTGAAGGGTTGGGAGTTTGGGGTTAGCAGATGCAAACTATTATATATAGGATGCATAAACAACAAGGTCCTACTGCATAGCACTGGGAACTATATTCAGTATCCTATGATAAACCATAATGGAAAAGAATATGAAGCATACATATATGTACAACTGAATCACTTTGCGGTACAGCAGAAATTAACACGCGTTGTAAATCAACTATACTTCAATAAAAATTTTAAAAATAATAATAATAAATTTAAAAGCTGGGAAAAAAGCCATGTTCATTCCTGAGAATTTATCTCAACATTAAAGAATTCAAAAGGAAAAAAAAGCTTCACATTCAAAATATAAGAGCAAAAAAGTTGGGAGCAAACTAAATGTTCAATAAGGTACAACTATATGCAACAATACAAGCTCACCCAAAACAGCTATCAGGACTATACGTAATATTTATAAAATAACATTAAATTTTAAAAGCAAAATACAAAATTGTACACGAAAAGACTGCTTCTCCTCATGCACCCTTCCCTTTTGGATCAAGATTGGAAAGAAAAATAAAAACTGAAATAGGTGCTCATTGATGTGGGATTATGGATGACTTTTTACAAAATACACTTTTATTATGATTTAGAACCGATTTTTAATAAATAAAAATTGAGATTATGGTGGTACAGAATTCACTACAAATAAGGCATTTTCTCTTAAGCAGATACATTTCACTTCAACATAATTTCAAAGTGACAAAAGTTAGTGGGAATTTTGAGAGAGCTCACACCACATGGTTCAGATATGAGTTGGCCAAAAAAATTTGTTCGGGTTTTTCCGTAAGATGTTACACAAAAACCCGAGCGAACTTTTTGGCCAACCCAGTATTTTTAAGCAAGCAGATAATAATTTCCAAACACTTTGAAAACTGTAGCTTAAATAAGGGATGGTGAAAATCTTCAATGGCTTAATCATAAGCCAATCATTTTTTAATTAAAAATACCTAAGTATATTTAAAAAGGAAAGAAAGAAAGAAGATGGTGTTTTCATTTTTCCCTTCTCTTCCAGAAAGTTTAAGGAACATGACCCTCTAAATTCTCACTTCCCATTTATATAACTACTAATTAAGTATCCTACTTTTTTTTTTTTTTTTGCGGTACGCGGGGCCTCTCACTGTTTTGGCCTCTCCCGTTGCGGAGCACAGGCTCCAGACGCGCAGGCTCAGCGGCCATGGCTCACGGGCCTAGCCGCTCCGCGGCATGTGGGAATCTTCCCGGACTGGGGCACGAACCCGTGTCCCCTGCATTGGCAGGGAGACTCTCAACCAGTGCGCCATCAGGGAAGCCCACCTGCATTTTTTTTAATCAGTTACTCAATACTTACATGTAAAGATTATTTTTAAATGTTTAAACATTTTTGTTCTGTTTCATTTTATTCAAATCGTCAAAAAACTGTCTAAGAATCAAAATTTGCTATAATTTATTTCACATTTCACTACTAGGCAGCATCACAATCTGGCATCTAGTAATTACTGCTTAAAATTTTCAGTCTATGTGGCAAGATGATTACTAGTGAAAACAAATTTCCATACTGTCTCTCAACTAAATCTCTTTTTGTTGAAATCTAATATACTCCTTTTAAGAAAGAAAAGTTTAATTTTTTGCATAATTATAACTGCAGTATACAAAATTAAGAGATTTTTAAAAAATATTTTCCAGGGTTATTAAGCACTTTTCATAATAAACACTGTTAATAGTTGTATCTAATGTCCTTTAATAACATTTCCACCACTAAGGAGGAAGTTACACAAATCACTTAGGCCTGGCCAATATGAGGTAATTTGATCTTCTCTCTCATATCTGAAAAACCAATATTGTTTTTCTGACCATTGAAAAAATAAAATTTTAGCATCTGAAGTATTTGAACTTACCCTGAAATGCACAACCTGCATGAGCCACTACTGGAAGTAACAAAAGCAGTAAAAAACAAACAAACAAACAAAGTTCTCTGCCCTGAAAGAAAAGATTTAAAAAGAAAAACCGGGACTTCCCTGATGGCGCAGTGGTTAAGAATCCACCTGCCAATGCAGAGGACACAGGTTCAAGCCCTGGTCCGGGAAGATGCCACATGCTGCGGAGCAACTAAGCCCGTGGGCCACAACTACTGAGCCTGCGCTCTAGAGCTCGCGAGCCACAACTACTGAAGCCGGCGAGCCTAGAGCCATGCGCCACAACAAGAGAAGCCAACGCAATGAGAAGCCCGTGCACCACAAGGAAGAGTAGCCCCCTCTCTCCACAACTAGAGAAAGCCCGTGCGTAGCAACAAAGACCCAACACAGCCAAAAATAAATAAACAAACAGGCCAAGAATTAAAAATTTTTTTAAAAAAAGAAAAACCTACCAGGAATCAAACTGGAAGAGTATCTGGCACAGGATGGTCAAGGAACACCTTAAAGGATGGGGGACTTCAGAGCGAGAAGACAGCGGAAAGGACTTTCCACAAAGAGCAAAGGTAGAAATAAAAGCAAGTGGGGCAGGTGCCCACCAATAAAAAAGGAATACCGCCACCAACTAGAGGCGCAGTAAGGAGAGGGTGAAAAAACAAAACTAGTCCAGCTGCCAGTGAGGCTTTATGGAGCACTGAGGAGCTGGGCTCTAATCCAACAGGCAGCAACAGGGAGTAAAATCATAAAAATTCATTTTAAAAGATTAATTTGAGGGACTTCCCTGGCAGTCCAGTGGTTAAGACTCTGCACTTCCAATGCAGGGGGCACGGATTCAATCCCTGGTTGGGGAACTAAGATCCCGCTTGCCACGAGACGCAGCCAAAAAATAAAGATTAATATCACATTCCTTTATAAAAAGGAGTGAGGGAAAGCAAATGGATGCTGGGAGGCTAAGCAGAGGTCACTGCAGTAACCTAGGCATAAAATGGTAAAAGAAGGGACCTGTGGAAATGGGAGCTGGAAAGGTATAAACTGCTGCTTAGATGCCTCTCTCAACTTTCAAGGCATTTTTTTTAAAGTTATTTAATTTCAAAAGGTAAGATTCATAGCCCATTATGGTGATCAAGAATGAAGTCACTAAGTATACATAAGCCAGTCTACCAGTGAAGTTATTTTAATCAGGAATCTATTTCACAGAGTCAGCTGAGTCCAAAGCCTAGATGAAAACAGGATCCAAGTATGTAAGAATATGGGGCTGCAAGTTTAAGTCTACCACTCCAGTGGGTAGTTTTAAGGTTGTCCTGAGGATCCACTGCGAGTTGCTGGGGAACAGTAAGAGCAAAAAGAGCAATCAAGTAGAGATAAGAAGAATCTGGTCGCTCTTAAAATTTTAGGACCACCACAAATTAGACTGAATTGCAAACAGTTCTTTAATTGATAACTACTGTTAAACTTAAAAATGCACTCTGGGGAATTCCCTGGCGGTCCAGTGGTTAAGACTCCATGCTTCCACTGCAGGGGGACGTGGGTTCGATCCCTGGTTGGGGAACTAAGATCCCGAGTGCTGCGAGGTGTGGCCGAAGAAAACAAAACAAACAAAAAAACCAAAAACGCACTGTCTTCAAAGGAGCACAGGGATTTCCCAGTGTTCTTTACCACACAAAAAACACAATCACTGTTAACAACTTCATCCTTGAAACTAAACACACAGAAGACGTTGGTTGTTCTTTCAGAAAGCATGCCCTTCAAAAATAAAAAATTCAGAGATACTGTTAGCACCTCAAGCTCCATGAATATTTTGTGGTAAATTAACCTGGGGCAAGCTCCACACTAATAATCCCTTCTCCACTGCACAACCCTTCCTGAAGCCACTGAAAGTAAAGTTTTCCTTATACCTTCCCGCTGCAAGTTATCAGAACAGAGCCAAAAGAAGTTTCTTTTCTCTGATATCTTCATAAAACTTCACGAACAGTAAACTATGTTCAGAAAATGAAGATATTCCCCAGGTGAACTAGGCTTTTCTGCACGATATAGAAAAGGCATGTAAGGAAACAGAAGACAATGTTATCCCGGCCACCTTTAAGTTCCCTATAAATAATGTCATTTGTTTTTATCAAAGTATTAATTACGTGGTTTGATCTATAACATAACCATATTAAAGTTGTACTAGGTCTAGACTTTAAATAATTATATAAATGATTCCTTGCAATAGTACCTGAGAGCTCAGGGTGTAAAAGATAAGCCTCCAGATCACTTAGGAAATCTGTAAAGTTCATGAATAAAACCATGAAAACATCTAGATTGCTTCATGACCTACCCCCCTCATATTCCCAAAGCAGGAAGCAAACAACTCAATTAAGAGAGGATAAAGAGTCCTTTGCCTCAAGATGGGACCAAACACTCAAACCCACCCACACATCCAGTCAGCCTCAGGGTATTTTTAATTATTAAATTGATGAGAAGTGTCTTAGTATGCCAGATAGACAGGTTCCCTCTTTCATGTGTTCCAGGAGTGGAAAATTTCACAAATGTGCATGTATATCACAGATGTGCATGTATACAGGGAAGACCAACACAGAAAATAAACTATTTCTTCTACACATTTTGCTATAATGAGGACCACAGAATGCATTAATTAATTAAGAGACAATGAATTAATTTTGGTGTTCTGGTTCCTCATCAGCAAAACAAAAGTAAACAAGAATTACACACAACATAGTTTAATACAAGCTTGAACAAGAAATATAACAACAGCAATTCCAATTTTCTAAACACCATTATGTCTGGTTGTATATATATAATGAGAATATTTCCATGCCCCAGCAGATGGCCCAGAGAAAGTGTCCTATGATTACAACTACATTAAATAAAAGATCCTTTATGATAAATGCCTTTATATAAGATTCAACTTGGATAACAGCATTGCTGACATGCTATTCATCCTATGTACTCTTCATAAAATAATTATTGAATAATTCAAAAATGTAAAGATTTGCAGAGAAGACTGAATAAATGCTTTTCAGTTTTGTCCGCTCCCCATCCTCCCCTTCACACCCCCACATCCCTGAGGGTGGAAAAGTAATAGGGATAGAGAATACAGGCAATATTAACTGAACTGAACGGAGGTCCCTTGGGGGGAACTTCTGATGTAAAAGAGAAAATAAAGAGGAATCCATACTTAGAAAAAAATATTTACCGGTACACGATTTATTCAACACAATATATTAGGCAGCCACTGTTTACAAAGTACATATTAGCTGAAGCCCCTGCCCTCAGCAAACTTATGTGCAAGGAAGTAGAAAACATTTACAGAAATCACTATATATAAAATAAATTAGGGCCATAAGAATTATATAAATAAATAATGTGCTACTGAATTCCCCTCTGTAGCTTCTGGTTGGTGAGAGCAAGAAAGCTTTCATAGACGAGCTGATAACTGAAGCTGGACTTTTGCGTACTGGGTAGGCTCTGGACATGCAGAAATGAACAGTAGAAAAGCTCAGATCTGAGTGACAGAGATCTGGGTTTAAACAGCTGGCTCATGATCATGTTAACCTCTATAGTCCTGTTTGCCCAGTACATAAAGGACACCCTAACACTGCAGGACCACTGTGAGACAATAATGCGTAGTGATTAGTACAGTACCGGAAAATCAGATATGGTCAACAGACTGCAGCTATTATTATTTCTGAGCCTAATGAAATAGAACTTGATGTCAATCCACATCTTGACAGTTACGATCTTAGGCGGAGTCACTTGACCTTAGAACTCACTTCCCTCATGTAAAAATAGTCGTGTCTCTCAAAAATCTGTTGGGAGATTCACATAGGTAATGAAATCAATGCCAAAGTGTTTTGAAAAGTGTTAATGTATTACTGTAGTTAATTAGCTTACTTTCAAATAAAGCATACTGATGTGGATAAAAAGAATAAAAACATTTTAGACAAAGGAGGATAAAAGGGAAGAAATTTAATGAAGACAGATTAAGCACCATGTGGATCAGCTATTTCCTGATGCAGAGAAGCATGTTTTACTGCATTCAAACATTCCAAGATAGCTTAACGTATACAGGGTTAAGTCCACCCATTCTTCCCAGTGCAGGACAGAAGGCAGATATTGGAATGCATGGGGTTTGACACAGGTCTCAAAGTGACAGGACAGAACTGGGCACCAGGTTCTAAATGTCAGATGCGCCCATGTTCGCAGGGTTAGAAGATACCTTCTTATCATCTTCTTCAAAATGCCCAATCCTAATCCCAAAACTATTATGAGATCCCAGGAACTTCCTAAACAAAACTCATAAAAAGGTCACTTCACCTCTAACATGGTCATTAACCTAATAAAGGAAAGTTATTAACTTTCTCCATATCACTTGGCCTGGCTAGCTATGTCTTCTCTAAAGGAACCATTTCATTTTAATAACAAGATGTCAAAAATGCCCAACAACCAAATGGTATTACTACAAAGTTAATGGAACTAGGCAGCTTTTACCATTCCTATGCATACTCAAAAGCTGCATTTTGGGGGGAAAAGAATGTGTTACACTGCTTGGCCAGATATTTTTATAATGCACCACAGGCTCTATTTATTTTTCATCCTTTCTGCAAGAAAGGCTGCATGATCTTGCTAGCAGACAACACATCTCCTTTCCAAAATTCAACCCAGTTTAGAGTCAACTGAGTTACTCTTATGGGACCCTAACTGCAAGGAATTTACAGTGTGAGGTTAGCCCCTCTAGGGCTGTGGATCATAAAAGTACTTTGAGGGCTTCCCTGGTGGCGCAGTGGTTGAGAGTCCGCCTGCCGATGCAGGGAAGACGGGTTCGTGCCCCGGTCCGGGAGGATCCCACATGCCGCGGAGCAGCTGGGCCCGTGAGCCATGGCCGCTGAGCCTGCACGTCCGGGGCCTGTGCTCCGCAACGGGAGAGGCCACAACAGTGAGAGGCCCACGTACCGCAAAAAAAAAAAAAAAGTACTTTTAGCTACCCAAAAGCCTCCAATTCTGTGAGCCATCATGCCATGATGGAAAGATGTGGACTTGGTATCCACATTAGGCTCCTACTTGTCCTGATTTCACAATTACCACCCTATGAGCCCTGATGGACAGACACTTCAATGTCTTATGTAGCTGCACAGTGAATGAGTCACTTAGAGAATCCAATGAAAACTTACAGAACCTCTACATCACACTCTAAAATAACGCATCTTTTAGATACCCTCTGGCATATCCTAGAAAAAGGAGAACTAGTCCTATTTTCTATCTTTTTAAAGCTAGAAATAAGGGCAAACTCCAAGAATCTTAGACTTAAAAGGGTCCTGGAAAACTATCTAGTCCAACATGTGTGTCTTACGGATGAAAAAAAGCAAAGTCCAAAGAAGATGAATGCCTGAGGCAAGGCCAAAAGCGGTGGCATCAGGGTTCTCATCCAGTGAGCTCTTCACCCCATCAAGTTATACCTTTCTTTGGGTTAAGAGCTCTCCAAATCATTGTCAAATTCCTTCCTCTACAAGCCATTCTGCTCTCACACTTACAGGCAGAAATCCTATGTAATGTCTAATGAGAACCTGCAGCTATGTTTTAAATACATCTCACCTTACTCTACTTCCAGGAACGTGGTAGGATTCATTATCACTCTACATACAGATGCACCTTCCAGATTTCATTCCTCAGGTTTACAAACGTATTTGTAAAAAAGCATAGAAAGCTTTTCTATGCTTCAGTTTTCTAAAACAAAGATGAAGGGCCACATACCTAAATACATTCCATTTATTCCAGAAATAATCACTGTTATTTTAATGTCCCTGAACGCTGTCAGGTTTACTACATGTAAAACATTAAGGACTCTTAAAAAAAGTTCCTTGGTTTTTAAAAGTGAGAAAACCAATTATTCAGAATAAGGTGGCTTTTCTGTCAAAGACTCTCAAAGTACTTTCAAACGAGAACCACTATCCTCTTTGCAAATACATCTTTTTCAGGACATAAAATAAATAAGTCATGCAAGACCATAAACCAACCAAGGCAGAAACAGAACCCAGAAACATCAGGTCAATGAGCCTTCCTCAGTACTACAAAGACACACTCTTGAATACTCAACTAACAGAAATAATCTGTGCCTTTAAACTTTTCAGGACTGGACTTAAAGTTGAATGAAAGGGGCTGCTAGCAAGGAGAGTGGATGAAATATTTGAAAATAATTTGTAGCCCTAAGCCTAAGACATTTTCCTATCTTCCTTTTTATGTTGACTTTTTAGAACAGGAGGTAAGTAAAGCACTTGTAGAGTGTCCTTCAGCTAAGAACAGCTAGCTGTACTTCAGACAACCAGCAAGGTTTGAAGGCAAAGTTTTAAGTAGTCACCTCTGAGCAAGATTTCTAAGAAACACTATCTAGCAAAGTGACTCCAGGAGTCTAGCACTGGCTTTGATGAGGAAAAAAAAAAGTTGCAAGAGCCAGGCAGCACTAACTTTATTAGAAATCAATTACTTTGAATCGAGGCAATTCTCTTTGAACTCTAAAGATTCACACACTCTTGAACATAGGTATCATCTGCCCTAATGAGGACTCTCACACAAGCACACAGACACACACAAATACAAATAAAATAACTGCAGCAAAAAGATACTGTGCCTGGCTTTATAAATCCATGCAATTTACTTGAAATTTTAGTGTTTATATGGGTAAACACTACATTTACACACATCCCCTCCCAGAGATGCTTTATTGTTTAAAGGGAAGGAAATTTAATGACGTTAAACTAATTAGAAACTATGCTTTTTTATTTTATTATAAAAGCTAGCTTTCTTCATCTCTCTTTTGTGCCCATCTCCCTTGTATCTCTGCAAAAAACATTCCCCCAGCCTACACCTATGTGAACCCTAACTAAACTAGAGGACGTCTCCCAAGTCCTATACCTCCATCCAAGTAATCACAAACTACTCCTGCCAATACTGATCACTCTCTTCTCAAAACAGGAACCATACAAAGAAACGCAGTGAACTCTTTCTGTTGTCATGTGTATTCACTCCTTCCTCAACTAGCTAAAGAAAGAGTTCCTTGAATACAAAAACCTCACTCCATACTTAACTTAGTTGTCCCCTTTGTGCCTGGACACTGGGTTATGCTTTCAAAAAATAACTTCAGTTAAGTGTATTTTGGAAGGGAAGTGTATTAAGCATTTGTTAAAATCCTTCCCCAAATATCAACTGTTATAAAGCTTACTAAAATGAGATTTTTACCATCAATTATTTTATAAGTATTGGTTTCATTTACTCTAAGGGCACATGCTTTGGAGAGGTAGCCAGGTCAGAGTCCCAGCTCCATCACTTTCTAGATGTGTGACCCTGAGCAAAATTTTTCCTTATCTGGATAACAGAACCATCCTGAGAGAGTTACTGATGAGATAATGCATACAAACCTCTTAGCATCTGCCTAATAGATGGTCAACAAATGGTAGCTATTATTATTACTTTGTTAATAATAAGGAAAGAAGAGTGACACTGCATTACTGTTGGAATGTACTTTGTTTAGTTATTTACATATGCCAACACCTAGCTCTGATGAATTACATACAAACATCAAAAAATGACATCTCTAACAAAAATTAGGAGGTGCGGTCTGGAGACCTTGTGGGGAAGGGATATTTTTGGAAGAAGAAAATGATTTTTTAAATATTTTTGTTGTTAATTTAAATAAAATTCACTTTCTGTTCACTCTTCCTCAATTAAGTTAAGTCTTTAAAGATTATGAAGTGTTACAAAACAGTAACAGGGCATTATTTTTATTCTGTGTAACTAATTTTAAAAGACTGGGCTTAGAGTGGACCAGGTTAGAACCACAGGAGTGCGGAAGCAGATGAATGCGGTTTCCCCATCTATAATTAATGTGACACATCTGTTAACTTTCTGTTCAAACTGTGCTCCAGAAATTTAGTGAGAAAATCACTTACTCAATAACCAGATAGGGTTTATTGATGTGCACTGTTTCATTAATATTAGGCAGGCACAGGAAACATAAGAACACCTACCAATCTGTTCTTCAAGCTCTAGAGGAAACACAAAAACAGGCCAAAACCCCATGAACCCAAGATAATAGGACACTCGACTCTGACCACAAGATGATTCAGAAAAGTTGGAAACAAAATCTTATAACCAAGGAAGCAAGAATCTTAGGATCAAAACACAAAGACTTTAACTAATGCCTAGCCACAATGGTAGTAAATGAATATTTGTTATAAATCAGGAAATTATCTTAATTTTGAGTCCTTGGAACCTAGTACAGTGCCTGGATCAAAGAATATTGGCTAAATCAAAGAACAAATGTATTTAATGAATAGTATAAAAGAGAATCCAGAATACAGCTATTCTCCCTCTTTAAAACATTAAAATAGATATGGGGGCTTTTAAATACTAGATATACAAAATATAAAACAGAAGAAAAAACCTAAGGCTACTTCTCCAGAACAAAAAAAAATCACAGGCAAATGCCCCCAGTTTGTGAACCTGTGACATCTTTAGCCATTAATTCAACCTGTACGTTCTACCTATCACCAATACACTCTTATTGTCAACATCTAGAAGCACCAGAAACCTGCTATACTTGATTTATATTCCTCTTTCTTTTAGAATTATGGCAATCTTCACTATCAATATAATGGATGGTAAATTCTGTTTCTGCAAATTTTAAACATTACAAACAAACCAAAATTCTTGTTTCTAAATTCTATCTACATAAGGGATGACTGGCTCAGGCCTCAACCTTCTGGAATTATTTCACCAGAAATCTAACAATTCCCTCTTCACAATGGAAGCCTAAACAACTTCCTCAAAAATAACACTGCTCTAAAAATAGGTTATCAACATATTCTGACTAGCATCCAATCTAAAACTCCCTTCCACTGCAAAAGAACCTAACAACTGAAAAATGAGCCAAAGGTTAAGGACATTTTATGCATATAAAACTATTTTGTAAAATTTTAACACCTCAATTTACAACTGACTGGTTAAGATAATATTAATTTGTGCTCACATTTTGGTTTTGTTTTATTTTTAAGACATTAGTCTAAAGTTAACATTCTTCTTATAATGAGATTGTTTTGGCAAAATTCTGCAATATCCCACTCCTATCATGAGGATGGCAACAAGGAAAAGCAAGCACATACTTCTGGAGACTAGATTCGGACACATTTGATGAAAGACAGCTCCAACCTTCTCTTAAAAACAGGCCCACTTTTCTGGCACACCAATTCACTTACCTCTCCCATCGCTCTTCCCTCCAGAGCAAGTGCTTGAAAATCGTGATTCAGCTCATCCATAGAACGTACCTATTGTTTAGAATAGAGGAGGGAATAATTCCAAGTTAGCATCTTGAATTTTACATACACATTAACACAACTGAAAAGCTTTTCTATGTTTACTTTCAGATATTGACAAGACAATAACAATAATCAAGTGACTGAGATTAAACATTCACTTACCTTTAACCATCAGCGTTCAGCAATGACCCCTGCTTTCTCCCCTCCCATTCCCTTTTGTTTTCAAACATGAAAAACACATAATGCAGAAAAAGAAAAAGCAAATTCCATCACACAAGAATTACAGTAAGGACTTCCCTGGTGATCCAGAGGTTAAGAATCCACCTTCCAATGCAGGGGATGCGGGTTCGATCCCTGGTTGGGGAACTAAGATCCCACATGCCATGGGGGCAACTAAGCCTGCGCGCTCTAGAGCCCACACGCCACAACTAGAGAGCCCACATGCTGCCACTACTGAGCCCGCGTGCTGCAACTAAGACCCAACGCAGCCAAATAAATAAATAGATAGATAGATAAATAAATAAGGAAGCAGAGTCTTTAAAAAAGAGAGAGAATTACGGTAGCTGTATTTCATACATTTTGACTTAATAAGTAAAGATCAACATGTTGAAGAGCAATAATGTATGTAGATGATTATGTGACCTAAACCTTGCTACTGACTCAAAAGACCACAGTCCTTATGAAAACTGACTCACAGACCACAGTCCTTGCGAAAACAGTTAAGTACAAATTAGGGGACTCATTTGATCGAAGCCAGTATTTCTTTGATAAACCTCAGGTTGAAAGGCGCTACAAACTATATAACGGAGTGCCCCCAACATTTCTCCATATTGGAATATCTCTGGGGGCTCCTAGAATCTGAAAACCAGGAGAAATAAAAAATAGCACATATCACAAGGATCTCTTCAAACTTATCATTAAATGTACTACCCACATCATAACAATCTTTCTAGACTTCAATTAACTCATCTCCAAGGTCATTACTACAAGGTAATATTTAAGAGCAAGAATGAAGTGTGGAATAGATTAAGCAAAACAGTCATAATTCAAAAACCCTTTACTGTCCAACAGTCTACTGGTCCTCTCAGTTATGAGCAACAAGTCACCTTTGCTGCCTGAGGCTAGAGTAATGTCCCTTGTTTATTAAAGAGGAAGGTTATTCTTTTTCTTTTTTTAACACCTTTATTAGAGTATAATGGCCTTACAATGGTGTGTTAGTTTCTGCTTTGTAACAAAGTGAATCAGCTATACATATACATATATCCCCATATCTACTCCCTCTTGCATCTCCCTCCCACACTCCCTATCCCACCCCTCTAGGTGGTCACAAAGCCAGAGCTGATCTCCCTGTGCTACACGACTGCTTCCCACTAGCTATCTATTTTACATTTGGTAGTGTATATATGTCCATTCTACTCTCACTTCATCCCAGCTTACCCTTCCCCCTCCCCATGTCCTCAAGTCCATTCTCTACATCTGTGTCTTTATTCCTGTCCTGCCCCTAGGTTCTTCAGAACCATTTTTTTTTCTTTAGATTCCATATATATGTGTTAGCATATGGTATCTGTTTTTCTTTTTGACTTACTTCACTCTGTATGACAGACTCTAGGTCCATCCACATCACTACAAATAACTCAATTTCATTTCTTTTTATGGCTGAGTAATATAAAGAGGAAAGCTATTCTGCCTACCTGAGAAAGACTGCTGATTGTCTGAAGCAGAACTTTCTCAAACCCCCTCATCCAATCATCACTACCTCCAAATGTATGTGAACAATTTCTAGCAGTGGGTAAATGCAAAGAGAGTCAAACTAGGGACAGGCAGGGAGAGGTTAGAGTATGGAGCACAAACCTGAATACAGCTGGGGGAACCAATTTAAGGATTTTATTAACATGCTGACTGAATACCACCCCAATAATCTTAATTTGACTGAACTGTCACCACATAAAAATACAGTCGCATTGTTTTATTTTTTTTTAATTAATTTATTTTATTTTGTTCGCTGTGTTGGGTCTTCTTTGCTGTGCATGGGCTTTCTCTAGTTGTGGCGAGTGGAGGCTATTCTTCGTTGCAGCGCGGGCTTCTCATTGCAGTGGCTTCTCTTTTTGCAGAGCACGGGCTCTAGGCGCACAGGCTCAGTAGTTGTGGCGCATGGGCTCTAGAGCACAGGCTCAGTAGCTGTGGTGCTCAGGCTTAGTTGCTCCACGGCATGTGGGATCTTTCTGGACCAGAGTTCGAATCTGCAGGCGGATTCATAATCACTGCACCGCCAGGGAAGCCCAGGTCACATTGTTTTAAATTACACATTTTCAAAACCCAGAGCTGACACTATGCTACAAATGATACATCGTGTCACTAAGATGTAACAGCTTTGGGATGCTTGACAAAAATGTAAATTTATAAAATTCAAAATGACACTAAATTTAAGCCATATGAGAACAAAGACATAGACATAAGGCTTGTTACTGTGGTAAAACAGTTTCAAAAGGCCTTGAAACAGAAGCTAGGCTCACAGTACAAGGCGTTTACATTATTTCAGTAAGCACACTGAATAAGCTCCTAAACTACAGGTAGTAAAATTAAGGAGGGGAGGGGAGATGAGGACAGCATCTTAACTAAACTCTACAAACGTCAGATAAAACCATTTTGAACTTTCAGGCCAGAGTTAACATTTACAAAGCATGTAAATTAAACACATAAAGTTCTACATCTAGCTTTTTCTGTGGAATCTAAACATGCATTTAACTAGATGCTAGGCGTTTCTTGAAAATCCAAAAACCTACAAATAGTTTTAACCAAGAATGTTGGAATTCTATTTATATTTCCCAAGAAAAAAGTAGGAGTGGCTACAAAAATGAAAAAAATAAAGTAGGAATGGTAAGGGAAGGCAGAGAACATGCAATATGCATATTTATGTAATCATTACAACAATCTCACAGTAATTATTCCCATTTAAGAGATTAGAACTGAGCCTCACAGAAATGCCTTCCCCAACCACTGTTGAGTAGGGAAGAGTGTTTAGATGGCATTTCCAGGATCTAAATCCAGATGTTCCAATTCAAAGTGCAATGTCCTTTCTATGTTATCAAGCTGCCTCCAGGGCAGCCACAGGAAGTTTCTACTCCCAGATAGAACTGCCTTCACAGCTTTTGCTGTGGGCTTTGATGAGTCAGCTCTCTTGGTCTTTTTGCCTTTGCTTTCCACTGTCTCCTCCCCCTACCTTCAAAATTTGCCCATCCTTCCCTCACAGCAATTTCCATCCCTTTCTATACTGCCTTCCCACCCACCCATCATTCTCTCTCCTACCACATTTTATTTGCTGGCTCGCTTACCCTCTCAGGTCTCCTCACCCTCTCTTTATCTTTAGCTCTCTGTTCACCTCCTCCAGCTCTCCCTCTTCCAGGGTGTGTCTCTCTCTGCCTCACATACAAGGTGAACCACTACTCCTCCTACCTCCTGTAGACGAGAATGGAGCCTTTGCTAGTACAGAAACTCCATTTTAAACCATGTACCCACAGTTGAGTAGACAAGATAAACCAAGTCACTCTCACAAAAGTGTTTTTAACTAGTCAGGAACTTATTGTTTATAATGGGAGCTATACCTTATATGGTCATCAACACCAGGCAGACTCTCAACAAAATTCTTCCTAGGAAACAAAACTAATGATCAGAAGAAGACGCTCAGGAATCAAGAAAAATCAAATGATGAAAACAGACGACTGTAAGAAACTTCTTGGGCAGGTAACAGAAACCTTTTCTATCATAAAGGAGAAAAGCTGGCTGTAAATTATAATCAAAGAAAATGCTCCCATCAGGACAGAACTATCTTTTCAAGTTCTTGTACTCTACACCTCCCCCTCTTTCTCTAGTATTCAATTTGAGTGAAGGGTTAATGTTAATTTCTACTACGACTTACTAATTCCATCTTCACTTTTGCTAAATGTCTGTAAGGCTTCCTACCTTCCACTAAATAACCTTATCACCTCTGGTTTCACAAAACTATTTCCTATTTTTCTCTGTGGGCTACTTGACAGCTGCCCATCTCACACCCATCCAGGACTTTCTCTACTGAGGCCCCACCCCATAAAAGCATCTCTTACTCCCTTTAATGAAGAGGCAAAGTGAGAAAACCACGTTAATGTCTGACCTACCTCATATTTCCTCACTTCATCCCACCCAAGAATATCATCTGTACAGATGACCTAGCTTCTGAGTTTCCTCTCCATTTCCCAGATACCAGAACTTCCTTTTGTAAGCCTCAACACCTGTCGTCTTCTTCTAACATGGATCTTGTCCTAACTACAATCATAATTTTGCAAATTAAGTTGGTGTTTTACAGCATAGGAAGTTATAAAATCAAAACAGATAAACCCGGAACTATACATCACATTTGAAAAATGAAAAATTACACAAAAGCATCACTTTACAAATCATTAAGAATATTCTAAAGTGCATTCCTTGAGAAGCCCTACTTACCATACCCAACATCCCATACACTTATCAGAATCAATGAATGATATACACTTCACTATTTCCATCTGTAAAACTGAGATAACACTGGCTACTTTATACGTCTGCTATGAAGACTAAATGAGGGACTTCCCTGGTGGCACAGTAGTTAAGAATCCTCCTGCCAATGCAGGGGACATGGGCTCGAGCCCTGGTCCAGGAAGATCCCACATGCCACGGAGCAACTAAGCCGGTGCACTGCAACTACTGAGCCTGAACTCTAGAGCCCACAAGCCACAACTACTGAAGCCCACGTGCCTAGGCCCATGCTCCGCAACAAGAGAAGCCACCACAATGAGAAGCCCGCGCACAGCAACGAAGAGTAGCCCCCACTCACCGCAACTAGAGAAAGCCCATGTGCAGCAACGAGGACCCAATGCAGCCATAAATAAATAAATTCATTAAAAAATATATTAAATGAGACATGTCCAATACCTAGTAGGCATTTATTCAACTATATCCATCTCACAGGTTATTCTCTTTAAGTTACTGAAATGTCCCCATACATCCATCTCTCCTTTCCCTTTCCTCGGTTAGCAAAGGGTAGGTTTTGGTCATTCCAGGGAGGTGAGCCTCTCTATATATAGGTCAGCATTTTCATAATCAATATTAGAAGTACCTAGATCACACAAACGTCTAACTTACTTTCTAAAACTTAGCATTTCGAAGTACGACCATTCTTCTCTCTTCTCAATTCCCAGCTAACCCTCAATTCAGATAAACTTCTATTCTAATCCATTCAGAAACTTCCAACAAATAAAAATCATCACTAGTTCAAGCTCATGTTTTTTCCGTTCTCATAAGAAAAAAAAAATCTCAATAAAGTCACCTTCTCAAATTCCTTCATTCCCTGACTTCCATACCACTATGATCTCCTGGTTCTCCTCCTACTTCTCTATTCAGATTTTTGTCTTTTGGCCAGCCAACATTGCAGTCAAGGAAAAAAAAAAAAAAACCCACTGAAACTCAGACTTGAGTATAAAGGAATCCAATTTAAGGAGTTAATGATCCAAATATGTAACAAATTACATTTATCAGATTTTCAAGCAGATATGTATTACTGAACATTAAATCTCAAAGAACAAAGCGGTTACCATGGTGGTCCACGCAGTCCAATATAAAAGACCTTAAAAAAAAGCAACTTTTGACAGCATTCTGGCTCAGTTCTTGGCCTTACTTTACTAGCAGTCCTGTCCTTGGATTGCTGTCCCTTAACTGCTCAGGGTGTCTTTACAATGAATGTCCCCTCACTTGAGCTAGTTTGGCCAGTTCTCTGTTGATTGTATACAAGAACCAAACTCAAACACAATAGGTACCACTAAGTTGGTATTTATGAAATCACACTGGAAGTCTGTATTTTAAAACAGTAATCAGAGCTACGTAGTGCACTTGGAAAAATAAAGTTCAACAAATCAACACTTTTTTGAATATTTTCTGTAACAGACATATTTCAAGACACCTGCCTAGAAAGGGCAACTTTGTGATTCCCACCACCTCTGGCCACAAACAACTATAACAAAAGTATTCTCCTAAATGGCCAAACCCCTAGTACCTGAAGAGAAGTGATAAACTGACCTAATCAGATACTTCTCCTTAGCATTCAGGCCAGATAGCAA
Organism: Neophocaena asiaeorientalis asiaeorientalis; assembly: GCF_003031525.2. Taxonomy (NCBI): domain Eukaryota; kingdom Metazoa; phylum Chordata; class Mammalia; order Artiodactyla; family Phocoenidae; genus Neophocaena; species Neophocaena asiaeorientalis. Next base: position 8,284,746 of record NW_020175402.1, read on the forward strand.
TGGAGAGATAAAGTGAAATTCCCTAAACACTTGGCAATTGTAGCTGTCATTTTGGGTCAGGTATAACCTGGTGAATAAGCAGTAGATGGTCAACACAAAGAAGAGAAAGAATGTGCTGAAAAAAATCAGAGACAAGAGACTATGGAACCCCTATGGAAACAGAAAAGCCTCCTAGTGCCCAGGAGGCCCACGTATATATTTCCTGCTCTGGGATTCAGAGAGAATCCCTGGTGTTCCTTCACTTAATGCCCTGAATTTTTGCTAAGCAGAAAAGACTTCTATACCTTGAGACTAAAACTGCCTTTACTAGAATATTTATTTCCTCAACCACTGAATCTCAGTTATCAGGCATTTTTCTCCTCCACACCTTTGTTCCCCTGGAGGATTTTTTGCAAAGGCAAGCCTAGATCACGATGGCTCCATTTCACTAACGTAGATCCAGAACAATACAAGCAGAAGAGTTGGTGCCAAGAACCATTACAGGAAGGAGATACCAGAGAGAAAAAGGCAGCAAATGCAGGAGAAACTTGAGCAATGAGAAGAAGAAATGGAATACGAGGATTAACCTAATCTGAATTTAATCATTAATGGAAAAACATTTAATAAGTCTGTTCTACACCATCTTCTGCTTTCTTGTATCTGTATTATAAATAATAACAACAACAAATATTTACTGAGACTTACTTTGTGCCAGGTCCTGTCCTATAAAAATCTTTATATGCTGTATGATCTCTTTAATATTCGTAACAATTTGAAAATGCAGGTACTCTTATCCCCATTTTGTGAGAAAAGCAAAAAGTTATCACATTCCTCTAATAAAATATAAATAAATCAACATTCTTCTTGATTACTGGGAAAAAACAAAGACTACTCTTTAAGCTTAGGAGGAGGCAAAACCTACTACGTGATCTTATTTATTCACTGTTAATAGCAACACTAAATACCAGCATTTGCTGAGTTTTCGAGGCACTGTACTGCAAAATAGACATTATTCCATTTTATAGATGAGAACCAAGGTTCAGAGGCAGGATCTGTCTAAAGTCATATAGCAGATAAAGATCAGAAGTGGAATTCAAATTCAGCTCTCTATCCTCTTTACTAGCACTTCTTTCTGTTCTCATCAAAGATAAGCACAAGGGCTCCAGGACACCTGGCTTAAACAGCTGTTGTTCTGGAAACTGATTACTACACTGGTTTTTTTTCTAATTCTATTTATTTATTTGTTTATTTTATTTTTGGTTGCATGTTGGGTCTTCAACACTGCTCATGGGTTCTCTCCAGTTGCGGCGAGCGGAGGCCACTCCTTGCCGTGGTGAGTGGGCTTCCCAATGTGCGGTGGCCTCTCCCGTTGCGGAGCACGGGCTCCAGGGGCGCCGGCTTCAGCAGTTGTGGCACGCGGGCTCAGCAGCTGCACCACAGGGGCTCAGCTGCTCCGCGGCACGTGGAGTCCTCCCGGACTAGGGCCCGAACCCACGTCCCCGGCATTGGCAGGCGGACTCTTAACTGCTGTGCCACCAGGGAACCCCTACATTATTTTTATACAGGAGGAAAATGAAGTCACCACAGCAGCCAGGATTAGGCTGAACTTCCATTTTTTTTTATTATTTATCATTAAAAACTGCTACTACCTTGGACTTCCCTGGTGACGCAGTGGTTAAGAATCCGCCTGCCGGGCTTCCCTGGTGGCGCAGTGGTTGATAGTCCGCCTGCCGATCCAGGGGACACAGGTTCGTGCCCCAGTCCGGGAAGATCCCACATGCCGCGGAGCGGCTAGGCCCGTGAGCCATGGCCGCTGAGCCTGCGCGTCCGGAGCCTGTGCTCCACAACGGGAGAGGCCACAACAGTGAGAAGGCCCGCATACCGCAAAAAAAAAAAAGGAATCCGCCTGCCAATGCAGGGTACACAGGTTCAAGCCCTGGTCCGGGAAGATCCCACATGCCATGGAGCAACTAAGCCTGTGCGCCACAACTACTGAGCCTGCGCTCTAGAGCCCGCTAGCCACAACTGCTGAGCCCGCATGCCACAACTACCGAAGCCTGCATGCCTTGAGACCATGCTCCGCAACAAGAGAAGCCACTGCAATGAGAAGTCCGGGCACCACAACAAGGAGGAGCCCCTGCTCGCCACAACTACAGAAAGCCTGCGAGCAGCAATTAAGACCCAACACAGCCAAAAGTAAATAAGTAAACAAATTTATTTAAAAAAAAAAAAACTGCTACTACCTTTAGCAATTAAACACCATTAAAGTTCCAAATTATATAATGTGTTGATGGCGTTCAGCTAGGATAGTTAACAGACCCAAGTGATAAACTGTAAGTTACCAAAATTGATTTGCTACCATACTACCATAATACATACACCTCATGGAAATGTCAGCACTTCATAAACATAAAAGAAAACAATTTATAAAGTAAAAAGAATAAATAATATTTTCAGAAGCAGTTAATAAAGCCTATGATACTAGTGACCTTTAACTACAAAAACCTCACAATTGCTGGTTCTGACGGTCTTCATCTTAATTTCACCAATCATGATCAAGCTGAAATCAGTAAGGAGAGCAAGGCCATTTTAAGTGGAGAGAGAAACTGTCTAATTGATATGGAAGAACCTAATAAGTGTAAAACTTAAGATAATGATAAATCTTATCTCCACTTGTCTGGAAACTACTACCTGTAGCAATCTGTCTGAATGGTATACTCCTGACTTCCAAAAGAACAAATTCCAAAAGCATGAAAGAGACTCCTACACAACTACTATTATAGATCACACTTACAACAAAAAATGGTTATTTGCAAACAGAGGATACATCAAGGGTTTTCATTAGCAGTAAAAGTTTCATTCTGAAATACCAATCTCAAAAGATGACATATGGAAAAAGCAAAAAAACGAAATCAAGAATGTTCACCAGAAGTTCTTAAATCGAGTTGTGGCAAATGTGTATCAGGCTCTTTTCAAACAATGAAACTAAATTTAATGTATTTGCCATCATTGGAATCTTACCAGCACAGTGTAAGAATCTATGTAAATAATGTGAAAATAACAAATATTTGTCCACAAAAAAAGACACAGAATTCGCTTTTCCAAACTTCTACTAATATTAAATTTTTTGAGATTCACTTTGTCATCCTTGTGCTCACTAATGGACATGTAATATTAGGCATAAAAGGCTTGTAAGAATTTTTACCATAAGAACAATCTGTGAAAGAAAACAAATTATGGGCCTCCACAGCCATTGATATAAATTTTCTACAAATTGTAAGACAGTGAATATTTTTTAATAGATGTACAACTTAGACTACCAGTGAAAACAACAATTGTGAAAAGTAAGTGGAAGAACTATCAACTACAAGGCATGCCTACAGTGGTAGTCTGCGGATTGATTCAGGGGTGAGAGGGCGACTAACATAAAGACTGCTTCTCTAGTTAATCTGTTCTCCCTTTTCGACAGACTAGGAGTGGAGAAATTTACAATGAAGTTCAAAGACCATGATACAGGTGTCTTACTGCCTTCTCAACTACTGAAATAACATCTACTAAGTAGCAAAACTGCACTTTAGCAATAGTGCCATGGCAGTTTGTCTTATCTCCCTAAAAGTAAACCCCACAGTATTAAAAACATGACAGGCATTACATACAAATATTTGTAACGTGAGAAATTACCCTCAATCTTCGGAGTGACAAAATAGCAGAAACATGACTTCCACAGCCAGCTTCTTTAAAATGATTCTTATCTTGCTTAAAAGAACACATTGTCATGCTTTTTCGAGCTTTCCAAGAAAGAAATTTGACAATATGCATCAAGTTTTATAAACGTTCATGCCTTTTGATCCAGTAATTCTACTTCTAGGAATTTAGCCTAAGCAAATAACCAGAAATATGGGCAAAGATTTGTTATCGAATATCTTCATCATGGCACTGTGATGTGAAAAGTGGTTTGAGGGACTTCCCTGGTGGTCCAGTAGTTAAGATGCTGCGCTTCCAATGCAGGGGGCGCAGGTTTGAACTCTGGTTGGGGAACTAAGATACCACATGCCACATGGCCAAAAAAATAAAAAAATAAGAAAAAAATAGCAAAATATTTTTTAAAAGTGCACAATAAGCACCTTTGCTTATAAAGCTTATTCTTTTTTTTTTTTGCAGTATGTGGGCCTCTCACTGTTGTGGCCTCTCCCGTTGTGGAGCACAGGCTCCGGACGCGCAGGCTCAGCGGCCATGGCTCACAGGCCTAGCCGCTCCGCGGCATGTGGGATCTTCCCAGACCGGGGCACGAACCCACGTCCCCTGCATCAGCAGGCGGACTCTCAACCACTGCGCCACCAGGGAAGCCCAAGCTTATTCTTTATTTTAGTTAAGATGTTTCTAGAAGAGGATTATTGGTTTGAAAGGTAATAATATATTAAAAACTTCATAAATGTTAAATTTATTTTCAGAAGCTTCTTTCTGATTTTTTTTTCATTGACATTATAGAAAACGTAGAAACTACTGATGAAGTTTTAGGTTAACACTTGAGTATATTACCTTCCAGTCTTATTTTGTGTATGTCTCTATATGGAAATATACACGTATCATTTTATGTATGTAGATTTGTGGCCTATTATAGAATCCTTACACAGAAACGTGTTCTCTAAGACTTTAAAAAATGTTTTAAGTAGCTACATAAAATTCTGTAAATGAATATATGCTGTATTTAATAATTCCTGCTGTATTTAAACTTTTTCAAACCACTTTTTTAAAAATAAATTTTTATTTTACTTTATTTATTTTTTTATTTATTTGGCTGCATCGGGTCTTAGTTGTGGCATGCGGGATCTTCGTTGAGATATGTGGGATTTTTTTGTTGCGGCGCATGGGCTCTTCATTGTGGTGCGCAGGCTTCTCTCTAATTGTGGAGTGCGTGTTTTCTCTTCTCTAGTTGTGGTGCGCAGGCCCCAGGGTGTTTGGGCTCAGCAGTTGTGGCTCGCGGGCTTAGCTGCCCTGTGGCATGTGGGATCTTAGTTCCCCCACCAGGGATCGAACTCGCGTCCCCTGTATTGGAAGGAAGATTCTTAACCAGTTTAATCCCTGGCTGGGGAACTAAGATCCTGCAAGTTGCCATACGAAGTACTGATGCATGCTACAATGTGCATGAACCTTAAAAACATGCTAAGTGAAAGAAGCCAGACACAAAAGGCCACATATTATATGATTCCATTTATATGAAATATCGAAAACAAACAAATGTAGAGAGACAAGAATAGGTTTTTGTTTGCCAGGGACTTAGGAAAGGGGGAAATTGACAATGACTACTAATGAGTACAGGGTTTCTTTTGGGAGTGCTAAAAATGTTCTAGTGTTAGAAAGCACGATGGTTGCATAGCACTATAAAAACACTAAAAACCACCAAATTGTAAACTTAAGGGTGAACTTTATGGTATGTGAATAATATCTTAATAAAGCTGTTATTTAAAAATAGGAGAGGCTTCCCTGGTGGCGCAGTGGCTAAGGATGCCTGCCAATGCAGGGGACACGGGTTCGAGCCCTGCTCTGGGAAGATCCCACATGCCGCAGAGCAACTAAGCCCATGCACCTCAACTACTGAGCCTGCGCTCTAGAGCCCACCAGCCACAACTACTGAGCCCATGTGCTGCATCTACTGAAGCCCATGCTCTAGAGCCCGTGCTCAGCAACAAGAGAAGCCCGCGCACCGCAACTAAGAGTAGCCCCCATTCCCCGCAACTAGAGAAAGCCTGCATGCAGCAACGAAGACCAAACACAGCCAAAAATAATAAATAAAAATAAATAAATTTTTAAAAATAAAAATAAATCTTTTTTTAATAAATAAAAATAGGAGATGGCAAACACTTTCTGTAACATGTCAAATAACAAATAATACAGGCTGGGACTTCCCTGGTGGTCCGCTGTGGTGCGCAGGCTTCTCTCTAACTGTGGAGTGTGTGTTTTCTCTTCTCTAACTGTGGAGTGCGTGTTTTCTCTTCTCTAATTGTGGTGCGCATGTTTTCTCTTCTCTAGTTGTGGTGCGCAGGCCCCAGGGTGTTTGGGCTCAGTAGTTGTGGGTAGCCCGCAAAGCGTCTTTGTCAGGTATTCTTTGTTTTTATTTTCAACTACACATTTAAAAATGTAAAAACCATTCTTAGCTCAAGAGCCATACATAAACAGACAGCAAGCTAGATTTGGCAGGGAGGCCACAGTTTGCCAAACCTGGTTTAAAAATAAGCCATTCCTAAAATGTTTACAAGTGAATGTGTGCTAAGTTAACGCTGATCCAAAAACTAAGCAAAGATCTCTTATCAAACTTATAAATGGAGCTTCCACAAATGTTATTGGATAAAGGGAAACATATCAAACAGAATTTAGTACTTTTATTAATAATTAAGATCACATACTGGGTTGGCCAAAAGGTTCATTCGGTTTTTCTGTAAGATGGCTCTAGTAGCACTTAGCTGTCTTTAACTTCATTCGAAACAATTTTATTAGATTGCATGTGACAGCTGTCATATCAGCGTGCATTTAAAAAAAGACCCTGGTGGTGCAGTGGTTGAGAGTCCGCCCGCCGATGTAGGGGACA